>NC_058132.1:646815886-646918838 GCF_016433145.1 Gracilinanus agilis | reverse complement strand
TCTCTCTCTCTCTCTCTCTCTCTCTCTCTCTCTCTCTCTCTCTCTCTCTCTCGTTGTAAAATGAGGATGTTGAATGAGATGAGATCTAAGCTCTCCTCCCAATTCTCAGTCAGTGCACCTATGGGTAGAATCTATCTATCTATCTATCTATCTATCTATCTATCTATCTATCTATCTATGTTTGTCTATTCATCTCTTTCTATAGATATAGATCCATATCTCTCTCTGCCAATAATAGCATGTGGTCCTTTATGGCAAATCCTATCATACTGTTTTGTTTGGTATTCTTTGTTGAGTCCCCAGGACCTGGCTCATTTCCTGACAGGTGTTTAATAAATATTGCATTTCATTGAACCAGAATGTGTTGAATTGAAGCTCTGTCCAGTTGTTCAAAATGATCCCATGAGTCACCAAACAAGGACAGGCACAATACCTTCGTCTTCTCTATGCCCTCCAACAAAGGTCTCTTATTTACCTACAACTTGTAATGGCTGGCAGACTTGCTTATTAATACATGTCAATGGTACCAAATGTCACCATCCATCCTAATATTCAGACATATTTTATGTCAGAGTTCTTTGTCCCCATGCTTTCTTCTTTGCCCTTTATTTCTAGTTTATTTCTCAGTTTATTCAAAAGCAGAATTCCTATGTTGTTCCTCCTTAGACTGTTAGCTTGGTTGTCTGTTGGACTCCCAGAAATCCAGTGTGATTAGTGGGCCTGCCATAAGGGAAATTATATGCTTGTGGGAAGGTTATTTATTGAGCTAAACTCTCACCCTGCTTGTTAATCCTCAATCTCATGGATTGCTGAGCAAGGCCCCTGGTGACTCAAACTACAACTGGTATGTGTCAGGTGAAACATACTGGGTTAACCATCGGTGAACCTGGTTCCATTTCCCGTGAAAAACTTGAAAACAAAAATTTACCTTCATTATGGAAAGTGATGTGTGGAGGGCTGTACTAAAACTGAAACCAATTTGCATGTTATTTCAATGTGATCTGTGTCCTACTCAAGGCATCTTCCAGGATCCCACGGGATAGAAACCAGCGGTACAGGAGGAGAGGTATTTACTGCATAAGCCTGGGAGGGAGTTTGGGCATGGCTCCTGCTCCTCTTGCCAAGGCTGAGTATTACATTTTTCATTATTTCATTGGTTGTGCCCACGTGGCATCATCATGGGCATGACCTTCTGATAAAACAATCTGCCTTGGAGAAAAGAAGTCACCTCTCTCCTGTCTGGGCCCCGATGTCCCCACTACCAATGTCTTATATGCCTTGGACCATTTCATGCTGATAGGCAGCAACATAGCTAGAACATGGAGCTCTCCCAGCCTTGGAGCAAGTCGCACACGAAGCTCCGGGGGCTAAGGTTCCCAGGGAAGCCAATGGGAGACAGAACTACCCATCTACAATTTAATGTCATCTAGAGGGATTTTACAGAAGGAGAGAGAGAGAGAGAGAGAGAGAGAGAGCATGTGAATGTATTTTTACATGTGTGCGTGTGTGTGTGTTGGATGTACATAAGAAATTATGTCTCGGTAGAGAGAAATCACATACAATAAAATAAATGTATTATAACTTAATCGTTGGTGTTATTTCATATTTCATATATGTAGAAACTGTGGATACAAATATTAAGCACATTATGCTTTAATTACAATGTTTAAACAATTTGGCATCTTACTTACTAGCCTGGAATAAAATAGTAAGTTACAGTTCCCTGGTGCTTCATATCTATAATTTCATTTGTGCTTCATAACAACTCAATAAAGTAGGAGCTACACAATTTATTGTCTACATTTCACAGATGAGGAAACCTAGGTTGAGTGGCGGTGATGGCCTGTCCCAGGTGGTGGCAGTGGCAGAGGAGAGAAGAGAGTGTCTAGCATAGAGGTTACAAGGGCAGTCTTGAGAAGACTGGACAAAACATTTTATATTGGGGGGGGTGATGTCAAGGTAATCTCAATGGCTGATGGAGTCCTTGACCTTGAATAATAGGGAAATTTAGAAGGAGAACGTTTCGAGGAGGTTTGGGTGGAGACACATTATTTCTAGTTTGGACATGTGGAGTTTAAGACGCCTTCTGAACATCTAACGTGAGAGGACTAAGAAACACCTAGTGATGAGTGACTAGAGCTCAGGAGGGCTGAATCTATGAACAATAGTCAATAAATATTTATTTCATGCCAGCTCTGGGCCATGCACTGATCTAAGCAAAGTGTGTCCTGCGCCTACGTTGAGTCCCTGGGAGATCATGAGGTCACCAAGAAAGGTGATTATAGAAAAAGAAATGAAGATGGTCTAAAAGGACATCCACGAGTCATGAGCATGACCTTGATGAAGATCCATCAAAGAAGACAGAGAAGGGATGGTCAGACAGCAGAAGAGAACCAGGAAGGTGCAGGGCCATGATTTCCACACAGAGTATCAGGACCTAAAGGTCAGTGTCTATGTCAAGGTTTGCAAGGAGGTCAAGAAGGAAGAGGACTCCGTTAAGGTCATTTTATTTGTGGATGAATTTGTAGGCAAAACTACACGCCTGTGAGGTCCGTAGCTGTACAAAGATACTGTGATTCAACGTGAGAGAGTCAATGATTTAGTCAGAAAGCATTAGATACCTTCAGCGTTCCAGGCTACGTAGTAAGAGGTGAGAAGACAAATACACAAAAAGGAAAAAAATCTCTTCAAGAGGATCAGAGTCCAGGAGGAGACAAAGGAGGGTCAATATATAGTCTGGAAAGGAGAAACGTTGTCCTTTTAAGTTAATTGTCCTCCTAGTATATGGAAGAATATATGTTTTAGTATATGCCATATGTTTTGTATATTTAGAATATAATATATTTAGTATGAATCTATATTAAATCTATATGTTTGCTATACAGTATCTGCTTTCTTTGGTTTCAGAATATTGGACCAGCCCCAGGGATTTGAGCTTGTGGGGAGGGGAAATGGAGTTCACTCATTGGGAGAATTCACTCCCCCACCCTCAGAGCTATTAGGTAGAAAGGATGAGGCTCCAGAGCTGCGTCTCAGAAAGTAGAGCTAGACCTTCTTCACAGTGGTCCCAGGGGAATGTGGGGAGGCCATTGGGAAGGGCCAGAGGGACAGCCGAGGCTCACACTCTCTTGGTGTTTGTGTGGACTTTATCCATGGGATGGTTATATCCCAGCCATACCTGCCCCGGGAGGGTGACGCCCAAGCTTGAACCCTTGCAATCTTGACACACTTGACAGCTGTCCGGCATGGGAATAAATGAGTTGTTTTGAAGCAAGAATAAAGAATAAGTGGAAGTAGAGTCTTTGAGAACATACCTTCTTACTGTGTCCATTTTATTATAGATACCCGATGCTTACATCACCCACATTTCATATGATACCCGTCCTCTCCCTTGCTCAGAGAGCCATCCTTTCTAGTAAAGAATATGGAAAGGTGAAGAATAAAGAGACGACTCCCTTCCCTTCCTCTCCCCCCCCCCCCACTCAAACTCATACCTAGAAAGATGGCCCACTCACAGGTAGCCTTTGACTGAAGTAGGACAAATTCTTTGGGCAACCATTTTAGCCGGACCTCTCATTGGCTCATCTTGGGCTGCCATTTATATTGAATAGAAAAAAGGTAGAGGGGCCCTGTTCTCATTCTTTGGGGGGGGGGGGGAGACAATAAGTGGGATGAGCCAGAGAAATTGTGAGGCACCAGCTTGACACAGAAGAAAAGGGGCAAAAAAAGAGAAAACATCAGAACTAGATATATATATTTTTCCTGGCAGGCTTTCAGCTCTAAAATGGGGCTAATTCTACCTTTTGAAAAGAAGATAATTTCCATGTTTCTTTTTTCAAGAACACATAATTGAAGTGCTTTTCTCGATGAGAGAAGGAGCCTCTTGTACATCATTACCAACGGACAAGGAAAGTGAACGGCTACGGTGCACGTGGAGTGATCGAGTATTCATTAGCCATCATTTTTTCTGAGTGCCTTGGCTTTCCTTTTCCCAGTTTTATAGACTAGGGCGGAGCTTTCTGGGGAGGTTTGGGATGGCACCAAGTTCAATTAGCCATTCCCCAAGAAACTGGAAAATTAGAAGCAAAGAATTATGAGTGAGGATGCTGGCATGGGGAAGAGCCCACGTGAGCAGGTGTGGACACACCAGCACCGGCCAGCGCCCACAGCCGTGTCAAGGGATAACTTCGTGTGTCATGTTTTAGGAAGTGCAGTTCAAGAGTGTGTGGCCATCCATGCCTGTGTCCGTGGGTGTTCCTATGTGTGTGATTTGGCATTTGGAGATGTATGTGGGGGCATGTCTGTACATTTTCAAGTTCAAGACGGAGGAGGGGAGGAGATAGAATGAGGTGAATTGTGCCTTCGGGTGGCCTGGACTTGGGACCCAGTTTGCTTTGGATTTTCCTCAGCTTTTCTTCACTCCTGCAAATCAATAAACGATTTTTTAAAGACAGCCTCGTGCCAGGCACTGGGCTTGAGGTCAGAGATGCCAAACTAAGATGAACCAGTCTCTGCCCTCAAGACTCTTTGATTCTTCCTGGATTGTGAGTGAGGAAAGGGCAGGAGATCCTGATTGTGAGTGAGGACAAGGTAGGGAATCCTGATTTTGAGTCAGGAAAGGGCAGGAGATGGAGTGAGGAAAGGGCCTGATTATGAGTCAGGACAAGGCAGGGGATCCCGATGGTGAGTCATGACAGGGCAGGGAGTCTGGGGTCTTGTCCCCCCCCCCCTTGCCAGGACAGCCCTTCTCAGGATCAGGTGCAAAGCACAAACCCATCCGTGGACACACAGACACATGTGTGATCTGGATTTCTATAGCCACGTCCGCTGGAGTGCACATAATGAACCCTGGGAAGTGATTGCATTATTCTAATTCCCATATTCAGAGTTATAATTATATGTAAAATATGGTAATTGATTCCAGCCCAATGGGAATCTACAGTGGGAATTGGAATAATGGAACCATTAGTGAGAATTGTTATTCACACTAATCAGCACTTAGCTTGTTTCAGAGGGGGAGATACACACGTGTGGATATATGTATGGATATTATGTCATGTGCGTGTGGTATATTTGTGTGTATACATGTCTTACACAAATATATATTCAATATAACATCCATACAGCGTCGGGGAGAGAGACAGAGACGCAGAGAGAGGCAGCAGGTGACTCAGTGCATAGAGTGTGAGATATGTAGGCAAGAAGACTTGCCTTCCTGAGTTCAGACAAAGGGACCCTGGGCAAGTCCTCTCACTGCTATTTTTCAGTTTCTGCCCTTGTACAATGGGAATACTGTTGTTGTGAGGATTGAATGAGATCAGATTCGTAAAGGGCTTTGGACAGTGCCTGGTCCAGAAGAGATACTGGGTGTGATAACGGTGTGTGTGTGATGAACGGACTGGATCTCACTGAGAGGGTTGGGGGAATGAGTCGGGGAGGGGGAAAGTGGATAGCATTGAGTGAAAGTTCGGTAGGTTGGAGAAATGATGTCCTGTGGATGGTTGAGTCAGAGTGAGAGTGCTGAATGAAGAGGTGAGTCTCTCGGTGGATGCTGACAAAGACAATCAGCTTTTCAGGGTGCAGCTGCCTGCCTCCTCCCTGATGCCCTCTTGCATTTGGAAATAACTTTGCTCTAGGAGGTTTCCACTTACAGAGCATTTTTTTAACCACAACATGCCTACAGATGTAGATAGCTGTGATTTCATTCTCTGCCTGGGTCATCATCTGACGTTTCTTGGGTGCTTCAAAATGTTCCTGAAATGGAATTATCCTCCATCACCCAAATTCCACTCGCTGCCCTCCAAGCCACATGGGCCGTGAGCTCTTAAAGGACATTAGGAAAAAAAGAATGTTGGAGCTCTGATGGACCTTGGAAATGATCCGTCCCCCTGCTTCCCTTGATGGGGGAAAAGAGAGGGGCCCAGAGTGGTCTTGACTTGCAAAGAAAGAGTTGCAGAGAAAATAGAGGCTCTGCTTCAATCCAAACTGATATTGAGAAATAAGTAAATCTTTGAATCTTTTGGTTGAATGGAGGGATAAAGGTGAGGTAGGTATTAGGAGGAGGAATGAAGAGGATGGCTGAATGTAGGGAAGGAAGGAATGACGTGGTATATTGGATGGTGAGGGAATAGGTGGGGTATTCAGGAGAAGCAGCTTAAAACAGGCTAGAGGCTGAGGCTAGAAACAGAGGATACTGGGGAGATATAGGCAGGATCCTTCAAGGTGAGGAAAGGTATCTTTATAGATACAAAGGAGTTGGGCCAGTCAGAAATGTTTTAAATCTGCCTTGAGGGCTTTTCTTGTTAATTTCTAAAGTCCCTTGAAGGAAGAGTCAATGAAGCTCCTCCCTGCCAGTGAAATTGATGGCAGGAAGTCTCGGTTAAGGACTTCCTGCCAAGATGGATGCCTGCAGTTCCCTCAAGAAATAAAGAGAAAATAATTCCTTCCCTCTTCAACCCTTGCCTAAATTTTCAATACAATGATTCACCAGTGGCTTTGAGTTGGTAACAAAAGGGGTTTATTAATATCAGGGTTAATCAGAAAGGAGAGAGGGGTTCAGGGTTTTGTAATAGCCGATAGGGAGAAAATGAAGCTGGGGGAGCGGTCAGGAGAGGATTAGACTGAGGGAGAGCCTGCTCTCCCAGTTCGAAGATTTGGCTGCCTTAAAGTAAAGTATATGCTAGAGCAATAAAATAAGGACTAGGTTGATTTAAAGGTGTCCTACTTGCCTATAGAAAACTAAACCCACAAAGTCTAATTACCAAAACCACAACCACCCTTCCTACCAGAGCCCAAAGGAAAATTCAGGGAAAATAAACAGGGACGTAATATGCAGAAGGTCAGGGAGAGGTCCAGAGAAATCAGCTAGGTTCAAATTGTCCAGAGACAAAGCAGAGGCCAAGCCAAGCCGAAAGCCAAAAGCAGAGCCTCAGTTGGAACGTCAGCTCTCTTCAAGCCTCAGGTTCCAACTGAACTTTTGTGAAGATTCCAAGACTTAACTGCCAGGAAGTTTACAGTTGACTCTTGCAAGAGTAAAAGCCTCTGTTGCATCCTTGCATTGCAAAACTCAAGCCTCCTGCCTTTTGAGGGACGACAAGCTGATTCCAAAATCATGCAGAAATCAAATCTTTTTCTGATATGATTTGGAAATCATGACTAGTATAGCAATTGGAAAGGCGGTGGCAATCCATACAAAATCCTTGCGATTCCCCAGATCTAAACCACCTTCCCTGGCCCCACTCCTCTATAGCTTTATGCGTTCCTATTAGAATGTAAGTCCCTTGAAATGAGGGGCTGGTGTCCTTGTAGATCTTTATTTCCTACGATCTAGCTTGGTGCCTGGAGTATACTAGGTACTTAAGAAAAGCTCTGTAACAGCTTCGTTCTGGAGATGAGCCTCGCCTCTGGTCTGACCCCTCCAGTAGGGGGCATAATCTGAAGACTAATGAGAAGAAACATGACTGGCTTCCTCTAACTCCAGCCCATGATCATAGATGCAAACAGGAAGAGTCCTCGCAAATTATAGAATCTGACTCTCTTGTTTTACAGACTAAGAATCTGAGGCTCAGGGTGCTTTGGAGCTTTGTCCAAGATGACATGGGAAGGCCATGTCCTCCGTCAGACCCCAATATTTTCCCCTTCTGCCTAAAAAATCTGCCAGCAAAGACTGCTTGATATCTGACCTCTCACCTCAGAGCCCTGGCAGATAACTCAGCCATTCTGTGACTTTTCTAAGAAGGGTTGCCATCCAAGTCATCTCCTGAGTGAGTGACCAAGGCTAGTTTGCTACAGGAAAGGCCATGGGTGATGGCAGAAAGTATAGGAAAGCCATTTAGCCTTACCCAAAGAACCCGTGCCATGTCAATGTGTTCCCACCCATCATCCATTGATGGAAACTTTAGCAGCAAATTGGGAATCCTTGGAAATACTGAGTCTCAAAAGCATGCTCAGAGGCTGGCCTTTGAGCCCTTCGGTATTCAGGGCCAGCCCCTAAGCATGGAGAGGCCATCTCTAGAAAGCCTCTTCTTCTTCAAAGTCTTTTCCCAGCATGTTAGCTAAGGCTGTGACCGTTACCCCTGCTCTCATCCAGAAATTAATTTGTTGCACAAGACTGGAAACTTTGCTCCTGCTGGAGGGAAAGTCCAGGAAGTTGCGAATGAGTGAGAACAGAACTTTGAAATAAGGAGTGTCTGTTGCTTTAACCCATGGACTTGGTTTTGCAAAAAGGCTCCATAAATCACCTGGAGAGGTGTAGACACTAATGGCAGATATGTACAGTGACTTCCCATCTGTCTAGCATCATGGGAGAGTGAGATGTTTGGAATGGTCAGATGTCCCTCTTTTAAAACTATTCCCCACGAAGCACTCCCCTCTTCCTTTAGTCATTGAGAACAGGATTTATTCTCAGAGCTTGCCAGCTAACTTGGTGAGACATCCTGGCTCTGCCAGCCTTGCCCAAGCCATGGAGCTTCTCAATGCTCCCATCAGCTGTCTAAGACTTCAAACTTGTGGAGAGAGTTACCTCATCCTAGAGTCTAATGGCATGTCTCATTGCTATCTGTATTCCTGACATCATTAAATGTGGCTAGCTTAAAGCCATTGCTACCAATTCAATTTCTAATCTCTTAATACAAAGGTTCTAAGTTTTTTGTCTTCTGACACGTTTATACTCACAAAAATCATTGAGCAACTCCCAAAGAACTTTTGTTTATGTAAGTTATATATTGATATTTAACAGATTAGAAATTAAATTATGTGTCTTAATTTTAAAGACAATGCCAACCCTATGGACTCTAAATCTGGGTTACTTTGACCTGCTCCCTGGCTCTTCAAGGGGATGCTAAGAGGTTACTGACCAAACCAATACTGCCCCATTGGTGGCAGGCGAGAATTTCTCTCTAACCCCTACTAGCAACTGAGTCTGTCAGCTGCCCCAGAAGGCTGATCTGAAGAAGGGCTGACTTATGGGAGCTTATTCAAGCTGCCTAGCAGCACCCCCTAGTTTTCTCCTTCTCTTCTCCTTGGTCTTTAAAAAGGATAGTTTATTCACTGTTATGGGTCCAATGCAGAAAGATTAGAAATTCCATGAAGGTATCACTTACCTTCTATGGACCTCAGTTTCCTCGTATTTAAAAATAAATAAATAAAAGGATGGAGTTAGATTAGATGACTTCTAAGGCCACTTTAAAGCTCTAAAAACCTTGGTTATACTGAATCAGGTTTATAGTCCCTTCCCTTCCCCTTTCTTTCCCCTCCCCTCCCCTTCCCTTTTTCGTTCCCTTTCCCTGTTCCTTTCCCTTTCCCCTTCCCCTTCCTCTTCCCCTTTGCCTTTCCACTTCCCCTTCCTCTTTTCCTTCTCTTCCCTTCCACCTTACCTTACCTTTTACTTTACCTTATCTTGCCTTCCTTTTTCTGCCTATCTCCCCAACAATCTAGCTATTGGGGAAAGGAGAGTTGGTAGTTACTTTTATATCAGAGAAAGTACATGGATTATACTAGGAGGAAACTCCTTGATGTACTCAAAGGTAAAAAACACAACCTTTTATTCAGAAGAAATTGTAATCATTTAGACAAGTCTTTTTCAAGGACAATATAAGGAATATAGATGGTTGGAGTAAAAGTAGGTGAGGCACCCTAATCAATACAGGGCTGACCTAAGAGTCAGAAAGTCCTGAGTTCAAGCTCCAATAAATGACTCATGTTGGCTCTGTATGGCTGGACAAGTCTTGGACAACTCTAGTGCCCCAGCCGACTTTAAGACTATAAGTTGGTAGATCTCCTTATACCTAAGAAATCATAGGTTGATTTCAAGAAGGAGAGAGGGAGTTGATGAATGTTAGAAATTTAAAAATAAAATGGAATTTCCACTGGAAACCATCACCATGAGGCAGAGAAAGGTCTTTATTGTGTCTTGTTCCCACAGGTTTTGAGATGTGCAGTGATGGTTGTGATTCTCCCAGGAGGGAAATAGTAATGCATTTGTTATGGTTGTCATCCCTCTGACCACATATTTGGACAAGCCACAAGGCCCAAATCTCTGCAGAATAGAGTATATACTGCCCTTGCCACCATACTGTGAACTGGAATAAATTGGAAGATTCTTGGTGCCACTCCTGGATGAGGAAGGTGATGGTTTCTTAGGCTCCCAAAGAAATGGCCAATATTTGAATAATTAGAACAATATGGAGAAGCCATTTATACACACGATCCCAATGGACTGACCAGCCATAAGGAAACTTGGCCCCTATCAACCAAAACTTGATACCTGCTTGGCCAAAATGTTGTTTTCCAGCTTGCATCTTAAGCAAGTCCCAAAGTAAAAGGAAAAGAACTTATTTCTGCCCCTCCCAAAAAACAAAACAAAGATTATTTACAAGAGCTCTTTTTCATAGTGGCAAAGATTTACTAAATAAGGGGATTCCTATCAATTGAGGAATGGTTAACCAAGTTGTGATTTATAATTGTGATGGAATACTATTTTGCTTTAAGAAATGACAAGGAGAATGGTTTCAGAAAAATCTAGGAAGACTAATATGAACTGATGCAAAGTGAAGCTAACAGAACCAAAACATTGTACACAGTGAGAACAACATGATGACAATGCTTAGCTATGAAAGACTTATCTATTCTGTTTAAGACAGTGATCCAAGGCAATTCCAAAAGTTTCTGGATGAAAAAAAGAGAACTGATGAACTCTGAGAACAGATTGAATTATACATTCTTACACACACACATGTGTGTAAAACATGAGCAAAATGTTTTACATGACTTTACATCTGTAGACAATGTCCTATTGCTTGTCATCTCAAGGAGTGAGGAAGTTGTAGAAGAGATGGAGGGAATTTAAAAAAATAAGAATACTATTTTAAATGCAATTGGGAAATATTTAATGAAATACAAAAAATTAAAAGAAAAATATCATGTTTACTTTTTCATCACTTTCTTTCTTACCAAGTAGTACATTTGATAAACCACTACTTCTGTAATAATTAAAGTTTTCTTTAAATATGTTCTTGTTATTTTAAATATTTCCTCTGAAACCTTATTTGCACTATTTTGTATAAGAAGCTTTTCTTTGAAGAGGATTCAAAAGCTTCAACCTCATCTATCAGAGAATCTTTGGAACAATAAGCCAAAAAGTGATGATGAGTTGGTAAATTTAAGTGATGTGACAACAGCTAGCTATTAAAAAAGAAAAGGAAAAACTTGTAGTTCTTGATGTTTGAAGATGTGTTTAAAGTCCATCACCAAACTACAAGTTAAAGGGTAAATTCTTCCTCATGAACTATGTCACGTTTGCTTTCCCTGGGACCCAGGTGCACATACAAAAACCTATCACATATTAATTTCAATGCTTGCCCATTTCAAGAACCAATTTGAATATTGATGAACTCCCTTCTCCAGCATAGATTTCAAGAACTGGTAGACAGAACTTGTATCTTTCCATGGCTACCATATTCTTTCTGCTGTAGCCAACCTATCTTGGTGCTGAGTACTGCCAAATTTAGCCTGGCGCATTGATAGATGAGTGACATCTAATCTTTCAGATGAAGCTTCCAGAATCACAACAGAATTACTCAGGAGCTTGCGTGTCCCTAGCATTACCCTGGAAAAAGACTATGGTCACCATGTATGCCATCACAAGGAGATTATGTTGCAAATGGACAAAGTTTGGGGATTAATAGCAATATCTTTGAGAAAACAGTCTTCAAAAAAATCATCTTTTCTGAGAGAAGGAGGTCTGTGTGATTTTTTTAGGTGACTTTGTCACTAGGTTTCTTTTCTTAATATATAACAGGAAGTTTTTACCCTTTAGATAGTTGAATACGTTTCTTAAAATTCACATAATCAGAGCATTTGAACGTAATTCACTAAAGTTCCTTTTTTTATGCTTTTAATGATCAGAAAAAGCAAAAGCTATTTGAAACCCAAAGTTCTTAATATATTGTGTGTGTGTGTGTGTGTGTGTGTGTGTGTGTGTGTGTGTGTGTGTGTTGTGGAGACTTTTGGACATCTGCTGAAGCTTGTAATTTAACCTTCTTAGAATGTTCTTAAAGATATAAAATTTAAAAATATAGGATTTCAAAACAGACCAATTATCAATTTCGATTGAAATACTTTTCCCTCCATATATATGCATATATAAATGTATATATGTGTGTACATATATGTTAAATTTTACACCAATATCTTAAGTAGAGTCTGGACAAGATGTTGTATCAATTAATTAATAAGAAACATTTATTGTCTGGGAAAGTCACTGTGGTGGACTCTGGATCAAATTGGTGGTTACTGAATAACTAAGAAAGGAAGCAATAATCAAAACAAGGCAACATGTCTGGAAAGGACTCATTTGGGTCCAAATAATTCTACTTATTTATTTGATGGTGTTTCTAACCTAGTGAATCAGCAGATTTTCTTGAAATAGTTCAACCTTGATTTCAGCTAAGCTTTTGACAGATCTTGCACACCATCCTTGTAAATGAGATCTGAAGAAATATTAAAGGGAAAATAGGATCATTAGGTAGATTTTGCAGTGGCTAAATGACTAGATATTAAGAATGCTGACTGTGTTCTCTGTTGAATTGGAAAGGAATCTATAGAGGAGTTACCCCAGACATCTGTGTTTGTCCCTGTGCTGTTTACTGTGACTTAAAAAAAGTCATAGATTCCTCCCACCTCGTAAGTGCCTACTAAGCATTAGTAAATGCTCTTTCATTGTTAGAATGCTTATCAAATTTGTACTGACACATTACCAGGATAGAGTTGAGTTCCAAAAACAATTTCCAAGCTCTAAATAAAACAAATAAACCCAGTTACCAAGGAAAACATGTAAGTATTAAATGTTGCAGGTATATGGGAGAAGGTTATAGTGGGGCAGAAAGGACTTCGATCCAACTAGGTGAAATGTTATGGGGATAAAGGTAAAATCTTGCATTCAAATAAATATCACCTTAATAATTAATAAGATGGAGAAGTTGTGTTTTGAGGCCGTTTGTCTAAACTAGACCCCAGTTTTAGTACACTACAAACTCAGTATGAGTCAGTGTCATGATATGGCAGCCAATTAAAAAATTTGAGCCATTGTAGGCTTCATTAAGAGAGTGGTGATGTCCCAAAGGAGGAGGGGAAGTGATAATAGTATTCCCTAGTATCTCGCCCTAGCCAAAATCTGAAGTATTGGGCTCAGTTCTGGAGATCTCACTGGGGATGGATGGGCAAGAATTGAACTAGATGGCCTTAAAGGCCCCTTCCAATTCCAAAATTCTATGACTATAGAAGACCTGCCTCTCTTTTAATGACTGATATATTAATCAGTGTATGGTTACATTCTGCCTCTACTGTATAAATCATACCTCTTCCACGTGATCTCATCATCTAGGATGCTTGCCCATGTTCTCCAACATGGGAAAGATATAATCAACTTGCCTTGGGTTTTCTATTCAGTCTTTATATTTTATGTCAACCAGTGTTCCCCTCTGCCTTTGTCTCTGCTTTCTGATCATCCATCTTAATGCATTCTTACATTTTACTCACCCATGTAAACTTTTTTCTTCTTTAATGTCACTTCCTTTGGAAATCTACTGCTTTCTGCTTGCCACACATCTCTCCATTGTCCTGTGGCTTTAATTCTTTGGTGATTATAGGATTGAACTCTTTGATGATGTTATATTTGGAAATATTTGTGTCAAAAAGATAGCTACTTTCAAAAATAACAATCCTGGTAGAGTAAATTTCCCAATAACCTTTCTAAATCCATTATTTACCAAAAGTTTTTCCATGCAAACAGGAAGCAACATTTGGGGAATGAAAGGAATTATTCATTGTCTTTGTTTCTTAGCTGAAAAGATTCCAAAATCTTGATGTTTGAAATTCAATCTTTATTTGCCTTGAATCATAAGCACTACATTGGGAGAAGCAGAGACTGGATTCTAAAGGAAAACTTGTTTCCTTTTTCTTTGGGGGAGTGGGGAGATAGTGGTCTGTGAAAGTGAAGAAGATTCCCTTTTCCTTAAGGAGTCTTCCATCCAGTGACATGAAACATGACCATGAGAATTTCCATCCTTTAACTCATGCTTTTTCCCAATGTTTGTGTAACTGAAGGGAACAGTAGCCTTGAGGTGGCTTCATGATGTCAGGGAAAACTTCCTGTTGATGGGAGTTATCCAGCAGTGGAATGGGCTGCCTTAGGAGCTACTGATTTTCCCCTTCGCTGCCACTGGCCATATTGTTCAGGTATGGATCCATCAAAATGATCTCTGGGATCCCTGAAATTCGTCTTCATTTCCTAATCTTTCCCATGGATGCACTTCCTTGCTCAGTGTTTATTTTCCCATCACCAAGCTGAATTGTGAAGGTCTCTTATTCCTCTCATCATCATGATTTTATCAAAGACAAAGAAGAAGGAAATGAGTAACACACTCTCAAACAGAGAAATTGTGGCTGTCTGAGTTTTTGACCTCGTCCCCCCCAACCCACCACCTTTCCATCCTTATTTCCTCAGATGCTCTGCCGATTCCTCTACAAGCTGGAGCTAGAGGAATTAGGGAAGTTTGTACACAGCCCTCCTCTTCTCCTCTGACCCGATCCCCCAAACCACAATCAACCGGACAGTGGTTCAAATGTGAGGAAGGCTGACGCAGAGTGGAGGGTCCTTTTTACCTGGATATCTTTGGATACCTTCCAAAATAAAACCACACCAACGAATACAAACGGCTGCTCCCAAAATTCATTAAAGGGAACCGTGATGTCCATCTCAATTCACCTCCTCGTTTTAGAGAAGATACCGAGGTCAGACAGGTCTAAGCACTGACCCAGCATCACCCCGTTGCCACAGGGAGGTGACTGAAACCAGTTACCCGGCTCTGCGATCACATAGATTTCTCTTCTCTGCTTTTCGCCATCTCTCACAAATCCTACCGGAGGTGGTGAGGCCCCCACTATGTGCCAGGCACCAGAGATGCAAGACGAGGAAGCAGACCGTCCATGTCCTCACGTTGGTGCAGAGAGAAATGTTCCAGGCTGCACACTCTTGAGGCCATACAACCTATAGGGAAAATGATTGGGAAGTGCCTGGTGGGGAAGAATGGAATAGAATCAGGGGAGTGATCAGGAGAAATGCCTCCTATGGACAGACTCCTGCTGGTTCTGGTACTGAGCCTCCAGGGAGCCTGGGGGAAGGGAGTGGGGCAGAAGAAGAAAAATGGAGCTCTTTTGTCTTTTCTTGTCCTTGACTCCTGGTTTTTCTTTCCATGATTCTCTCCCTGGGCCCCCTTCTGACCACAAAGGGGTGGTTTTCAGTCCTGTTGCTCACCCTCCTGCTTCTCCCCTCCAAGGACTGGACCTCAGTTTCCTTTTTTGTCCTTTGGGAGGCTTGGGGCTTTTCTTTGGGTGGTTTGGTTTGTTTCTGGAAATCAAGGTATGGTTTGGTCTGGGACTGTTCTCTGGCTCGTTTTTTTCTTCCTTCCTTCCTTCCTTTTTTTTTTTAAACTTTCAAAATTAATGAGATAGTTGCTTCTCTCCCAGCCTCATGGTGAGGCTTTCTGTTTGTTTGGTTGCTGGTGTTTGTGAAACAGCGGGAACTCCTTCGAGGAAAGGTGCTACGTAAAGACAGAGGAAATTCTAAGGGAGGAAAAGCCCCAGGAGCCCCTTGGAGGGCTGTCCTGGGCGATGGAGGCTGAGCTGCCTCCAGGCTTTCAATGGAAAAGTTTTTCTTTAAAACCCAAACAACTGAGTGTGTGTGTACTAGCGCACGCAAACACACACACACACACACACACACACACACACCTGTAGATGCATTATGTACTCTGTGTTCCGCCATGTTTCCCATATACCTTTATGGAGACACATTTTTAGCATCACCTTGAATACTGAACCGGAGGAGATTTTCCTGAAACAACAACAACAAGCCATTGATTGACCAGCCTTGAGGAATCCTTAGTGAAGGCTGAGAGGAGACGCTGCATGGATAGCAGCAGACCCCAGATCCGCAAAGGCGGCTGGGAAGCCTGCCGAGACCTCCTTGTCAGGCTTCCTCCCATTGCACAATTCTTCCCATCTCCACTTCCCACCATGGTCCTTCTGGACATTATTTCCTGATTTTCTACTTGGCTTTTCTCGTGTTCCCATAAGTCTTGTTTGCAGAAAAGCCAACTGTGTCCACCTTGTCTGAAAGCGAGCCACGCTCCATCCGTGGGGGGCAGCCACCATTGTTGTCTCTTACCATCTGGAGCCTCCACTTCACCATCTGTAAAATGGGCTTCATGATGCCCCTCATCAGGACCACAAATACGACTGGACACTGAGAGAATCAGGATGTCAAATGCCTCTCCTCGGGATACTCTGTTAGTCCTGCCTCTGTGGACTGTCCCTGCCTTGTGTTTGCTCCCTGGGCGACCTGAGGTCACGTATTGTGCCTCAGTTTCCTTGTCTATGAAATGATCCCCTCCTTTCTGGCCTGGCCCTCAAGGGGCTTCTGGAGTTCCTTTAGCTGCAGATTCGGGATCCTGGCGCCACAGATGACTTCTCCCAGGAGAATCCAGGGAACCCCATCACTTTGGAGCCCCCGATGGCCGCCTCTTTCCATTTCTGACCGTGAGGGGGGCCTTCTTCTCTCTGGACCCCCCCCTTCTCCTTCGCTGCTTTTGACCCCTCAGAATGGAGGCCCCCCCAGGGAGGGAGGCAGGGACGGGCCAGCACCGCAGGGTTTCTGGCTCTCTAGACGAGCCAGGCCAGGGCCAGGAGGGGTGTTTGCGGGCCTCTCTGGGCCAGTGTCTCTGCCCAGCCAACTAACTTCCATTCCCCAAGGATTTGTCAGGGCCTGGCGGCAGGCACGGTGGCCAATGCCACCGCATGGGCGGAGGAGAGCTTAGAGTCTGGGGGCCTCAGACAGCTGGGGGGCAGCCTGGAGCCTGCACGGCCTATTCCGGGGCCTCAGAGAGGCAGCTCGGAGCCCCTGTAGGATGGGAAGGCCCCATGGCTGCTCCCTAGCCCGAGGTGCCCGCTCCGCCTTGGCCGGGGGCTTCCTCCACCCCTTCCTGCCCAGTTCCGCCTCCTCCCAAGGAGGAGACCTTCGGGGGATGCCCTGATGTCCGGCGGCTCCGGGCCTACCCAGAACTGTCTCTTGTGCCCGCCAGACGCTGAGGCTGTCCCTGCGTGGGGCGTCTGCTGAGCCTTCAGCCCATCCCGAGAGCCAGGTTCCCTGGAGCGTGCCGGCCTCCTTGGCCTTAGGAGCTCCCGGAGGCTTCTCTAGGACTCTGCGCGAGGAGCTGCAGGCCTCCGACTCCGTATTCCGAGACTCCATCCCTGTGGGTCTCGCCGCGTGGTCGGAGGCCAACGCCTGGCCTAGCCCAGAAGAAGCCCCGGAGAGGCCGGCCGAGGTCCGAGCACCCGATCTGTCCGGGGCCACGTTGGCCTGGTGTGGGGCTGAGAAGGGAGAGAACGGGCTGGAGACGGAAGCCTTAGCATCCGGCCGCCGTGGATCCCCCAGGGCTGCCCCCTCGTTTCTACAGATGAGGAAACTGAGGCCCGACGAAATCTACCCGGTGTAATAGCGGGAAGTTTAGAAGTTGAGCGAGGGGCGGGGCAGTGGGAGGAGCCTCCGATCGAGAAGGGGTGCAGGCTGGGAAAAGGCTTCGGCTTCTGTCCGCCTTTCTAAGCCAAAGCCGTGAGCCGTGCGTGGACGTGCAGAAGTCCAATGAGGCCGGTGGCCGTCCGCCGGCCTCCTGTACAGCCCCTGCGCGGAGCCAGGCAAGGGGGGAGATCAAACAGGAGACCAAACAGCCGTCTTTGCCCTCCAGGAGCTCCGGATCCTCAAAGCTGCCTCCCACGCAAAGCCGGGTGGGCTTCCCCTCCTTAGGAGAGACGGAATCGGAGACTGAGTGGCAGTTTGTTGGGGAGTTGGTGGGTTGCTTTTCCAAGTGCCAGTTTTACTTGAAGGCTGCCCGATTCCCTTCCAGTCCTGGGATCGAATCCTCCCACGCACCGACACCACGTGTGTGAGAGCCCCCCATACACATGGAGGCATCGAATAATTTTGCCCCTCATAGTCCGTGTCTTGCACAGATTGAGGCCTTCATGATGCTTTGGGGAACGTCAACGTGTTTGTTTTCTTCCTCCTCCAGGGTGGCCACCCGGGTCCTGCGGGCGCTGCGTCTGGCCAGTCCTTCCGGCCGGAGGATGAGCTGGAGCACCTCACCAAGAAGATGCTGTATGACATGGAGAACCCTCCGTCCGATGAATACTTCGGTAAGTCGGGCTCGGGGTGGGCCGCCAGCACGATGTCCTCCGTTCTCCCACGGGGGCTCCCAGATCAGGGAAGGACCTTATTAAGGCTTCCCCTGTGCCACGCTCTGTGCCGAGTACTGAGGCCCAGCCAGGACGGCAGTTGGGCTCTTGGTGGTGGAGGGGTCCTTCTGGGGAGAAGGCTGGTGCCTGGAGCGGGGCTCCCCGGAGAGGGACCGAGGAGAGAGCCCGGACGAGGGGAGTGTTTTGTTTTGTCCTGGCACAGACGAGGCCCAAGTGCGCCTCTGCCGGTCCTCAGTGAGGCTGCCCTCCTGCCCCAGGGGAGGGCACGGGACCTGGGCAGCCTCATCCCCCTGCCCTTAGACGTGCCCGTAAGGCCGGGTCCCAAGAGATGCCGCGGTGTTTCCTGGCATGGAACTCGGGCATTTTGAGAGAACGGGCCGGCTGGGAAGCCTGCGAGTCCCTGGGACGGTGAAGCTTGGTCTCGAGACTTGAGCTGTCCTGTTTGGACAGCTCCAAAGCGCCCCTTTAAGGCCGGAGCTTGCCGAAGTCCTTCCTTTGGAGGAGGCTGACCGGCCAAAGGTGGCGTATTCAGGTGGCTCGCCATGGTGGGATTCCCTCTGACCGAGCATCGAGCATCGCTTGTCCCTCTGCTCTGCCCTGGTTTGTCTCCTCCCCGTGGCCCCTCGCCCTTGGCCTTCTTCTCCGTCAGTCTGTCTGCCTGTCTGTCTCCCCACCTACGAAGCAGGGATGGGAGCCTTCCATGCATCGTCCCTGCCCTGGCACACTTCCTGATGCACAGATCCTTGGGCGGCTCTATGGGAATATCTGGAGGTCACCTTGGCTTTGCTGCTTGCCGGAGGCTCCCCAAGGACACGTGCCTCGGCCACTCACCGAGGCCTCCACAAGTCACGTCCACGGGAGACTCAGTCACACGCTGGTGGAATGAACCCTACGAATGCTGACTTCTCCGGAGGAGTGAGCGTTCCTGTAAAAGTCCAGATGTCTTAGGAGGATAACCTCGTTTGATCCTCACAACAACCCTGGGAGGGAGGTGCTACTGCTATCCCCATTTTGTAGATGAGGAAATGGAGGTACAAGAACATTCAGTGCTGTGTCTGGGGTCCCAGGGAGGGTACCTGCCTTCTGGATTTGAACTCGGGTCTTCCGGCACTCTTGTCTGCTGTATCCGCCAGAGTCACCTTTCCAAGATGTAGATTCTAGATGGAGTCTCCCCCCCCCCAAAATTGCCCTGACCAATTAAAATAAACTTTTGGTTCTCTAGTGGGGCATTAGACTGTTGACTCCCCTGTGGGTGGGAATGGAAGGGGCTGCACCCTCCCACTCCAGCTTTTCAAAAGGAAAACCGAGGGGTCACCGATGTCATTCCTGCTGTGGAGCAGTGGCCAGGCCCTTCTCCTGGTCCCCCATCTAATCCATGTGGAGGACACGGAGAGGATAGAGCCAGGGTAGCCCTTTGGCCTGGCGGTGTTTGGAGGTTCTTCTCGTTCCTGCCCAGTGGGAAGGCCTTTCCTGGGAGGCTGCCTCCCTTTTCCTCCAATTCCTCCCCTCCACAATGGGAAATTCCAGCCTCCCATGGGCAGTTTGGCCAATGTTGTCTACATCTGTGCTTCTTCAGCTCCACAGAAGCCAGGGATGAGTTAGAGGCAGATACAGATATAAATTGAGAAAGCCAAACGACTTCATAAATGCTAGGGATTGTCCTGGCTGGGGGGCTCAGAACCATTGCAATTATATTATTAACCTCCTCGAACATAAATGTCCAAAACCAATAGAAAAGGGAATCCCCTGGACCTGTGGGGGGAGAGGGGTGCTATTACTATTAGGCTGAAAAGGAACCAATTATTAGAGCAAAGCATCATAGAAGTAAATAGAAAATAGTTGCAAATTGAATATGAAGTCATTTTCAGGTAGAGTCAACAACTGACCAGTGAGGAAAGTCTTCTTGTAGGAGGGGGCAACTGAGGACAGCTTAGAAGGAGAATGATTTGGGGGGGCTTTTTTGAGAGGGGCAGGCATTGGGTGGGGTGCCTTCTGGGCGAGCAGGAACGCTTGTGCAAAGGAGCAGAAACGGTGGATGTTGATTGCTGTTGGTTATTTCCACCATCTGTCAGGACAAGTGAGTTGTGTCTAAGGGTTAAATTAAGGAGGGCTCAAGATATGGACTGCCATGTTATTTTGTTCCTGGTTCCTTGTATGTGAGGCGCCTCTTACCCCATCAGAAAATGTGTCCAGGTGAATCGCAAATATCCATCTTTTCTTGGCGAGCCCTGTCCTACCCTTGGCCACCTTTCTAGCTTGATTTCTTCTATTTCTAAAACGGTAGTGTAGGAACTCCTCTCTCTTCTCGAGGTTCCTAAGAAGTACTTGTTTCTGTCCTCCCATTCAGCTTCCTGTGATGGCTAATGGAGCCATTTCCTGAGAGAGTCAGTTTAGGAGGAAGAGGGCATTTCTCAAACCCCAGCACTAGTCAGGACCTCTGAATGGAGCTCGTGGTAAGGCTGCTTTTCAGACCAACAATGCCCCCCCCCCCCTCACTGTGGATTCCCAGGACAGTGGAAAGAGAGAAAGAGAAGAGAAGTTAGAAAGTGGAGTGAGCTCCTCCTCTGCTTCCATTAACCAGTCAGTTGGTCTTCAAGTATAAATTCACAGGCAATGAGGCTGCCTGCCTTCCTGAATCCCAGAACAATGTGTTACCATGGGCAACTGCTACCGTAGGCCTGTGAGCAGACTCTCCCGCCAAGTGATGGAATTGTTGGAGGAGTGGAAGGAGCTGGGAGAGATGAGATCACGGATGGGGACGGAGCAAGTGTCAGGGCTTGGAAAACCAAAGAGAAGTTGGGGAATTGAATGGGAAAATAAGCAGACATGAGACTCACTGTGGCCTGTGACTAGCAGATGAGGTTTTTTATTTTGTTTGCCTGTGTGTGTGTGTGTGTGTGTGTGTGTGTGTGTGTGTGTGTGTGTGTTCACTGCATGGAGCTGGCTGTCTCCTGCATCTTCTAATTCTCCAGGAGCAGGAAAGGGGATTGCATTGGGCTCTGACTGTCCCTGATGCCCGCTTGCTTTCAGACCTTCCACTTCTTGGCAGGGGAGCCCTGTGTGTCTGATTGAGGCCATCCTGTTCATTTGAAAAGGAGAAACTCATGTAAAGCCCCGCTGACCGGTGGGTGAGCCGTTCTGGAGTCAGGCAGAGGCTCTTTGACCTAGAATCCATCAGCTACCCTTCTAGGCCTCACAGTGGCCTCTCTGTCCCTCCCCCCGAGGCGTTTTAACATGAGCCTATAATCATTTCTACATTTTAGGTTTCTTCTTCTCTTTTAAAATTAGATCCGCACATATCTGAGGTCACTGTAGAAAATGGTTTAAAGACCTTCCCTGATTTGGTAGTGGCCTTTCACTAATATTCACCATTAGAAGTCATTTAGGCTCTGTGGGCACCCAGACTTCTCTTCTGACACTGGTGTTATTATACTGTGCCCAACCATGGCCCCACAGCCCCTTGTTCCCTTCCATGAGCCCCGAACCAAGAACATCTGGGCTCTTCTCTGGTCAGAGTTAGGGAGAGCTTGGCAGGAGAGTGAGCCTGGCACTCCAGGTCCTTCCACCCTTTTGCATGCAGGGAAGCATTTGATGCAGAAGGGATCACTGAAACCTGAAATGGGAACGACTCTCGGGGAATAAATAATTAGCCATTTTGCTTGTACCATGTCAGGGAAGCATCTCAAGGGCAAGCTGTAGTCCCTTGGTTCTTTGTTTCCCAAACATCTAGCTCAAAGTTTGGCATATTCTCTTGCTCCAAATGAGTTTTCCTTGGAACCCTTTGTTTGAGGGTTCCAAGGAAATGAGAATTCTTTTGGGGACATTGGTTGGACTCGATGATGCTGGGATCCCTTCCATCTTTAAAATTCTGTGGTTCTGTCATTCTGAATAAGAACAACAAGTAAGCCAATCCAACGGATCTTGAACACGCATGGGATGGTACAGGAAACATTCCATACCCGAAGTCCCCCCCTTCTCCAATAAAAACAGAAGGATTTCCTCTAGAGCCTTAAGTCTTCAGGGACACAGGTCCTATGGTGCATTGTCCCACCTCCTTTTATCATTCCACCATTTTCCATTGGATGTCAGTCCCTGATTTGTCACCAACTGAGAGACAAGTCAGTGAGTGACTGAATGCCCCTGGGCCATAGCTTCCTAATTGCTTACAAAGTAGAAAAATCTGATTGCTCTAAAAAGTTCTGGGCAAGCCCCGCCTGAGAGGCACTAAGTAATTCCTGGTGTTCTCCTCATATATTTCCCAATTTGCAAAAAGAAAATTACTTTCCAATCCAAAAATGCTTTTGATACCGATGGAGACGTTGCTCCAGGTGGGACCTGAACAGCAGGTGCAGATGGAACTTCAAGCAATAAAGGTCTTGTTTTCACAAGAAAACATTCTAATTAATTAAAAATCCCAAACCAACAATGTAAAAAAAAAAAAAATTGGAAGACTAATGGCCTGGAGAAAAGGAATCATGGTTTAGAAACAAGCTAATTTTGCAGTGTCTGCTACAAGAGGTCCATGGGTCTTAGTGGAAGACTGACTTTAGATTGATAAAAATATATATTCCCTCCTTCCCTCTTTCCTTTCTTCCTTCCTTCCCGCCTTCCTTTCCTCCTTCCCTCTTTCCTTCCTTCCTTCCTCCTTTCCTTCCTTTCTTCCTTCCTCTCTTCCTCCCTTCCTTCCTGCCTTCCTTCTTCCTTCCCTCCCTCATTCCCTCCTTTTTTCTTTGGGTCTATATCTCTATATCTATCTTTCTCTGTTCCATCTTTGCCCACCTCCCTGTCTGTCTGTCTGTCTGTCTGTCTGTGTCTCTCGGCTGCTGCTAAAAGCATGTTTGCTCAGGGCAGTACATATTTTCAGGGCTAAATAAATAATAATTTCTCTAAGTATTTTATTTATCCCATTTTAGTACACATTAATGTTTAATAAAATCACTTTTTATAGTGTGTTCTCAGGCACTGAATTTTCCTTCCCTCCTGTTCCTTCAGCATTCTCTCAGCATTTTCCAAATTCAGGACCCTGTGGATGGTGGGAATGGGGGAGATGGCTGCGATGCTCTTTTGTATCCAGGGGACCTTCTCCCGGGCACCCCTCGCAGCTGAAGCATCAGCAATAAGAGTGCAGGAAGCTGGAGGGCAGTAGTTCTCTACCTGGTTGAAGAACTGTAACTCAACCTTAATGGAGGGCAGGGGCCCAAAAGGGGCTCTGATTTAGGGGATGATGCTGGGGTTTCTATTTTGGTGAACTCAGTCCTAGATACATCTTATCAAGCGATGACTCATGCTAGTCAGAACAGTGCTGGTCAGAAAAGAACTCTACAAACAGTCACTTTGGGGAAGGACTTTCTAGTTCATGTGCATCTGTTCTCCTGAGTCAGAGTTCCCTCATTTTAGCTCCTGATCCACCCCAAAGAACTCTGGGTTTTCCTTCTCCAGCAATAACAAAATGGGGAACTTTGTGTCCAAGCCGGGATTGGTCCCTAGTGGGCAGCCAAGGGGAGGGCGTGATGGCTGTTGGGACCACCAGCTATGGAGTCTCTGTGGCCCTGTATCAGGATCCTGCCCCCGCCACTTCTTGGCCCTTGGATTTGGACATAGCACTTGGTCCCCTTTGGCCTCAGTTTCATAATCTGTAAAAAGAGGAATGTAGATAAGCTGTCTCTAAGGGACGTCCCTTTCTGCTGTAAATCTGTGATGGAGAAAGACCTACTCTTAGCACAGCATCATACGGTGGATGTGAGCCTTGTGCGACCACCTTCTCTGCAGAAGGATGGGGCTGGCCTGAACCAGTCATTTTATTAGAGTAGCAAGTTTCCCATGGAGGTCAGTGACTCCCACTGCTCTTTCAGAGAAGAATTTGCTAGGACACTTCTGGAATGAGAGTCCCTCCCATCCCTGAGAAGTATGTGACTTATCCAGGGTCATTTAGGCAGTATGAGGTAGAAATGACCTTAGAACCTGGGCCTTCCTGCTAGAACTGTGGTGCTGTATCTAGCGAGTTAATATAAGTAAAAAAATGACATTATTCCCCAAGTACCTGCTTCCTGTCCATCTCTGTAGAGTAACTGGACATGGAATGGACATGACCTATGCAGTCACCAAAACTAGCACAATTGGCTGGTGGTTGTGGGTGCCCTTTCCCTCCCTGGCAGCCCTCTAAATTGGGCCCTGGGTCTGTTCTCCAAACAATAAGCAGGCAATAAAAGGAAAGACCAGTTGATTAGAGGGTTCCATATTTGTCAGAAACGTCCTGAGGCAAGGATTCCTATTCCCAATAGCTTTCTATTGTGCATTCCTCCCCCTCCACCCTCCACCAAGTTTGTTTTCATTCCTTTTCTCCTTTCTTCCCATAGAAAAAGAAACAAATACACTATACAGGAGCTTTGCCCACTTTGCAAGGCCAGCACTTCCTCTCTTGCCCTCCTCTTCCCCAATCCCAACCAAATTCCAACTTTGCTTTTTTTGTTCACTGGAGTTAAAAATTCCTCTGGCTGATAGGTCATTCCTTCTACCATCTTGTCCTGTCTCCAGAGGAAACAGGAAGCAGTATAGCCCCAGCCTTCTCGGGATTGCTTCCTCTCTCTTATCAGTGGCCCAGGGCTCCTTTTCCATTGACTATCATCCAAGGTGAGTTATCCCTCTCTTAAACTTCCTGTCAAGCTCATGGAAGTTCTTTCCCTCCTTTCCCTCCCTCAAGTAGAGATCAACCAAATATTTTTCCTGTTATCACCACCCCAATAAACACACACTTACACACTCACTCTCTCTCTCTCTCTCTCTCTCTCTCTCTCTCTCTCACACACACACACACACACACACACACACAGAACTGATGCCTTGATTATGCTTTTTTTTTCCCTTCCTACTAAGGACAGGACCTTGTTTTCCCTTTTTTGCCTTTCTTCTGTTTGGCACAATATTTGGCCCAGAGTTTAATAAATACTTGTGGAATGACACACTCGCTTTGCCTCTGACTTGGTCTCCTCCTCTGCATCCTTTGGACATGATTGTCTTGAGGCAATTCTAATTTCCATACTATAAAATGTATTTTAAATAAGATTTCCCCAGCTTATGGTCCATTCCACCTTGAATGCATCATTAGGCAGCCACTTTTTCATCTCTACCAGTGAGGATCCTGCAAGTTTGCAGCAAGGGTATTTCACGGTATCATCATCATCATCATCATCATCTTCTTGTTCTTGTTGTTGTTGTTGTTGTTGTTGTTGTTGTTGTTGTTGTTGTTCTTCTTCTTCTTCTTCTTCTTCTTCTTTTTCTTCTTCCTTCTTTCTTCTTTCTTCTTCCTTCTTCCTTCTTCCTTCTTCCTTCTTCTTTTTTTATTTTTTTTTATTCCTGGCAAAACTTGGTAGTCTTGGCTTCCGGGGTTCGGGCCATTTATTTCTATCTCACCACCAATTATGAAGTTCCTACCCAATAAAGGTGCTGGGGGGGTGGCGGGGAGATCAAGCTGAACCCACGGGGCTGTGCTTCCCCCAGTAAGAACTTACATTTAACTAGGGAGAATGTCTATCCAGCCAGAAATAGGACGCGATGTTCCACTCAGCGTAATGGGGAGGGGGCACGTTCACTCATCCCCTTCTATTTGTTAGCCTCTGTGCATGGTGCGGCTTGGGAATAACAGGGCGAGCCCAAAAGAGCTCCAGGCGTCCAGGAGCTGGGAGAGAACAGGGCCAGGTTTAACTAAAGGTACAAGCCGAGTGACCCCAAGAAAGGAGAAAATAAACCTTGGTGTGTGTGTGGGTGTGTGTCAGGGGGGCGTCCTTGGGTAAAGGGCAGATTTCAGAGCAGAGACAGCCTGGGCGCTGCCCCCCCCCCCCCCGAAGGCATCCAACAGGACTTCTACAGTGAGAAGGGATGCGCCGGCCCTGTCTAGTAATCCCTGAGAGTCCCCTGAGGCTGGAGAATGAGCGCTCCTAAGACAGCAGCCAGGCCAGGCCTGAAGACCGCTGGGACGGACCCCTCCCTTCTGAGCTGGCTCCCAGGGCGCCAGGAGCTCCTTGGCCAAGGACCCCCAACCATGCGTTCGAGTCACCCCTTCCCGGGAGGTCCCCCGGATTCCGAGGCCAGCATCCTCTCCATCATGGCACAGGCTCGGGTACTCGACCCTGGGAGAGGGCACGTGCTAGTGATGCTCTGGGAACCCTCACGTGGGATGTGATTGCTTTATATCATATTTATACTGCGGCTACTTGTCGTCTGTGGTACCCGCCTAGAACTCGAGTTCTACCTCTCTGGGCCTTGGTTTCTTCGTTATTATAATGGCCAGCGTGGATAACTTGATTCCTTCTGGCTACGATTGTACGTGCTCACCTGAGCATTTCTGTGTGCCTGTGTGTGCGCCTGCGTGTGTGCCCGTGTGCACTTGTGTGTACGTGGCACTATTTTGGGGTCACCTCGGTTTAGCCGTCGATGGACGCTTTCAGAAAGGCCTCTTCCCAGCAGAGCCGGAGTCGACTCTTCCCAGGTCTCCCCTTCCCTGAGGTGGCAGTTCTGGTCCCTGCCCCCAGGGCTGCTGCCTCTCCCGATGGCCCATAGAGATACCCCCGGCGGGGCGCCCTGGGCGCTGGGGCACCCTCCGGACCGTCTTCGCATCCGCTCGTCGGGGCACATCCCAGCCTGGGTTTTCTTTGTCGAGGCGGTCGCTGCCTGTTTTCCAAATATTCCCGAGCCTCTACGGGATGTTAACAAGGGTGACCCTTCCTTCGGCCCCTGTCCAGGATCCCCCATTCTCTGCCTTTCTCCGAGTGAGAATCCCCCCACGGGAACGAGCCAGCCTCTGGCCACTGACCTCTGTGCACCTCCGCACACGCGTGTGCAAAACAGATTTCCGCGGCTGCCCCTCCGCTCGGGTCTCTCTTTGAGTCAGCTTCGGTGTTTACTCGCTGCGATGGCAGAGGATGAGAAGCGACCGACTGTTTTTACCTCAGCGCCGCCGGCTTCGTGAGAAAACCCCACGTATTCCTCTAACCTGCTGAGCCCACGACTCGGCCCTTCTTTCATGTGGACACGATCAAGAAATCATTTGAAAGAAAGAGAGAAACTTTTGACTCAGCGCGTGCAGAATGAATCATAAACCCTCTTCTCATCGGAGCCGGAAGCGAGGTGCACCTTTCCCTCCCTGTCAGCATCACCGCCCCGGAGCCGGGCTGAGGGCCCAGGCGAGGGGCCCCGAGCCTTCCTGCCGGAGAAAGTCTGGCTGTGCTCCTTCAGGCCTTTAAGCGCGTCTGCCTGTCCCGGCAGAGGCCCCGGACTCTTTCCCATTTCTGCCTCCAGCTCAGCTCATCTCACAGAGGAGGAGACGGAGGCAAACAGGGTTAAATGACTTGCCCAGGGCCATACCGCTAGTAAGTGTCCGAGCCTGGATTTGCACTCGAGGCGATGAATCCTCCTGACTGCGTCACTTGGGTGTCCTGGAGGCCTCCAGCCACATGGTCCAGAGGGCCGGATTTTGGCTCCTTTTCCCATTGGGCTGAAGTGCGATGGGGACCATTCAGGAACGTGCCGGTGCCTTTGATCTGGAGTCAATCAACACCCCATAGGGTTAAAAGCAATTTACTGGGAATGCGCCCCTGCAGTCCACGTTGGAGATGGACCAATAAAGCAAAAGCAGACCCAGTCTTCGTGGAGGCACACGCCACCCCCCTAGTGACTGTGCGCTGGCTCTCTGTTCTAGAGGAAGTCTGGGGTGCCTGGAGAGGGTAGCCCGCCCTTCTGGTGACTTGTAGGGGCCCCCCCAGCTGTGCCTTTCTCATGGTGACCCCCCGCAGTGACCAGCACTCCACTTCTGTTACTTGTTTAGCATCAGTTAACTTGAAAGACAGATGCAGAACAAAGGCAAACACACCCCAGGCCCTGGAACTTTGGGGCGCACCTTCCACTCTATCGCTGCTGCTTCTGGGCAATGGGCTGCCCAGGGAGGCATCTTGGGGGGCTGCCCTCGCGTCTACTTGAGCTTCTTTGGACTTCGTGTCCAGGCACACCAGTTTCAGCCCAGCTTTTTAGATGGAGCAGATTGTTGTCTTCCCTTTTTTTTTTTTTTTTTTTTATTTTAAAGCAATTAACTTTTTTTTTTACATTTATTAATATTCATTTTTAACATGGTTACGTGATTCATGCTCCTCCTTTCCCCTTCAACCCCCCCCTTGCCCCCCCTACCCATGCGCATTTCCACTAGTTTTGTCATGTGTCCTTGATCAAGACCAATTTCCAAATTGTTGGTAGTTGCATTGGTGTGGTAGTTTCAAGTCCACACCCTCAATCACGTCCACCCCGACCCATGCGTTCAAGCAGTTGTTTTTCTTATATGTTTCCTCTCCTGCAGTCCTTCCTCTGAATGTGGGTAGCGTCTTTACCATAAATCCCTCAGAATTGTCCTGGGTCATTGCATTGCTGCTGGTACAGAGGTCCATTACATTCGATTTTACACAGAATGTCAGTCTCTGTGTATAGAGTTCTTCTGGCTCTGCTCCTTTCGCTCTGCATCAGTTCCCGGAGGTCTCTCCAGTTTGCCTGGAACTTCTCCATTTTATTATTCCTTTTAGCACAATAGTATTCCATCACCCGCATATACCACAGTTTGTTCAGCCATTCCCCAATTGAAGGACATTCCCTCCTTTTCCAGTTTGTTGCCACCACAAAAAGCGCAGCTATGAATATTTTTGTACAAGTCTGTTTATCTATGATCTCTTTGGGGTACAAACCCAGCAATGGTATGGCTGGATCAAAGCGCAGGCATTCTTTTATAGCCCTTTGAGCGTGATTCCAAATTGCCAGCCAGAATGGCTGGTGTCTTCCCTTTTTAAGATCCCAAACTGGTGAAGAGTTCGGGTCCCGGGAGCCCTGAATAGGGGCCTGGGGCAGGAAGGCCTTCGGAGCACCAGAGTGTGAAAGAAGGAGCTTCCCTGAAAGCAGGCCACCATCGAGGAGCCGTCAGGCAGACCCTGCCGCGGCTGCTCGTGGTCGGAAGCTGGTGCTATTTCGGGTTTCAGGAGAAGCGGCGCCGTAGTTGTGACTTCTGTGCGTGTTTCCTCAAGGTGGTGCGAGAAGGCGGATGCCGATGATAAAATTCTTCGACTTAGTTGACACCCCTAATTTTGGAGACTCGGTGATTTCAGACAGCTGCTGCGACACCCCAATTCTAAAAAAACAACCACCAAAAAAACCTTTTCACATGCATCTCTGGTAGACCTGCGAGCGATCCCCAAAAATGCACACACGCACACACACACACACACACACACACACACACACACACACAGCAAAATGCGATGGTGAGATTTCTGTAGCTGCTGGAATCGGGTCTGCTCAGGTTTGAGCTGTCTTCCATTTCTTTTTTGGTTTCTAGTCGATTCTCTCTCCCTCTCAGTAGACAGAATCACGAAGAATGGCCTGAGCCTTTTTAGATAGATAGGGATAGGCTCAATAGTTTGTGTTGTAAATTCTACACATGGTCTTGTAGACCAAAATAAAACCATAATTCAGAAAAATAAATTGGTTCCAGGAAACGGACCCACAGTAGTCAATCTATGCTCCCAGCATTTATTAAGCGCCTTCTTTATCCCGGCTGTGCCCCCTGGAGAGAGAAAGAGGAACATGCCACAGTCCACATCCTTAAAGCGTTTAATCGCTCTTGGGGGAAAGGAGTCAGACTCTGGGTGCTTACGAAGGTCCCAGTATGTGCCAGGCTCTGCCAGGGTCCTCCCAGGACAAAGAGAAAAGGGACCTGCCTGGTCCCTGTCCTCAGGGAACGTGTATCCTCTTGGGGCAAACCCAAGGACATCAGCGCGGACCCAACCAACCCAAGGGGAAGATGGCGCCAGCAGCTGGTGGGATGAGGAAAACCCTCGTGGCAGAGACGAAGCCTGCAGAAATCTTGGATTCTCCCAAGCGGAGCTGGGATGTGGAGCCGCGGCTCACGGGCGTGGGGCAGGGATGCTGGAGCGAGTGTTGGCCAAGGCTCCTCCAGGCTGCATTATGGGCATTATGTCATCTTGTCTTCACAGCCACCAAGCGATGGAGCGGCTGTTAGCAGACTTATTTTTCCTGTGCTAAAATGAAGGGTTAAACGTTCAATGACTTGCTCAGGGTTACCTGACTGAGTCTCTCTCTCAGGTTTGATTTTAACCCAGGTGGGAGGACTTTAAGTCCATTTTCTTTAACCACTTTGTTGCTCCTTTGTTGTGTCTGACTCTTCATGGCGTGATTAGGAGTTTCTTGGCAGAGATATTGGAGTAGTTGGCCATTCCCTTCTCTGGCTCATTTTACAGATGAGGAAATCGAGGCAAACAGGATTACGCGACTTGTTCAGGGCCACACAACTAGTAAGTATTCAAGGCCAGATTGGACCTCAGGTCTTCCTGACTCAAGACATTCTATCCACCGTGCCTGGGAGCTGCCCCTCAAGCCCTCTTGGCATGCCAATGGCAGAAGTTACAAGCATTGAAGGACCTTTAGGGCCTAGACCTGGGATCTCTGGAGGGATGAACTTAAAGGAAGTGAGAAAAAAGAACAGAAAACCAAGAAAAGGGCAAAGTCCAAAGAATGACAGTGCGAGAGAGGATTTGGTCAGACCCTCCTTTTCATCGGAGAAAACTTGTTTCTGAGGGGTTAGCGACTGTCTAGGCCACGTGGCTGGATCTCCTCACATCGCAGTGCGGTGTTTGGTCGCCCATCCTTCATCCAGGTCAGATCAGCCAAACAGAAAGAGGGTTGGGTTCAATAGGGAGAAAAGCAGTCGTGATGACTCTAGACCCTGAAGGTGATGACCGGGGCTTAGACAGCTCTTCCTGACTCCAAGTTCAGGACTTGGACCACTGGAGACCTTTTTTAGGTGATTACACACACATACAAACTTTCTCCTCGAGTCTGAAGCCAGAGTCATGAAACGTAGTGACTGGAGGACAAGAGAGTCATTTTGGAATTTTCTATCTGTTGGAAGAATGACCGAGCCAGACCGAGGGTCACTCAGTGAGCCAACAGAACCAAGGCGTTGTCAGGAAGCCCCTATTTCTCCAAGTGCCAGTGATACAAATGTGTGGACCCAACAGCCTCTGCCCTCGAATGCTTGCTTTCCATCCAGAGACACCTCGCAGATTGAGAAGTCCATGGATAATAAGTGTGAGGGAATTTGGAGCGAGATGACTTTAAAGACACCATCCCAGGTGTGCTTGGAAAATAGCCCGGCTAGTGTCCATACATATTGCTTTTGCATGTTTCTCTAGCTTGAAAGAGGAGGAAGCTGGACTGAACCTTCCATTGAACTTTGACACTCACCTAGGATCTGAACATTTCCCTTAAAGGCGATCTTGTTTCAAAAGGTCCCACCTGGTGATTCCCAAGTGAACTAGAATATCAGCTCCTCAAGGACTGAGCATTTAGGATTCTAGATTCAGAATGCTAGAGGTAGAAGGCGTCTGCTCTTTCATTTGACAGATGAGGAAAAGATGGAGGCTCCTGAAAAATGAAGTGATTGGCCCCATTTAGCCCAGATCCATAATGCTCCAATATTCCAGTGGTCCTAGGATTTTGTCAATGGGGGAATTCCTGCTAATGATATCATTCACCTCTCCTCCTCAGCCAGTCATATCTGTGTCGAGATCAATTCCCAAGATGCACTAGGACCTTCTTCTCCTCTCTTGGTACCTTTCTCACTGGCACCATCAGGATGGCCGTGGAGAAAACTGGATCTCCATCAGTTATCCCTCACTCTTGCCTCCTGACCTCCCTTTCTTTTTCACTCAGACATTTCTGCTATCATCAATAAAATCACCTCCCTATATTAATTATATGGTACATTTTGAGCTGAGCCGCCAAGTCCATCCAGTTGAACTCTCATTTTACAAATAAGGAGACCGAGGTCCCAGATAAATGAAATGGCTTGTCCATTGTGACAGAGCTAATAAATGATAGAGTCAGGACTATAACCCAGGTAGTTCCTGGGGAACATTAACTGAATAGACTTTGACTTACTTCTCATCAAAAGCTCAAACTGGGTAGAAGATGGGTCAAATGGGAGGTAGAATTTGAACCCAGGTTCTCCGATTCTAGGGATTGTGTTTTTGCTACTGCACTGTGATTCCTCCAGTTCCCCTATCATCTTCTTTATGTATCTGTAATGCTGTCATTTCAAAGGCAAAGAAATGCTATCCAAAAGATAGAAAGGGGGATGCGCTCATGGGCTGTGGAGGAGTGGTCCAGATGACTAGGAAGAGTGTATATGAGATTTCTAATACCCCATCCTATGAAGCCTGCGTGTTAATGGAGAGCGATCAGATTTTACTGCCAGGAGGAGCGTTCTGAATGGAATGATTGCCTGCTGGCAGACTTCAGGATGCATCAGAATCCAGCACTGATGGGGACTTCAAGGATGCCTGGGGAGGCAGGAGCTTCCCATAAGTCCTCTGGTTAGAAAATGGGAATGGGCCGGAGGGAGATGGGCGTTAGCAGGTATGATGGCCAACAAGACCAGCTCCTCACACCATCCCAGAATGTGTCAGGCAAAGAAGTTCTTGGGGAGAGAGCAGGAATCAAGGCATATCCTTTACACCATCCCTCTTAGAGTGGCTGATGCTGAGCTTTCGAGTTCCCTCCTACCGGCTCCTGCCCATTCACTAATGGAAAAATGAAGGAGGAAGAGAAGAGAGCAGCAAATCACTCTTTCCACAAACACTTCTTCAGCCCCTCGTGTGGGGAGAGATCGGTGGGAGGCTCGAGAGAGAAACAAAGATTGGCTTCACGTCGATACCCCAATCCTTTCTCAGGTGCTCCTCCGTGCCATGTACTGTGCTATGAATCTGTGGGGACACTAAGATCCGAATGAAAGTGCCCGGCCTGACATTCTTACTCACTGCCCTTTGGGACAGAGAAGTCCACATCCTGACTTTCCTTCCCCGTTGCAGTTTCACTACACCACACGTCGGCATAAGAAATTAAATGAGAATTTGGGGGAAGTCACGGATGACATGTGAAGTCCGGCAGGATGACACAAAAAAAAGTTGAGAAACTCAGAAATGCATAATATATGTGTGTAATTGCATAATAGCAACATATTTTGTATTTTAGCATCAACAATGCACACATTTTATGTTTAAAAGTTAGAAAAGTAAAAAGTTAATGTTTGCAAAAAGAATATAAAAGCCTCCCGATGACACACAAAAGCTAGAAATAGAGGGATAGCTTTAAAAGTTTAATAATGCAAATAAGATACTGTAAACACCTCATAAGAGAAAAAGAAAATAAGAAAGAAAAAAATAAGGCCTTTTCCCTGGTTAAGAGAGAATCAAAACATTTTGTAAGACTTTTCCAGATCCCTGGGGTCAGGGTGGGGAGGCACCCCTGACCCAGCAATGCGGAAGAGATAAGGGAATGGACAAAGTCATGTCAAGACCAAGAGAGCTCTAGGATGGTGGATGGGGGCCTCCTCTTGCGGAGGGATGGCGTACAGACACAAGGGTGTGCCACCAACAGTTTGGCCTGATGAATGCGCCGGAATGGGGGAAACAAAGATCATTTAAGCGGGGAGAGCCTCCATAGCTCCTTGGAGCACAAGTCAGAATTTAAAGGCAAATAGGGAGTTATTGAGGGAAAGGAGGGCATTCTAAGCAAAGGGAGCCCCATGAACTTAGAGAGGCAGAGATGGAGAGCAAGTGCTAACGTGAATGAATCCTGTGTGCCAAGGCAAAAAGAGGGGTGATGGGATGTCTTCAGGGGGAAAAACCTGGAGAACGAATGAGGGTTCAGCAGATCCGAGCATGAAGAGGAGTTACGTAAAGGAGGACAGTTAAGGCTGATGGGAGCCAGGAAGTGCAGAGAGATCCGATTGCCTAGGAAAGGAGGGGATCGTCGTCTTCCACGCGATCCCAGGCGCGTCACCACAATTACGGTCCCGTATAATTAGAGATGAATTGTTAGAGCGACTCCATAGAGCAGTAGCAGGGGTTGTATTTCTTTTTCCCCAAGTCTTTGCCTCCTGAAGCGGATTCAGTACTCAGAATTGGCTTCAAAGCAGAAGAGCGGTAAGGGGCAGTCAAATGGAGTGAAGACACAGCTAGGGGTGTCCGAGGCCACATTTGAGCCCACGAAGGCCTGTGCCCAGGCCTGGCTTTCTATCCACGGAGCCGCCTCGCCGCTCCGGGGTTGTACTTCTAATGGCAGTGGAGACGGCAGCAGCAGACGCCAGAAGAGCGAGGGATACCGCAAGGTGACCACCATCGCGGCACTGACACTGGCCAACGGATGAGCGTATTTGAAAGCGGCCGTCAGAAATCCCATTTGTTCCTCCTGGCCAGGGCTGATTGCGGTGAAGGAGAGGAGGAAGGCTTGGTGTTGCCCTCTGTCCCTGCCAGCATTCTAGGAGGGGGTGCCACGACCCCCGAACAATGATCCCTCCATACCTGCGGGCATCCTTGGCATCCGAAGAATTAGAGGGAGGCCCAGCGTGTTCACTGGACCTCTTGGGGGGTGCGAGTGGGGGTGAGGCGTGTGTAAGGCACGTGGAGGAGGGCTTAGAGCGTCTCTCCAGGTTGGACCCCGGAGAGTCGGTCCACTTCTGTAGGATACAAAATGGAGCCGTGTGGTAGAGTCATGGCCACGGACAACCTTGACGTGTTCCCGAGGTTCTCTGCCTCTTTGTTCCCTCTCGCTTGGAACGAGCCGCCCCCCAGGATCCCACGAGCCGTGTTGTCCAAGAGGAGCTTCCTCTGCCCGCGGACATCGCCACCGTGCCAGGCCTAGCTGTGGCGGTGAGCAGGGTTCCCGGGAACCCCACAATATCTACGTCCTTTAAATCTGAATGAAAATCAGGGCTTGACCCTCACAATGCTGCTTTGGGGCGCTTGTGACAGAAGGTCGCATCAGCTGTTTGGTCATAAAATAGCCCACTAGAACCTGATCCGCTTCCAGGCTTGTGGTGGTATCTGCGGAGCCCTCCAGGGTGAGAAGACAGGCTCGGGGGGCGCTTGGCCCCCTTCCAGCCTTTCAGCGTGAAACAAAGGCCCGTCTCATTGCCACCTGCTGCGGACTTATGGCGAAGGATTGCATGTCCTTGGCATGGGCAGAGAGCCGGTGAGGGATTACTCTGGAAACCTGGAGGACCTCCTTCCCCGGATATTTGAGGGAAGCGCAAACAGGGCCATCTGTCTAGGGGTGCATTAAGGAGCAGCCCTGCCTGGAGGCAGGTGCATGGATTAGATGACCTCCGAGGATTGCCATCCCTGGCCAGGCTTTAGTGGGGACGGATTCTTTGTGCGGAGAGGGAAGGATCAAGGAGAAGCATGGCCAGGTTTGGTGGCCATCTGGTCCAGGGCCTCATGGTGGATTTAGTTCTGGCGTGAAGTCAAAACCTTTCAAGGAGCCTCCATTAATACGGCATTGTTGAAGACCTCGGACACATTTCACAGATACCAGCCTGTTGATCTCAGGCCCCTTCAACTCTCCATGACCTCGGGTTCCTGCGGGGAGATGGTGAAAAGGGGTGCTCAGAGAAGACGCAAGTGTGGAAAAGGGCAAAGAATGGACTCCCTGGGCTCTCCAGTCTCCTGACTTCATTCCTCCCAGGAATCTGCCCTTGCAAGAAGGGGCCGAAATAAGCTTTTGCTCCACTTCTCCCCCAGGCCCACAGGCTTGCCGAGACTGGCAAACAGGAAGGCAGCCCAGATACACATCTCTGCCCCCTCGAGTTCTGAGGCTGTGACCCACTCGTTGCCTGTACTTTTCCGTCCTCCCCATCCGTTGAGAAAGAGGCTGCCCCTTCCCCGTCCCCCTCCACGGCTGCCCACCCGCTGATCTGGCAAATTAAAGCCAGGCTCCCGAAGGCCGCTCTGAGCTGGGCTCTGGGATGGGGAGGAAACCAAGGCTGCTATTCAGGCTTTGGGCTGAGCAGCCACTTCAATCGACAGTGTGATTCTTGGCTCCGGTCACGTCTGGTCCGTTGCCTACTGCGCCTGCCATGCATTGATGAAATGCAAGATTGCCTTCAGAGAAGATGTGGTTGTGCAAGAGAGAAACAAAGAGCGATGGTCTCCGCGTCCTTGAGGCGAGGCCTGCAGGATGACTCACTCCCCAGATTGCTGATTCACCCAGATCCAGTCCGCATTGGCCTTTGAATGTTCATATGTGGTCTGAGAGCAGGGAGGCTGGTGGCTGACCACCGCGAGCTCCTGGCTCCTGGCCCTCCGACTTCCTCTGCATGGAAGGGTCTGAACAGCCGCCCCCACATGGGGGCCCGAGCCATCTGTCTTTCCCCATTCACATCTCACCTCAAAACCTCATTTTTCCGAATCGTGGGGCGAAAGGAACAAATGATGATTGTGTTAAGCCAGTGGTTTAGAAGGAAGCTTGGGGTTCGACGAGGCCCACATCCTCATTTTTACAGATAAAGAAACTGAGGCTCTCTCTGGAGTGGTCCCAGTGAGCAGAGTGGGGATTTGGGCCCACACCCTCTCTCTCCAAACAGGCTTCACCGCCATGGTGTCCTTCATCCTTCCATTGTCCCAAGTCTCACTGAAAATGCACTCGTAAATAAACCTTGGCTTATGCAACAAAGGAGATTGCCCCCAGATGCCAACCATGAAGAAAAGCAGGACAATGATTCATCATGGAATCTCTCAGCCCTTAGCCAGGCTCTCCCCGAGGGGCCTGGCGGTGTTAGAGGGGGCATTAGGGGTGCTCACTCTGCTACTCTCTTCTTCAGAGGAAAGACCAGCCTTGAAGGGGGAGGAAAGGAGAAATTTCCAAAAGTCAGTATTGGGTGGGTTGTAGAAGTGTGTGCGTGTGTGTGCTTGGAGTTGGGAATGGGTCCTCTTATGAAGTCATGCAGCGTGGATAGACGAAGAAGCTACTAGCCAAAGTGGTACCCAAGAGCCATACTGGCATTGGAGTCAGATGGTTAAAAAAGGAAATAAATCCTTCCTTCAGGGAGCTTAAATCCCGCTGGGAGAAGAGCACGCAAGTGTAAGCAAACATAACGCTGCAGAGTATTAAGGGCAAGAACATAAGGTAGAGAAAGGGCCCGGGAAAATATGGGAAGAGATGACTCTGAGCTCAGTGGACCCCTGGAGACTTCACAGACGAGAAATCTCCATAGAAGGGTGTCCGGGCATCAGTGTGAACATTCTCTTCCTGCTCCTTCTCCAGCATGTACCCGCCAACCCTCGCCAAATGTTTGTTAGGTTATGAATGTTATCGCTTGGCCACTGAAAAACAAGAGCAAGATCCAATGTGGCCCCAGCTTGTATGGAAGGCAGGGGGTGATCGAAGGACTCGGGGAGATCCTCAGGTTACATCTCAAGATGGTAGAGAAGGGCTTTGTACCTGCACAGCCTGGTAATGAGTCTTCTGTCTCACTGGCTTTCACAGTGAGAGAGACAACATAGAGAGAGACGGACAGACAGATAGACAGACAGATAGGGGTGGGGGACTTTAAGAAATGCCTTGATGGATTGGTCTAGTGGTTCTTTGATTTCAAATCAAGTGTATTTCCACTGGACCGATGAAAAGCAATCAACTATCATTTTTCACGCTCCCACCATGTACCTCAGTTTCCACTTCACTATCTCTGCGATCTTGAAGAGCAAACTGGGTTTCAGCTTCCTTCCTTGTTAAATAAGGGGTCCAGAAAATGGGTTCCCATGTTCTTTCCAGTTCTTAGCGTGTGACAGTCTCTTCTTAATTATTTCAGTCGGCCCTCTCCCAGAGTTTGGGGGGAGAGGCTTTATTCTTTGAGCTAGATGAGGTCTGAGTAGGAAAATCTATGCCCTACAGCCCTACTTCTCAGATCTTCATGCTGACATATTCTGAGTTTTCCCTTGAGGTTTGAATGAGCTGGAATGAGAGGGTCAGAGCATGCTTTGCACCCTAAGCCAATGGTCTGAGATACTACCAGAACCAGATCCTTGTGGACCTTGTGGTGATTCTGGGGAAAGGAGGACTAAGGCTTGCCTGGGAGTGTCCCCCAAAGAGTGCTTTGTACAAAGGAAGATGAGCTTTCAGATCGTAGTCCAAATGGGGCAGGTAGCCCATATGCTTCACCTGTCGTCTCCCCTCTTCCTCCTCCTTTCTCCATCTCTCTCCTTCTTCCTCCTCTTCCTTTGTCTTCTTCCTTTGTCATTCTTCTCCTCCTGGAGTCCTGGGCTCTCCTTCCACCCTTTTCTTCTCTCCTTGTCCTTTTTTCCTTCTCCTTCCTTCATTTATCCTGGGACTAACCCAGTGAGAGTGGAAATCTCCAAATAGCATTGGCATCCACCCAAACAAAAGCACCCACAAAGTTGAATGGAGAAAAAAAGCGGCCTTGGATACCAGTGTGTGGGGTGCTTTGTTCCACAGACCGGACCCGACCCCACCCCCAACTAAAAGACTGTCAACTGGGAGAAAAAAAATGAAGGCTGAGAAGAAAGGCCCTCCTTGTCTTGTAGAGTCTGTGCTCCCCTCCGGTCCTCCTTGCATCTTTGTCCAGTTCCCTCTTGAGAGTGCCAGAATCCTAGGCCTGACCAAGTCAAGGGAGCTGAGAGACCCTGTACCCACCCACTTTCTTTTCCAGTGAAGAGATGGAAGATCAGAGCTGTGGGAGGATTTGCTCAAGGTCATTTATCTTGTCATCGTCTCAGTCAGCATAGAATCCAGCTCTTCCACTTGTGATTGCTGCTAGCGGCCACTGGGTCGTGTGATCAGTAGAGAACTGGACTTAGATTCTGGAGGTTCTGAGATGAAGGCTGCCTTAGATGCTCTGTCACTCATTTAATATCTATCAAGCCTCAGTTTCCTTATCTATGAAAAAGGATAATGATAGCTCCTACCTCAGAAGGCTGATTTCAAGATCAAATGAAGAATGTTGAAAGCACATTGCAAACCTCTACCATTAGACAAATGTTGGTTATTATTATCAATATTATTATTATTTTAAATCCTCACCCTCCATCTTAGAATCAATTCCAGGTATTGGTTCCAAGGCAGAAGAGCAGTAAGGGCTGGCAGTGGGAGTTAAATGACTTGCCAAGGGTCACACAGCCAGGAAGTGTCTGAGGCCAGATTTGAGCCCAGGACCTCCTGTGTGGCTCTCAATCCACTGAGCTACCTAGCTGCCCCCAGTTATTATTTATTATTATTACTGTTATTTTCCTATGAAACCAAGAAGAGAAACTACAACTTGGTTCATTGGTATGAGAGCTGATACACTCCATTTAGTCTTGGAGTTTCTTAATAACATTCATGGCTAATCTGAAATGATGCCCAGTCTAGGAAGGCTCTCTTTCTTCAAGGGTGCATCTACTCCTTGCCCACAGCCTGACTACCAAAGAAGCTAGGATGGCGAGACTCCTCCGAGAGGCTATAGAGAGCAAATGTTGGTAGATGGCAAGAGGAGGACCTTCAGTGGTGGGGAAGTAAACATATTTTGCCAGTATAAATGCCTGGAGAATGGTTGAAGTACAATAATAGGATGCAGTGAAGTAATCAGCAATTAAATCACAGAATTTGATTTAATTTACTAAGTGTTACAAACATGCCTTGGAGCATGAAACTCTGTTTACGATGAGATCCTTGTGTTTGGCTGGTGCCTGCTAGAGAAGTGGAGGAAGAGCAATCTGCCCATGCCCAGGCATCAGGCAAGATCACTCTGGTGCTGGTTCAAGGGGCAACTTCCTGCTAAACCAGCATGTGGGGGTCAAGAGAAGCGAAATGTGATTGGTTCATTTTCGGAGAGGGGCACCTACTCCTCCGCCCAAGGTTCTGTGGGAAATGCTGAGGTGCAAAGACGGATACAACGGAGACCCTGGTCACAAAGTTTGCTGTCTAAATGGGATGCGCATCCAAGGGGATGAAAGCATGAGAGGTACGAAGGAGAGCTGCAGGCGAGATGCTGGGAGAAGTCTCCTTCCTCTAGAGTCAGAACTAAGAAGCAGATTTCATCTTAATATCTTAATGTCAACGGGGAGGGGTTTGGAGTGCGGAGGACTTCCTAACCAAGCTATCCAATAGATGCAACAACTTCTTTGAGATGTGGTGGCTTCCCCTTCATTAAAGCTCACCGAGGAGAGGCTGGGGGACCACTTCTCTTTCAAGAGGAAATCCTTGGTCAAGCGTCAGTTGGACTAGATGACCCTGAGGTCCCTTCTATCTTCAAAATTCTGTGTCCGTGGAGATATCAAGGATGGCTGCATGGAGCAGAGAGAATTACAATGGAGACTTGAAGGAAGGGAAGGACTTCAGCGAGAAGAAAATGGTAGGACTGGGGTTGAGGGTGAGGAGAGAAGGAGCCAGGATAGAATGAGCAATGGCTTGGAAACAGAAGAGGAAAATGTGAGTTAAAAACAGGGAAAGTGGATGAATTTGGCTATAATATATCAAATCCGTGGAAAGAGATGATATGAATTATGGCCAAAAGGTGGTTTGAGGAAGGCTTTAAAAATAGATTTCTGTGTTAGTGCCCCTTCACCCATATGACTTTTCATTGATCTGTCTATGTACATGGGACCATAGATTTTGAGTTGGAAGGAATCTTTAGGGATCTCCTGATTCAATAATTTTACAGATGAGGAAACTCAGACCCAAGAAATGTCTTGCCCAAGCTCTGACTTAAGATCTGTTTTGCCTTGTGCTGTTCCGCACTCTCTCCCATTTTGACTTCATTTAATAGAATATATTGTGGTCCAAGACCCTTCTGCTTTTGACTTGTTGGTACCAAGTATAGTCTCGGATACATAGGAGGTTTCTGATTTGTGCTGGTTGAATGTAAATGAATGAATGAATTTTTGAATGAATGATGGGGAGACGTTGAAGGAATACTGTTCTGTATTCCCAAGCAGAAATGACTGCCAATCAGCAAGTCATCAGAGACCCTTCAGAATTTTACTTAGAGGTCACTTTGTTTGGCATATTCGTTTTTAGCCCCCTAATGCCACCAGAGATTTCCAGTAGATCCCAGGAGGGGGTTCTGAGGACAAGGTCACTTTTTAGGTTGACTTTTAGAATGGCTTCTCTCTTTCTAGGTTATTGGAAGATAGATTATTGAATGCTCCAGTATACTGGAGAACAAACAGAGGGCCAAATTTGGCGAGCTGCATTTGGATCCTATGAAATTTTCTGGCCTACATTTGCCAATGAACTATTCAGTGCCTTTGGGCCAACCAGCACTGCCCCTGCCTCAAAATTCAGTTGATTCTACCAAGGCGTGTGGGATGACCATTGAGTGGGTAGGAGATGATGCCAGGTAGCTTAGCAGGCACACCTCAGAGACAAATTAAGGGAATGAGCTTGGCAGGATCTCTGGCGATTTTGGCCCAGAAAGGTGGTCGCTATGTTCGGAGCCAACCCTAGGAAAAACCAAAGTTTTTTTTGGCATGCCTTCCTTCTTTCCCTCCCTCTCCCTCCTTTGTCAACATTCTGACCCACCCAGGACCCTGAGGTCTTACTTGGTGCCACAGATTTAGAACTTAGAGAAGGAGTGGGGCCTCAGAGTCTCTATGGCTGGCATCTCTGGGAGATATTGAGAGATGGGTAAAGGGCTTCCCAGAGCCCCTTCCAATGACATTATGAAAATACAAGCCACCTTGTAAAACTACCCCTTCTCAAAAGGTATTTGCAGGGCTTAAAGCCAAGCCAAGACTTGCTCGGCTTCACTAGGCTTCTTGTGTAGACTGTTACTATAAATGGATGTGGGGTTGGAGGGCTGGTTTCTAAAACAAAATTTTAAATGGCTCCGATTTCTAGTCATGCCTCAGATGAGGTGGTTGGGAGGGTGGGGAGTGAATACTGTGGCTCAGCTTTCTAGCTGTGCTTGGATGTGCAACCAAGGGAACTAGGACTTCGGATATCTTAGTTGTTTTTCTTCGTAGAGTTTCCAAAGCACTTTCCTCAAAATAATCCTGAAATTGAGATCGGAGAGATAGGACAGATCTAGAGTGCAGTATGGCCCAGTTCCAAATCCCCCATCAATCAGTCCCTTTCATCACACAGATTCTGTGCTGGGTACCACGGGTGCAGAAATCCAACCGCAAATGGTTTCTGCCCCCCAGTGGTTCTGAGTTTGAACCCTCCCTCTAAGACCCATTGCGGGCAGGTCCCTAAACAACTTTGAGCCTCAGCTGACTCATCTGGAAAACAGGATGGATAACATGAAAAGAGAGCGACTGACAAGCAGCATCCCCTCTTAGAGAACTTGGGCAGCAGAGTGCCATCTGGGAACTTCGGAAACACCTGAGGCAGCCTGTGAGGACACAGGACACCTGAATGCAAGGAACTGGTTTGTGCTAGTGTAACCTGTCCCTTGTCTGGTTCCCGTTTTTCTGCCCAGAAGTAAGATGAAGGATGTTTTCCTTCTCTCCCAAAACTGAATTAGATCCAGCTTAATCCGCTTTCATTATTGTGTCAGGATCTGGCGATGGAAAGACCCAGATAAGAGAGAACCCCTTTCCTCAAAAGCCTCTAGATTCTGGGGACACGTACAGAGAAGAAGGCAGGCTCTCTGGGGTACCCTGCCTTCCATGGCTTGGTGCATTGGCTTCTCTGTTGGGGTGGTAATGGGAAGTGCTGCCCCCTCGTGGAGGGCTGGAGACTCCTTGCCCCCTTCCATTTCCTTCAGTGCCAGGCTCTCGCTTCGTCTGGGAAGCTGGACAAAGGATCTGTGTGTCAGAATCCAGCCTCGCAGGTCTGTGGCTCAAAGCCCTTCTGCCCAGCCTCGCCTCCATTTGTCTCCACAGGCTGGGGAGCAGCTGGGTTTCTTGAGGTAGGACCTTGGCTGAGAATGTTTGCGAAATGTGCTGTGACTTGGGAGATTGAAGGCACAGAAGGACACACTGAGGACAAGTTTCTCCATCTTCCACGGCACCGGGCTACAAACGCTTTAGGACAGCTTTGCTTTCTTCTCTGATCTTCTCTTCTCCAAGACGGATATCCTTGTTTCCTGGAGCCCATCCTCATGAAGCCATTCTGATTGTTCTCCTCTGGGTCCTTGTGCACGTGTCAGTTTTGTTCTCAGTCAGTGTTCACTAGAACTGTAGAGGTGGAAGCAAAGTGTGCCAAAAGTGTGAATGTGTTTCTGTGTGTACAAATACACACTCACACGTTTCTCCTGACTTGAGTCACCCAGTGGGCTAGCGATCCGGATCCGTTTTGTATTGTCTTCAAAAATAACAAACAGACCGTTTACACTTTCATCCAAGTCATTCTTTGAAACAGAATGCAAAACCCTCCAGGGCCATAAATGATGAACTTCTTTTTAGAAAAAAGACTTGTTTTAAACAACAAAACCCCAGCAGCAGCAACAACAACAACAACAAAATAAAGACAGAAAAGCATTGTAGGCGATGGCCAATGCCAACCAGATGAAGGAAGCTCCTTTTTGGAGGAAGATCTGATGGGCCAAATCCATAGGGGAGCAGCAGCCAAGAGGCCTTGCAGCAGAGTTAGCCTCAAAGAGTTTGTCATTGTCCAGAATTTTCATTCATTCAAGCTCTAGATTTCCAATTTTGTCATAGGATAAGAAATCAGTAAGTGAACCATTACTTACTAACCACCTACTGTGGGCCAGTCTCCATGCTAAGCAAGGAGAACATGTACTTCATTTCACGTACCTCCCAGAAAAAGAGTTCATACACTGGACAGATTTTGGCCAACTGGTCATCTAAGAAGACATGAGAGCAGAGGATGTCCCTTGGATTTTCCTAATGGGATTAGGGATAGGGCCGGGGGACATCTTCATTAGCTTTCTAAGTTTTTAGTTTCAGAAGTTTGTAAGTGATCATTGTGAGGCCAAAGTAGGATCTCCTACTTGACCTAAACAAGAAGGAAAATGCCCTCTCCCTTAGCAATAGGAGAGCTAATGGGAGGTAATAAGACTTGGGTCATCAAACCAATTGAAACCCTTGAATTGTGACTTTTTTTCCTCTTATCTGATGCAAAATTTAACTTAAAACTAATTAAAATTTAAATTAAATTAAAATTTAATTCAACAATCCAAGTCCTGGGTCAGATGGTGCCACATCTCTGCCCAAACACCTTTAATGGCTTCGCATAAATTATGAGCTGCAATATAAGCTTCTCTTCTTCTTATTTCAAGTCCCCCAAAACCCAGATCCCATCCGCCTTTCCATCCTCTTTTCCTTTGTGTCCCAGTCAAACTGGGCTCTAAGCTATCTCCTGAGCTCAGTTCTCTATTTCTTGTCTCTTGTTGTTTACTTACTTTTTGGTCCTGTCCTGCTCTTCTTAACCCTATTAGGGAGTGGTTTGTCATTAACAGATGAGAAACAGGCACACGGTGTTAAGTGACTTGACCAGGGTCACACAGGCCTGTCTGAGGCCAGATTTAAACTGAGGAGCATGAATCTCCCTGACTCCCAGCCCAGTGGTCTATCCCCGGCCCCACCTCAGCACTGGTAAAAGCCATTGTCAGGCCATCAGATGCCATCCATCCTCTGATTCTCCTCTTCTCTGTGGGAGCTGTCCCTTCAGTGACCCCCGGGTGGGAGCAGCAGCATCTACACTGACCCGTGGAGGGGCTGCCCCCCATCCTAGAGGCCGGGTCGCCTCTGTACGCACACCCATGCCAGCTCCGGGGAGGGGAGCTGCATCCGCACTCCTCCAATCTGACTCGAAGATGAATTCCAGTAAAGAAACAGGCCTCGGCCTAACGGAGCCTCTTTGCTCTCTGCCCAGGCTAGGATGAACCTTTCATTTCACAGCCTTTATCAGGGATCTCTGCTTTGTGGGAAGCTCTTCATTGGTGGAGGCCAGTCAGACATGGGATCCACAGCAAGGACGGGGCAGGAGGGCCCCAGGACGGTGGCTGCTGCCTCGGGTGCTGAGATGGAAGTTGGGGCACCCCGGGGGGACTTGGGGGGGCAGTGAGGGAGGCCAGAGGAAACCCATTGGGGTGGCCTCAGAGCATGGCAGCCTGGCCCATCCAGGGGCCCAGGGTGGGCCGAGAAGCAGAGCATAGATCATTCCTGGCCCTTCAGCCAGTCAGGGAGCAGTTACTGGTCTCCTTCTGGGCCCCAAGCCGGGGCTGACGCTGGCGGAGAGGCACCCAAGAGGCTGCCCAGGTGGCTGGGGCCTGGCCTTGTCAGTTACGAGAGCGTCATTGAATGTCAGAGAAACGGATCAATCCGTCCATCGGGGAGCGGCTAGTGAGGCCTTCCTGCATCAGTACATTTTGGAGTCTGACTCTGCGGTGCTCACTGGAATGCCCGGCCTGGGAGACACCTGATAAAGGCGTGTTGTCGATGGGGGCCGGATTCGAGGGGGCCCGGCCCAGCCTCTTCATTGGACTCATAAAGAAGTTGCTAATCATCCAAGGGAGATGATTGGCTTAAAGGCACCCAAGTGATAAATCGTGATTCCAGCCAGCATTTGTATGGCTGTAGCACTTGGCAGGTGCCAGCCACGGGGGCATCATTAGCTCATTTGATCCTTACAGAGGAGCAGAGAAGGAAGGGGCTCTGGCGATCCTCATTGTGGAGAAGAAGAAACTGAGATGAAGTGATTGACCCAGCGGCCCACAGCTCGTGTCTGAAGCGGGATTTGAACCCAGATCATTCTGATTCCAGGCCCATCACTCTATGCCCTCTACAGCACCACCCCCTGAACCAAGCTGCCTTGTGGTTCTACACTGTACCAACTCCCTCCCTTCTAGGCTAAGGAAGGTGCAGATCTCTCCAGATCCTCTCTGTAATGATCAGAGTTTTCCATACTCTAATATTGGAATGATTTTCCAGCAATGTTTTGAGATTGTTTTCTTGGATTAATGGGTGCTCCTTTCCCCTGAGGGTGCTGCTCCCTGTTACAGATAAGGGAGGCCTCTCTGTCCCTGTCTGTCAGTCCTTTGGTCTCCCTCTCGTTTAGGATGGGAGCTCACAGCCTCTCCAGATGGCCCGTGTATGGTTGGGCATTTCTGTTAGAATGTTTTACCTTGCCCTGAAGGGACTTTGAGCCCTCATTCTGGCCTTTGAAGCTACCCTAAATGAGGCTAGTCCTTTGGGGGAGGGAAGGTGGCACTTTCCACTGTGAGCTGTGATGGGGCAGCCGATAGGGGAGAGTGGAATTTGTGCAAGACTGACATGCCCTTTCAATATCAATCAGCCAATCGAGCGAATGTTTGCCATCCCCTCTGCCTCATTTATCAGCCTTCATCTGCCTCCCCTTCAGAGCTGAACTTAAAAGCAAATGAAGGTGTCTCTCTTCTTTGCTTCCCCTCTCTCACCTCCCACTCACTTCTCAACCCTTGCCAATATAGCCTCTGTACCTGTCACTGAACTGAAACTTCCTTCTTCCTCCTGGGCCTCGGTGATCTCTTGCTGGATAAATCTGGTGCCTCGTTTCAGGCTCCAGCTTCTTGACCTCTACGGGCTCTGCTGCTCTTAAGCCCACCCATGTTCAGCTGGAGGCAACACTGGTGTGTCGGGGTCAGAGGAAAGAGTTTACTTATCTCTAAAATGGAGGCATTAGGCCAGCTATCCTCTGACACTGCTTCTACCTCAGGACCCAGGATCCCTTCTCCCTGGTGTTTCCTGCCACTGTAGTATCGGGATTCTCCTCCTAGCTAGCTGACCCTTATTCTTTTAGCTTCCTTTGTGGGGTCATCAGCCTCATCCTGCCTTCTCTGCATAGGCGGGCCCTTTGCTCTTTTCTCTCTCTGAATTCTTCTCACAATTCTTCCTCTGGGGGCTCCACTTACAGCTCTAACTGATCTGTGAACATATTATATCCCCACAAATAGGGCATAAAGTCCTTGAGGCCATGGGGCTGGGTCATTCCTCTACTGGAGTCCTCATCACCTTGCACAATGCCTGACACAGCAGAAGGCTCCTGAAATGCTTGTCTGAATCCTTTTTTTTTTTTTTTAACCCATAACTTCTGTGTATTGGCTCCTAGGTGGAAGAGTGGTAAGGGTGGGCCATGGGGGTCAAGTGACTTGCCCAGGGTCACACAGCTGGGAAGTGTTTGAGGCCAGATTTGAACCCAGGACCTCCCATCTCTAGGCCTGGCTCTCCATCCACTGAGCTACCCAGCTGCCCTGAATCCTTGATGGAACCCAGCTCTTGGCCCCTGCCCTGAGCTAAGCGTAGTGATGTTTCTGAGAAAAATGTAAGAAATCCATTCTCTTATGGGGAAAAATGGGGGTTAAATGAAATCTCATCAGGTTCTGAGACAAGACAAGGCAATAGACTGGGATTAACAAATTGGGGAAGACTCAAAGCTGAGTGCTCAGAACTGGGGGAACTCTCGGCCCCGAAATTCTCATCATTTATTCTTTGGAAACTTTTTTTTGCTCTTTACTGAGTTTTATCTCTTGAGTTTCTGTTGTTCAGGTAGTTTTTCCACCCCCTTCTGTTCTCTCATGGAAAATTCTCTCCTAAGCTGGGATGAGATTTGCATCTGGCCATATTGAGTTGGCCTGGGGCCATTTTAGGACTGGATCCCCTCAGTGAGTCCAAGATGTTCCCTTTTTCCGTGCCACTCCAGTGCTCCCAGTTGTACCTGAACCAAGCGAAGCCCTTCCTGGATGTTTACACCTTTCAAATATTTATAGATTTGCCTCCTGGCACTCCTTAGTCATCGCTCAGCCCGGATCTACTGTACGTATTTAGTGCCTTTCATTTTTTTTTCTCTATAAATCAATCCCTCTTTTCCCTTCGTCTCTGGCTTTGCCTTATGATTCCCTCGAGCTGTTTTCATCCATTGCAGATGGGGAAAAAATAACCCTGCCATGTTGCTGCAGGAGGGGGAGACGCCTCCCCAGAGATATGAAAGGAACAATCCATAGGTTAAACAATGGCACGGCTCTAAATATGTTCAGCCATTCTGTCTTAGACAGAGAGCGAGCGGGATCGCCCGTTCTCGGCGTGGAGCAGTGGGCCGCCCTTTCTGAGGCCTGTTCTCGGTCCAGATTCTGCAGGGAGCCCCGAATGTCCCAGGCCAGTCTTTCTCGCTTCTGACCCAGGGTTTGGGGGAAGATCAAACCCCTGCGCCCCCCCCCCCCAAATTCAGGACTCGTTGCCATGTCCCCGCTCTAGTCTGGGGCCACGGTGGGATGGCAAGGGACTTGCCCAGGATCACCCACTAAACTCGGGCCTTCCTGACTTGATTTGGGCTCCACGTCCCTTGTGGCATGTGGCCTCTCCTTTCCTTACTTGGCAGGAATGGACCGATGCAGGCCTGAGGGTTCAGAAATGCATTTCTTTAGCTCGAGGATTGCCAGTCATGTTTAGAAAAGGAGCTTCTCAAATTCAGAGCATTTACACACACATGTGAACTCCCCAGGCACTGGCTCTTATGCAGTCACTTTGGTGAAGTTTTATCAGACTTGGGAAACTGAGGCACTTTCCATGGCCCCCACCTGCCCGGGCCACATACCTTGAAGTAAATGCATCTTACATTGGGACTATTTGAGAGAGGCCTCGGGCAGGTCCTCAGGCCTCCCTTCATCCCGGAAGGCAGGGGATTGTTTTTTCTTTTAACCCCTTTTCCGTTTCTCCAGGGTTTGACACACTTTCTGGCGCTGAGTAAGTGTTGGCTCATTTTGGGATGACTGACTGACACTCTGTGACTGAAGGAACAGCCTGGAGAAGAGAAGAATTGGGGGGGGGACAGGAAATGACTTTTAGGCTCCAGTGTCTGAGGGTCCATCCTTTTGGCGTCTTTGAAGTCTTTCCAGAGGTCGTCTCTCCCACCCCCTATTTTACAGAGGAGGAAACTGAGGCTCAATGGGGTTTAAATTCGCGCCCAACTTCACATGGGTCCTAAGTTCAGGTTTTACTCCTGCTGGTCTGAACCGAAGGCTGAAAGGGAACAGTGACTAGAAGCTGCCAAGAGCCCGAGCCGGGCTGTCGTCATGGGGGAGATCCCAAAGATCAGATCTGTGGCCTGGTAGAAGGCACTGCCCAGGGGGGAGGGGGAGGGAGGCCCCCCAGCCCTGGCCACGAGGAGCTCCATCCACCTGGGGAGACCCGGGATCCCTGATGATGGCCCTGATTCTCCTGAGCTGGGTTGGGCCCACTTGAAGGGTTCCCTCCAGAGCCAGCCCCAGAGGCAGTTAGTGCTGAATGAAAGGGGGCAAGTGATGAGGCCGAGCTCATGTTTTATTCAGAGGCCAACCCAGAACATGGAGAAGTGTTTGCTTCAAATTGACACTGTTTTTAGCCTAAACATTCTGGATAAACGATACCAGCCAACTGAGAATCCCACAGAGGAAAAGCCAATTTTCCAGTAGCTCCTGCCCTGTGGGAAAGGCTGCCTCACAGTGATCCCTTCTGAGCTTCCCAGTCTGCATTTTTTCTCATACTCTGTCCAGGGTCCCCTCCGGCTCTGCCTGGCTATGGGAGCGGGTGGGGGGGGAGAGGCTGCAGGGGAGGAGAAGCCCCTCAGCAAACACACCCTGCATCCGGGATCCCTCTGACTTCAGGAGCCAACATGGTGGGATGGCAGGAAGTCTGGCGGGAGAATTCCCTGGCGAAGAGGCGACCTGAGGGGCTACCCTGGCCCTCCGCACACCCCAGTCTGTCCCGAGGCATGGTGGGGCCTCCCCACGGGCTGCCACAGGAGCAGAGCTTGCCGGACCTGCGCAAAGCGGGTCACGTATCCCCGCACGGGGCACCTTCACAAGGCGCCGTGACCCCGAGATCTCCAAGCCTCCCCCGCCCTGCTTTTATCCCCTGGTCCCAAGCAGGGGGCCGCCATTGGGGAGAAGGGACTCACTTTCCTCCTAGAGCCGGCAGGGGCCACGTTCCAGGGACCCCGCAGGTGGCCAGAGCCCTCGGTTTCCCCGGAGTGGCCCAGGTCCTCCCCGCACCTCTAGGGAAGAGTCTCCCGGGAGGAAGCGGCTGCCTGGCACCCGAGAGTCCTGGGAACGTGGCGCTGGGGCCAGGGGGGCCCCCCCAGACCTTCCCTGTGCCTGGCAGCCTTCGCCGCCTCTAGGGCTCGGCTCGGCTCCTCCATCAGCGCGGGAGCCCCTGGAGCGAAAGCTGCCTCCCTTCTCTCCTCGCCCCCAGCTCAGCCCTCTCAGGCTTCGGTCCTTTAGGCTTGTTCCCTCCAGCCTCGGCCTGCAGCTTTGCCTCCAGCTGGGTCACGTCTCCCCCTTCAATGACCTGCAGGAAGACGAGAAAGCGAGGAGGCGGCTCGGGGGAGAGAGCCAGGCCTAGACAGGGGGTCCTGGGTTCCAATCTGCCCCCAGACGTTTCCTAGCCAGGCCCTGCACCCCACTTGTCCGGCCCTTGCTGTTCTTCAGCCCTGGGACAGACACTGCTCTTGATTGGCAGGGGAGGGCTTAGAAAAGAAGAAATAGTGCCTCGGAGCCTTCTGGGGAGGACCCCAGCCTCCTTGGGCCGGGGCTCCTGGGCAGACCCCGCATCATTCCTCCCTGGAGATCTTGGCCTGTGTGGGCCCGTCTCTGAGAGGAGCCCTGGGCAGGGGGGCGCAGTGTGTGTGGGCACTGGGGGGCGCTGCAGGGGGAGGCTTTAGCCAGAGCCTCAGTGACCAGGAGAGGCCAGACAGGAGAATCCCCTGACTTCCACTCCCAGGGAAGTCGGGGTGTGCGCCGGCCAGTGCTGGAGACCCCCGAGCGCTGGCCTGGGTGCTCTTTGACCAGGCGGATGCTGGGGCCACGGAGGAAGCCGAGGGCCCCTCAGGAGGGGGCTCAGCTTGTCCGCCCAGGCTCTGGGGGGATTCCCAGCCTCAGGGCTCTGGGAGTAGAGGTGACCGCTCTGTCTCCCCAACACTGAGAAGAAGCGATGGCTGGCCCGGGGAGGAGGGGAGGCGTGTGCTTCTGGGCAGCCACCTCGGTTCTGCCGGGCCCAGCCTCTGTCAGAGCGGCGTGAGTTGGAGAGACACAGAAGAGGAGAGAAGGCTGGCTGGGCGAAGGAGCCCGGGGCCTGGCCTTGAAGCACGGCTGGGCGCCGGAACTACGAGCAGAATGAAAGCTGTCCCCCGCCTGCCTTTCTGTGACAGAGCACGAAGGCCCCTCTCCAAAGAGGGCTGCAAGCGGCCTGGGCCCAGCTATTACGGACTCGATGGCTTCCCTGGGCCCATTTGCCACGTTCTCTATCCTCCTCCTACCCACGGAGCCATCAAGCTCGGCGAGCCCGGCTCTCAGATCGTCCCCACTCACGAGCCTCCCGCGCCGCCCTTCGCCCGAGCCTGGGCTTCTGGGGAGCCCCTAAACGCCAGTTATCTTCCCCTCCTCTCCTCCGCCCGCCCAGGGCGCCAGGCTCACAGATGGGCAGCTCCGAGGGCCGCGCGCTGTTGGTGGAGTGTGACTGGCACCGGCCCGGAGGGGCAGGATGGCGCCCGGCCCACGTGCCTTGTCCTGCTCCCTCTCCAGAGGCTCCCACAAAGGCCCAGGCTCATCCGTCATCCTGCTAAAATGGAGCATCCACAGTGCTTTGCCTTCCTGCGGGCACGAGGGGTTATTTTTGTTTGCTTTTCGCCATGCCTCTGTTCTTGTGAACCAGGGCGGGCCCAGGTGCCAGACTGCCTGCCCCGAGGTCCGTGCCCTCCCTCCGTCCCCAAAGCAGGCAGGGTTGGGTGTCTCGGTATGGGAGCCGCTCCTTGTCTGGCCACCCCCTCAGACCACTGGGAGAGCTGGGAGGGCGCCTGACGCTCTCGCCTGGCCCTCTTCTCTTTACAGATGAGGAAACTGAGGCCCGGGGCGCCTGCTGACTTCTCTGCTCACCACCGTTAGCAAATCCCAGAGCCAGGATGTGAATTTAGGCCCTCTGACTTTTCTTCTTTTTAGTGGTTTGTTGAGTTTTTCAGCTTCCTGGAGAAACAGTTTTTGACAATTGTTTTTGGCATTGTAGGATTCAGATTTTCTCTGTCCTTCCCTCCGTACTCCCCGAGGTGGTCATTAGTTGTAGGTTATACAAGAGCTTTCCTGCAGTGCACATTTCCATATTGCTCAGGCCACGAGAGAGCATCCTCTGTTCTTTCCATGGCTCCACCCTGAGCCCGACTCCTTTGGGAGAAGTTTTCTTCAGAGGGTTAGGAAGAGACTGGGTCACCTCCATGGTCCGGCCTTCCCAGACTGCCGCCCCGCGGAAGTCAAGGTGGCACCGCTTTGGCCCGTAAGTGCATCTCCCGTTGAACAGGATGCTTAGACTTAGGCCTGGAAGTCAGGTCTTCTGGCCTCCATGTAACCTGCCTTCAGTCCTCTCTCCTGCATGGTCCGGCTGCAGGACCTCGCCTCCTCCAACGTGTCCCAAACCCACTCCAGCCCCTTCAGAGAAAAATGCTCAGCAGTCCTGTTAAAGGTCCTCTCCCTTTCCCTGTAGAATTATTCTCAGCTTTGTGGGTTGTGTCATCTTTGCCTAAAAAGTCGCCATCTTTTGGCTCTGGGGACTTTCTATTTCGTACTCTCCTCCCGTGTATGGAGGAAGCTGCCAGGTCTTACACGATGGCGAGAATGTTTTGTAGGTACTTGAACTCCATTCTTGATTCTCGGAGTAGTTGTTTTTCCTTTGATGTAGAAGCTATAGCTTTGTCCTTGGTATTCCTGAAGCTTTTTTTACTTTTATTTTTATTTTATTAGAAGAGGATTGGCCCTTTCAGTCTTCACTTTGTCCTTGGACTCTCGCGGAGCTGGACAGTTTTCATTTATGATTTATTTTCATCTCCTATCCAGTTCGTTTTTGTTTTCATCACAGTTTGAAGGAGAATCTTTTGATTCTTCACTGTTTTCTTCAGTTTCTTTTTTAATATTGTATTTTCAAAATTTACTTCTATTTCTTGTCATTTTAACTTTGTTCTAAAATGTCTTTTGTTTCTCTCTCTTTTTTTTTCTGCTTTCATTCCTTGGGATCTAGTCCCTTTAGTACCATTTAATAGTTTCTTTTCTAAGTGATTTCCCTTCTGCCATTCTCTCCTTCTGCTACAAGGACCGAAGTTCATTTCATTCTTTTTTTTATTTCCCGTTTCATTTCTTTAAGCATTCCTTACTCCTTTGGGGAAATCTTCGTTTTTCCTTTGGAAGTCTTGGTTTGTAGTTGGTGTCTTCTCCTCTAGCTGGATTTTGGGACACGGTCCGTCTCCTCTTTGGTCTCTTCTATTCCTGAATTGGAGCTCGGAGCCAGGGCTGGCTTTGGGAGAGAGCGGTCCTCCCCATGGCTCTCTCTGCAGCCTGCTTGGACTCCTGTTGCTAGGCAACCTCCAAGCATCCCTTCTGACAGCCTTCGGGCTTTGCTCAACCACACCAGGTGGTGTGACCTCAGGCTGGTTCCCCCAGTGCCTGGGGACACCGGGCTAGTTTTCTCAGGTCTTGGACTCTGCTGGTTTCTCCAGGAGGTGCCGGCCTCGCACGCTTCCCACCGACGCCTCCATGTTGGTCTTGCTCACCCGGCTTTCCTGCCGCTGTCTTTCAGGCCGCTGTGCCCGCTGTGGCGAGAACGTCGTTGGCGAAGGCACCGGCTGCACCGCCATGGACCAGGTCTTCCACGTGGACTGCTTCACCTGCATCGTGTGCAGCACCAAGCTCCGCGGGCAGCCCTTCTACGCCGTGGAGAAGAAGGCCTACTGCGAGCCCTGCTACATAGTAAGTGCTTCCCCCCGCTCTTCTGCTTTCTGAGCCCCACTTTCCTCTTCTGGAGAATGGGGTTAATAAATACGCGCTACCCCAGCCTTACAGAGAGGTTGTGAAATCCCTTCGCGATTGCAAATGTCCTCAATGGCCAACATGGTTGATGGAAGAGACAGGGTGGTACAGGGGGACCAGAATGTCAGAGGGATCAAGTGTACGGTAAGAAGAACATCCGTTCCGGAGTCAGAGGACCCGGCTTCAAATCCTGCCTCAGCCCCAGGGTTCCTGGGCCACTCCTCCATAAAATGGCAGAACTGGTCCAGAGCCGAGGGCCAGGGATGCCCTCGGTACATTCCCCAAGAGCACAGCCATCAGTAGGTAGCAGATGATGGAATCTTAACCCTCAATTGTTCAATTGAGACGAGAGAATCCAAGCCTCCCCTCTTTGGTACTAGACATTCCAGGTGATCGTCCCAAACCTCCATATTCTGGGGAGAAGGACCCGAGGCTGAGGGAGGGCTTCATTTCCTCCTGCGGTGGCACTGCTTCTTCTGGGACAGCTTGGGTGGCCAAGAATCAGAGATGTCTGGCGGTGCTTGGACAATGAATGACCGATCCAAGACTGGCCAGCAGACCTCCTGCAGCCCAGTCCTAGCTCTCAGAGGCCCTTCTTTTACCCATTCCCCCTGCTGGGCTTTTCAGAACCCCCCAAATTGTGTAACTCAAGTTGTTTTCCTCCCCTCTGTGGTCTCGTCTAACGGATTTTTCCTCCTAACCCTTCATTAGAGCTCCCTGTAAAGGAGAATTAATACCAATACCCTCTGAGTTAATAACTGTTTACTTTAAAAGGCAACACGCTTTCCAATAACACAGTTTAGCATCTCAGAAGTGTCTCCCGGCTCCTTATCCCAGATTCACAAACTGAGTCGTTGTCGGAAGGTGGATTTCCAGTTCAGAATCGTTTCCTAACCTACCCGCCATCGGGTGACCGATCGGGACGGAGACCCGGACGTGGCTGTTGCTATCGCTGTTGTGTGTGGCTTCTCCTAAAGGAGGCTGTCCCCCTGGGGTGATGGGGGATGGGGAAGAAGGGACCGCTTCTGGGATTAGAGGGTTGAAGGTTGGGTTGGCCACTAAGGCAGCCTGGGTCAACTCACTTCTCCTGTAAGAGCCTCAGACAACAAGGTCTCTAAGACCTGGCTTCTGCGCTGTCGGGGAGTTTGGATCTCAGTTAAGGCTCCTTAGTGGGCTCCCAGTCATTGACTTCTGGATGGCATCATTTCTAAGGCTATGGTGGCCTCTTTAGACCAGGAGATGGACTGGGATGAGCCTGAAGATCTAGGTTCAAATCCTAGTTTGGTAGGATGTTGTGCGACCAAGTCAGGCTTCCTAACTTCCATTTTCTCTGTCCTCTCGAGTTCCCATGTAGCCCTAAGCCCTGCATTCTGGAAATCTCCCCGGCAGCTCCTCTCTTGTGGTTCTTGTGCAATGTGCTTAAGTCCAGAAGAAACAAAGGACATCTGGGAAGTATTTATTCTTAAGAATTAGAAAAGCCCAGTGGCTAAAGCGAATGGCAGGACGGCCTTGGTTTGGGGGACGTTTCTTTCTACCTCAGAGCTTTGATTGAATTCCTTCTGGAAGGAGGTGAGCTCTAAGTGTCTTTGGAGCTGTGTTGTTGGATCCTCATGAGAATTTAGTTAAGTTAATTAAAAATAATATTTATTCATGGAGTTTAGCTCACTACTTGGAGTTGACACGATGGTGCTTGGGTCTGGATTTGCAGAAATTGGCTGGCATTTGGATGAATTTCCTTCCCCCCCCCCCCAAGGCTACTTCCTATTTCACTCTGCAAATGCACAGCTTATTAGAAAAGCCACTGGGGAAGGAGAAGGCCAATATGCCCCATTAAATCTGAGCACAAGATAGAACGGCCATCTAAGCTCATCTGTTCTATAAAAAGGGCAAACACTGGAATCATCCAGTAGCGAAGAGAAAGGGATCTAATGCCACCTCTTTCATTGTACAAATGGTGGAAACTGGGACTCTGAGAGAAGGTGGCGCCCAGCATCCCACAACAGTAAATGGTACCACCAGGATCTTGGCCCTGTTCTTCTGACATCAGTTCCAGGGCTCATTCTTTGATGGCATGTTGCAGATACAGTGGCCACCAAAGAGACTTTCAGGAAGAGATATAATGTTATCTTTGACCTGCCTTCTGTGCATAAGGCCCGCTCTTCTATGGTGGGTTCGGGGGCAGCCTCAACATGAACACCAACGAGGACATTTTCCCTTCCACTCCACATCTTTGGCACTCATTCCATCTCTAGGTTTGGGTCAGGCTCCGTGGAGATAGAAGCAAATGCAGAAATAATTGGATGAGCTAGTAGAATTGTGGAATGACAAGATGAATTGATGGCGGAGATGCCAAGAACCGCCATCTGTGGTTTCTGTTCTTTATTGGAGTGCAGGGGAGATAGGGAGCTCTTGAAGGCTCTGCCACTGGCACACAGGTTCTAGCTTGGGTCTGGTTAAGCTGGAAGCCCTTCACAGATGCGTGTCCCTGGCTGGGAAAGAGCTTGGTGAAGTTGGCAAAGTCTATCAACCAGAGTGGCCAGAGGCTAGGAGAGTTTTCAGCCCTAGCAATGCTCAGATTCCCTCGTCCACCAAAAGAAATTCAGTCCTCGGTGGTTGGAAAATCCATGATATCTACTTCCTAGGATTATGGTAATAATCAAATTAAGAAATATTTATCGAGTACTTAACACAGTGCCTGGCACATATGGGGTCATTAGTTAATGATTTATCCTTTCCTACAGAGAGGCAAGGATGTGAATTTAACTTTTTATGATCTTCCAAAAGATATGTCGCTTAGAGTTTTGGCCTTGTAGTCAAGAAGACCTGGGTTCAAGGCACGAACCATCTATTTGACCCTGGGCAATCCCTTTTGGCTCCAATGCCTTCTGTAATATTAAAAAGGCTGAACACCGTGGTTATTGAGATAACTTGAAGCTCAAAACCTATGATGTTGTGATCTTATGATAACCCTCCAGTGGTGAGAATATTATTTAAAGGTTCCAAGTTTCATTTAAGCCGGGTCATTGATAGTCAACAGGGATTTATCATGTGTCGAATGCTAGAGATCTGAAGACGAAAATGAGATTCATTCCTTACCCTCATGGAGTTTGCATTCTACTGGAAGACATACCATGCACATTCACGAGGTCATTGAAAGATAAATAAATAGAAGGCTTTGGAGAAGTAGCACTTGGGGCACGAAGAAAGGCTTCAAGCAGACTATGGTGCTTGGAGTTACATGGAGCCTTGAAGGAGACTCTGCAAGGCACAGTCAGTTGTGACGAGCTAGGAAGGTCTGAGATCTAGTCTCTCCCCAGTTATTTTCCCCATCTTCCCTCCCCACCCGTACAGAGGAGTCTGGAGCACAAGATTTTTCATTATGGTTAAAGCCTAAGTGATTACTTTGCTTCTGAAAATAGCAAGTTAATTTCCCAGGTGTCTGAAGAGTAAGGTAACTTGGCTAAAAGCATCAGCAGCAAACATGTTCATGTTCTTTTGAACCCTAATATCAGCAAAGAGCTCCAGTTAAAAGCATTCACAACTTTGAAACCAGAATAAGTGGTTGAGTTTGGTACTTAGGCAACAAAAAATGTTCTCTCATGTTCTCTGCTCTTCCCAATAAAGTGTTCCAAGAGCAATTATGACTGAAGCAATAAGTGGGTGGGAAGAACAGAGACTGGATAAGAACTCGCCCACCAGCCAGGACATTCACCTCATATTCCCTTTCCTGCCCAGAGATCTTCCCACTGGTCAGTCGTTCTCTCTAACCCCTAGTGCCAATACTGTGCCCATTACTCCCCCGGCACTGGCCTATGTTGAAAGAAGCCGAGAGGTCCTAGGGCCATCTTGATTTCTAAACCTAATGGAATTAATCCCTCCTGCAGAATGAGGTGATGAGGATACCACTTAGTTTACCACCACCCATCCTCAACACAAGGATAGTCTGGGGTCTTCCTATGTCAACCAGTGAGTCATTCAAGCAGGAGACATAGCGTTCAAAATTCCTAGGCCAAGTTTGTTTAGAGGTCCCTTTTTAGGTCAAGTACATAGATAGCTCATATTTTAAATTGTGGCCTTTCCTAAGGCATCCTTGCTACTCTCCTTAGGATCCCTCTTTGACTGAAAGGTAAAACCAAGGTTTTAATGTTCTCCTTCTCCCTCCCTCCCTCCCTTCCTCTCTCTCCCTCTCTCTGTCTCTTCCTCTCTCTCTGTCTCTCTCTCTCTCTCTGTCTCTCTCTCTCTCTGTCTCTTCCTCTCTCTCTGTCTCTCTCTCTCTCATTGTTTCTCTCTNACCACCCATCCTCAACACAAGGATAGTCTGGGGTCTTCCTATGTCAACCAGTGAGTCATTCAAGCAGGAGACATAGCGTTCAAAATTCCTAGGCCAAGTTTGTTTAGAGGTCCCTTTTTAGGTCAAGTACATAGATAGCTCATATTTTAAATTGTGGCCTTTCCTAAGGCATCCTTGCTACTCTCCTTAGGATCCCTCTTTGACTGAAAGGTAAAACCAAGGTTTTAATGTTCTCCTTCTCCCTCCCTTCCTTCCTTCCTCTCTCTCTCTCTCTCTCTCTCTCTGTGTCTCTTCCTCTCTCATACTTTCTCTCCCTCTCTCTGTCTCTTCCTCTCTCTCTCTCATTCTTTCTCTCTCTCATTCTTTCTCTCTCTCATTCTCTCTCTCTCTCTCTCTCTCTCTCTCTCTCTCTCTCTCTCTCTCTCTCTCTCTCTCTCTCTCTCTCCCCATTACAATCACGGAAGACCCGGGTCCATGACCTGACTGACATCCACTGTGAGACTCTGGACCAGAATTAACCACTCAGATCCCAAATCCACTCTCTAAAGCTAGAAGTTGCAGCGAAAGTATTGCCCCCCATGCTTGGTTTTTATCTGTTTCTCCCATGCTCCCAGTCCCCAAAGTGGGAAATAATGAGACAATTCGTTCCATAGTCCCGGGTAGTAGGGATTCTTTTCTGCTAAGTGATGGTCCAGTGGCCACTGAACTTCCTTCAGAAATTCAAATGCTCTGACCATGTGACCTTAGCAGCACTGGGCAGTGTCTAAAAACTGATTGTTATTCTGTGAGAATATAAAGTTGAGACTTTGGGCTGTTATTCCAGCTGGGCTGGAGGACTCCAGGGCATAGACACCCTTGTTTTTCTTACTGAGGATAATTGGCTCTAAAGAGCTCCATGAATTTGGAATAAAAATGTTTTGAAAAACACTTCCCCTGTTAATGAGCATTCTGATTAGGACCCTATAATTATAAAGTGCCTTCCTGGGTTCGAAGGAGTTTTGAGATGGCCCGACAATGTGCCCCTGACAAGCCCCGTCTCTAGAAGGCACCTTTCTCTCCGGGAGCTCAAAGCATTTTATGGATGTTACCACCTCAAGACTCCTAGAACCAGGCAAGAATGCCAGGATGAAGGCGTCACCATCCTCATTTACAGGTGGGAAAGTGGGAGATACAGGACAGCGGGCAAGTGTGGCCCACTAAAAAGGGGGGGGGGACAGGCAGAGGCTGTCTATCTCTTCCTTCTAGATACCTACAATTCATTGATGTTGAGAAGAGAATCGGTCTAGAATTCAAAGGGACAGGGGACAGCTGGGTAGCTCAGTGGATAGAGAGTCAGGCCTAGAGACGGGAGGTCCTGGGTTCAAATCCGGCCTCAGACACTTCCCAGATGGGTGACCCTGGGCAAGTCACTTGACCCCTATTGCCCACCCTTACCCCTCTTCCACCAAGGAGCCAATGCACAGAAGTTAAGGGTTTAAAAACAACAACAACAACAAACAGAATTCAAAGGGACCTTAGAGATGGTGTCCCTGCATTCTGTCGTTTCCCAGGTGAGAAAATGGAGACCCAAGGAAGGGAGGTGAAGTTTCCAATATCTCCCAGCTAGTTCTTGGAAAAACTTGTTCTCTGGGTCCTTCTGAGGGTATTGAGCCATTTTGCATTCTATTATCTCCCCCAAATAGAATGAGAGCTCTGGGAGAGCTTAATGATTTTTCAGGAAGTCATTTACTAAGACTCTCTAATCAATAGCTTAGAAACCACCCAATACCTGGATAATCCAATCCTTCTTTTGGAAGAAGGGGCCGTTGTATGATTGAGGATCTGGAATCTGGTAGAGATTCCAGAGAACTTGCAATGAGTCTCCCTCCGAGGTGATGGAGAGGAGGATGAGCAGCCCGCAGTGACTTTACAAGTAGGCGTTACAAAGAACCAGAATAATAACAAATGCCATGGGAGCAAGGAAGGAAGGGAAAGAAGATGGTTCATGCTGATGGCCAGAGCAAGGACGAGCTTAAGGACAGCCTGCGTGTGCCGGTGAGGTCAGGAGAAAAAGAGGAGTCTTGGAAACATCCTGTGGTACACCCTGTGGAAAACTTAACGGAGGACATCACGAGACTCTCATTGGCTGCGGGGCCACGACTAGGCTGGGATCTGCGCTGTAGAGAGGAATGACCTCATCCTTTTCATGAATGAGACGAGAAATCCATTGGTCTATTGATTGATGGGCCCACTAAAGCACCGCAGTATGGGAGGGAAAAAGGGTTGGGCGGACTGGACTGGGAAAGCAGAAACCCAATCCAAAAAAGGGCCTTATTTGCCCAGCCAGCGTCCAGCAGGGAGGGATGCTTCGGGTCCTGGAAGCCTGAGCCTCCCTCCTGCCCTGGTTGGGTGGTTTTAAATCAAGCATGAACTCACCGCTCTGCCTCTGGAAGCATTTCAACATCAGGCCACTGTAATAATGGTTTAAGATTATTTAATCCCATTACTTATACACTTCATTAGGCTGAGTGAATTGTTGGCGGGGATTCAGTAAACTTCCTCCTCTTGAGATAAAGGAAATGAAAGAAAATCGAGAGCAGAGCCTGTTCCTCATTTTCTTTACTATTTGTCTTCTGTCCTTTTAAGGCTAAAGGAATGATAATTGCCCCCTGCCTGCAGTGCGCCAGGTAATCTCCCGAGCAGGTTCTGCCGCTCTTGCCCTGTCCACGCTGCAATGGGAAACCTCCCTCACACTGGATTTTTCAGACAATGAGGAAGGAAAGTTGGCGCTGGGTGGGGATGAGGAGAAGGAGAAGCAGAGAGAGTGGATACCAAGGAGTGGGTCTAAGGCAGAAGTGTAGTAAGGCATAGTCAATAGGGATCAAGGCCTTGCCTAGGGTCACCCCCTGAGGAAGTGTCGAAGGCCAGATTTGAACCCAGAATCTCCTCTCTGGGCTTAGCTCTCACCCCCCTGAACCACTAGCTGCCTCTTGAGGCAGCTTTTCAAATTCTGATCTCATGCTAGTCTGTCAAGAACTCGTGAATAGATATAAAGGGAGACTAAAACAGTGAAGTCGTAAATCAGTGGTTCCCAAACTTCTTTGGCCTACCGCCCCCTTTCCAGAAAAAAAAACATTACTTAGTCCCCTGGAAATTATTTTTTTTTAAATTTTAATAGCAATTAAAAGGAAAGAGAAATGCACCTGCCGCCATCACCGCCTCCCTAGATGGCTGCAGCACCCACCAGGGGGCGGTGGTGCCCACTTTGGGAATCCCTGTCGTTAATGAAGAAAATAGGAACAAAAGATGCAGCTCCAAATGGGGACGCTTCCTTGAACAAATCCTGGTCATAGTCATTGGCTCTAGGAAAGAGAATAATAGCAGTGTTACAGACTTATACCTCGGGGTACATCGCTATTGACCAACTATAAAAGTTAACCACAAGGACAAGGTCTCCCGGCGAGTACCTTTCAGAGGCCGGATCTCAGCGCCCTTCTTCCTGACCGGACGTCTGGCCCCACTCTTGGACTTAGACTCTCTGCCTTCCTGGTTCCCTGAACCTACGGGATCCAGCCTGTGGTCACCAGGGAGTTCTCAGGTAAAGAATTCTAACTCTCCCATGCCCGAAGCCAGCTAATTGATCATCAAACCCCCGAGTTTTCATTATCCCACATCTACGAGAGAGAAAAGCTCATTAGAAAGATGCTGCAGGAGATCTCTGTCTAGCAGAAGTGACCTTTGCAAGCACGTCTCCTGGAGCTCCAGAAAAATGCAGCTGAATGTGGCTTTGGTTCAGGTTGGATTTACTAAATAAGAAAGCAGAGAGGACTTGGGAATGCATGACACAGAAACATTCAGGGGGGAAAATCCGCCTTCACCCTGAGAATATTGAAAGAAGAAAATGTAAGTCCCACTGCAAAATTACAGGCATTTTGGGAAAAAATAATTCAGAAATTTGTAAGCAGACCCCGGCACTAATTTAGCAACCGAGTAACAATTTAAATTGGACACGAAACGAGAAACTGTAATTTAAAGATTTTCTGGGTGTGTGACATTTTTTTTTTTTTTTTTTTTTTTTTTGTTAAACGATGTATTGAATCTGAAAGTAATTTCTGGAGAGTGCTGCCAGTTTGGTCTTTCAAGTGCTCCACAATTTGAATTTAAACTGCTCAATGGCATCATTAAGGTTATTATGCATGTTTTCCAAAGAGTTTGAATTCAAATGACAACTTAAGGAAAGAGAGAGAGAGAGAGAGAGAGAGAGGCATGTTGTCCCTTTAAAATATAGGGATGCCGTGACATTGAGGGAATCTGGAAGGCCAGGAAGCATTTGCCAACACACCTTCTGAAAACCCCTGGGATGGGGTTCGGTTTGAGGACCTCTGAAGCAGGAACAGGAGTCCCCCACATGACAGGGGTTCTAAGGCCACATTTACCACTCAACTCCTTGTTAAATTAAGTCAACTAACATTTATTAGGCGCTCACTGTGTGTGAGGGACTCTGCTTAGCCCGATGCATACCCAGAACGGTGAACACAAGACTGGAGTCCTCAAGAACCTCACATTCTAAAGGTGGAGACGAAATGGAAATGATGTATCCAATGTATGAAATTATGACCCCCAAAAAGGGTAAATGGAGGAATTCTCAGGCCACCGTTCTTGGGTTTCTCGTTCTTTGGGAGACGTGGGTGTATGGGCTCCTTAGATGACTCGAAGAGGGCAGGACCAATGGCGACTCTGGGTTTCATGGTAGAGAAACCCCTGCAGGGCCGCTACCTGAAGGAAGTCGCCCACGTAGAAAATGAGAGAATCACAGACCCCGCCAGCAGGGAGGGTCCTAAGAGGAGATTTAATGGGTCTCGTATTGCCCGGCTTCCCTTTGAAGACCCCCAGTGAGGAGCAATCCGCCACTTCCCAAGAGAGCTCCTCGTCCCTCGTGCCCGGTGCCGTGGCTTTCTCCCGTGGCCGGAGGGCTCTCCCTCCTCATCACGGCCTCCTGGCTTCTCTGAGTTCCTTCAAGTCCTCACGAGCATCCCGGCTTCTACAGGAAGCCCTTCATGGTCCGTCTTGGTTCCTGGGCTTTCCCTTGTTCGTGACTTGCATCCTGTCCTGGGTCGAGCTCCTTCGTATGGAATTCGTGTGCTCGTGTCTCCATCCTTCAGGAGCCCGCCCTGGGGACTGGACATACCCACGAGGGGTCCTGAATCGGCGCATCCTAGGACAATCCTAGACCCAGCCAAGGAGCCTCTCATTTTGGCAGCCGTGTGGAAGAGGGCTCGCGGCTGGGCAGAGCGGAGGAAGGAGGCCATTAGGTGACTGCCGCGGTCCACGAGAAGCAACGAGGCTCTTGACCAGCGATGACTGTGGAGTGGAGAGGAAATGATAAGCACGCGGCGCTCCCCCAAAGGTGACTGTCCGGGGAATCCGCCTTGGCGCCAAGCACGGAAGCTCGTTCTCCAGATTCCCCGGCTAACTAACTCCTCTGGGAGTTAAATGAGATTTATCGAGTCTGAGCCGGAGCTCATTCTTCTCTTGAAAAGAGGCCCCTGGTGTGTCCCTCTCAGGCTCCCCAAAAGGCTGGCACCGTGGCCCCCCTCGGGCTCGTCCCCGTGGCCCCCACGCGCCCACTCTCTTCCGTGTGACTGTGATCTCCCAGTTGCTCCCTTTGGGCAGGCTGTGTCCTTGCACAAGCCCTGGCTTTTGTGCGGATGTTCCAGCCCCACGAGGACGCCCCCGGTCACCCCGGGAACCGGCAGCTTTTCCTAGGCTTCGGGAAACAGAACGGTTGTTTGGGCTGTCAGTCCCAAGGCCAAGGGAGCTTCAGAGGCGGAGAGCTGCGAACAGCTTGCAGCCTGTCTAGTGGCAGCAGGCCTCGGTCGGGCCTGGATCTGCAGGTCAGAGCCACAAACGTCGGGTTAGCGGCCACCAAGGGGAGGCTTTGGCCCCGGGATGGAGGATCCCGCGGCGCCCAGACCTGCAGACGTGGCCCGCTGCAGGGGCCTCCTCCGGGGGTCCGTGGATGCAGGTCAGGCCTGCATTGGCTCCCATCTCTCACCAGGACTTGGCACGTCTGGGGATTCTGAAGGCACACAAGCAGCGCTTTCTGAGGACGGCTCCGCACCAAAGGCAGGAAGCCTTCTCCGCTGGGGCTCTGACAGCCTGGAGACGCTTTCCCCAGAGGGGGCTCTAATGGGGTGGCGGAGGTACAGCCACACACCGGCATGAACAACCCCGGCGTGCCCCCCTCTGCTTTACTCAGCATCGGTGCCGTCCTAAAGGAGCTCGTCTACACTCGGCCTCCCGGGTGCGTGTGGGAGGGTGGGGGCGCTGGTGCTGAGGCTGGCCCTCCTCTGGAGCGGAGGGGCCCCTCCAGCCTCAGGACCGGAGGGGCCCCAGGAGGGCACGCAGGGACATTTACTTCCTGGCCCTTGAGTCTGCCCAGGGGGCTGTGAAGCTGCACCCCAGGAGTGAGACTTGGGCAGAACCTTCCCTCGGAGGCAGTGGTTCTAGGATGCTCCAAGAGCACGAGGACTGTTTCTCATTCCATCCTTGTTTCCCAAGCGTGGAATACAGCCTTTGCTCATCATGGCTCTGCATCTGTCGTAAACGGAATGGAACGGGCTAGAAGGACCGGCCCAGGAATATGGCGGCCCTTATTTGCTCGAAGTAGGGGTTGATCCACCTCCACCCCACTGTGCTGAAGAGGAATCCTGGGAGAGTTGGAGGGGCGCCAGAGGACCTCTGAGGTGCCTTCCATCACGGCCAGTCCATCCTCATGAATCCCAATAAACGTGAATTTGGGACGAACCTCCTTCCCCCTCCCCCCCCCCGCCCAAATCTGCCACGCAGACACCCGAAAAAGAGACGCCATCCAAGGCCCTCGTTCATGCATGTCACTGGGAGGGAAAGAGCCCGTTGAGGTCCTGATCTAAAATAGAGATGGATTTTGTTTTAATCATCCGTTTCCCAGGGTTGCCCAAGCCTGAACCCCATCAGAGAACTCTCCCTTTTAACAAAGAATTCTTCTTTTTTTAAAGAGAGGAGGGGAGGCAAAAACTGATCAGTAGATTCAGTAGATCTGAAATGTCCGACTCTAGCACGTCCCTCACCAGGACTACACGTTTCCCGTAGACCAAGTCACGACTGCGCGGTCTGGTCTCCGCTGGCACGGCAGCTCCTTAACTCGGGGTCTGTCTGCGCCTCCCCTGGTAACTCGGTGTTTGGCCACAGGAAAGGCTTCTTCAGTTCTCGCTGCCCGTTGCCTGATCGCAGACCAAGACTGGCCCCCGAGAACGGAGAGAAGAGGCAGCCCTAGTTCACATTATTCGTCAAACTAATTTTGCCATTTAGAAATGGAGAGACACGGTGACAAGCAGAGCCCGGAAAACAATTTATCCAGTGATCATAACAATTAAAATGGAAAGAATAACTACCCTAAGACAATAGAAAATGAGGGCTGAGAAACACTGCAGAAGAGGAGCGAGCGGAACCCACCCCTTCAACGCCCTCGCTGGGGGGGGGGGGTCCCCACAGGTGTGCGGCGCTGCCTGTGATAGCAGACGTTTTTGATACCGTGTTTAGTTTAGCTGGATTTTTCCTCTTTGTCCTTTTCTTTTCTATTTTTTTTTTATTTTAATTCTTTGTTCTAAACAATGTTTCTGGGGAAGGAGGAAGACCCCGGGGGACCTTTAGGCAATGTAAAAACCAGGATATCAATAAACATCTATTTTTGAAAAACAAATTCGCACTGGGAACTTGGATATTGCAACAACATGGCTGGGCGGGATCTTACAGAATTCAGGTCCGACGTTGGAAGCGAGCCAGAGAATGTGGCCCGAATTCCAAAATCCTCGTCGTGACTCTGGATTGTCCCTCAGCCTGGCTCTGCACGGCCATGGAGGTTCGGCTCCGAGGCACGGCTTGCCCTATCGTGTCTCGCCCAAGCAAACCTGCTGTGGCCGTTACCCTCCTCGGAACCATCCTGCCAGGCTTCTCCTCCCATCACGGCTGCATAAAGGCATCCCTTAAGGCCTGCCTCTAGCCGAGCAAACAAGAAATTGGGAGACGGGCTCTGCGGAGAGGAGCTGCTCAGCCCGCGGTGCTGACCCACAGCCGTGGCAAAGGCAAGACCCATAGGAAGACTGTCGGCCTTTCGGTAGACCCTCGAGGAGGAGCTGCGGATGGGTTGCCCTTTCTGGCCTTCAAGGAAGGACCACAGAATGCAGGGGAGAGGGGCCAGCTCCTACGAGACGACCCCTTCTTCAGCAAACAGTCAAGGGGAGGTCCAGAGGGGGGACAGGGCTCCCCCCAGCACCTACTCGTCTCTATGTATCGTATGGATCTGTGCCAACGCGGACACCCCTTAGAAAGCACGACTGTCTTTGGAGAAAGGATTGTTTTGTTCCCTCATCTCCGTCCCCATGGCAGAGCCGAGAACATGGTGGAGACGGAATGAGGGGTGGCTTCTTTGGATCCAGGCGGTCTATCAGGGTGGGCTCTCTGTCGCTCGGAAATAAGGTCTAACGAGTTCTCTGGCCCTGGGGCTTCCTCAGAAAGTCTGTGTGTACAGAGGAGACCCCTTTAGTTCGCTCCCCGCTGCAGGGTACTCCGGGGAGAGTTGGAGCGCCTTCCATGGGCGAGCAGTCGCCTCCCTCTGGCTCACTCCTGAGCTTGATCAAGGAGAAGATCCAGGAGTTTTGGGCACCTCCAGTGCTGGGACACTGTCCTGGAGGACTTGGATAGTCCAGGATTTACTCCTTGACAGAGCAGACGTTGCAGGTTGTTAACACCTGCTCTTGTCCATCAGGGATCAATTAGCCTGGCTTCTGGAGAACCATCAAAGAATAATAGATATAAAACTAAAAGGACCCTCAGGATGATCGTGTCTACACCTTTTCCCCATACGAAGAAATCTGAGATCCAAAGAGAAGAAACAACTTGTTTAAGATCCTCTAGATGGGCTGAGCTGGGATTTGAACCCTTGACTTGGGACTCCAAAGCCAGAGACATCTTTCTATTGCCTACCCGGTGGCTAATAGACAAGGGATATTTTCCAAGCTTAGCGGCTCTGGTTCACAAGGGACACTTGCACCATTGTCCCGGGGCCCATCCTTGGCCCATCCTTGGCCCATCCAACATGCTAGTCCTTCCAGGAGAGGCAGCCAGGCGGCGTAGTGGCCAGAACCTCCACGTTTCATCTTCACTGAGATTTATCTTCATGGATTGAAATCCAGCCTCAGACACTTAGATACTTGTTAGCCGTGAGACCCTGGGGAAGTCACTCACCCCTCTTTGCCTCAGTTTCCCTATCCAACTGGGGAAGGAAATGGCAAACCAGTCTGATATCTCTGCTAGGAGAACCCTGAATGGGGTTGCAAAGAGCCCGACATGGTTGAACAACCACGACATCCCTGCCTAAGCCCGTATTTGCCTGGCACAGCCCTCGAGGAGCTACGCTTCACGGCATGCCGGGCTCCAGCTTCATCGGGGGAGTCTTCACGATAACGAACATTTCTGGAACATAGTCAAGGACGGATACTTGAACACGTCTTCGCACTCGTACCTTTTCACAGCCTTTGAGGTGGGCCGTGAAGATACTCTTTTTGAAGGGATTTATTCAGTGTCACAAAAGTAATGAGTGTCCAGGACAGGATTCACATCCGGTACCTGGATGTAGGCATTGTGCTTTTAGTCCAGATAATGACCTTGGCGCCTATTTTCTGGCATTCTCCTTTGTTTTCTTCTCGTCGCCCTTCCTCCATAAAGGAAGTTCCCAGCCTCCCACTCAGAGGCATCTCAGACACTCTCCGCGCACGGGGAGAAGCGCCGTTTTTGTCCTTGTTTGGGGCACGGCTTTGTACAGGATTCCCGAGGGAGGGCTTTTCTTCTAGACCCAGGCTCAAGCCAGAAGGAAGCTCAGGGGTCGTAGCGTCCATTCGGTTCGTTTTCCAGTGGATGGCTTCGCTTTACCATCCTTGAAAGTCTCTGGATCTGTTGTTTTCTTGGAGAGATTCTGCTTTCTCTCTTCCTCTTCCTCTGTGTATACACGGCTGCATGTGTGGGCATGTGTGTGTTTCGGTGGGTGTCCTTCTCTGGGTTGCTTTTGGACCATCGTTGGCTTTCCTGAGAGGCCCCCCCTTAATGGGTCGTCCGTTCTAGGACTGAGTTTCCTTCTGGGAAAGGATGGCTGGCATCCTGCAGTGAGGTGTAGGGTCGGTCTACACTGGCTTCCTCCATACGGCCTGCTTCCAGCCTTCCTCCAACCCTCTCGACGGGTGCCTTTGAAAATGCTGGGGATGCTCCCTCTCCCCCCATCCTCAGGTTAATTAAAGATGTCCTCCCACAAGCCAGTTCCTCTGGCAAAAGGTGGAGGAAAACCCTGTAGTTGCTTACTGCTGGAATCAGAGCGGCTGCCAATCTTGCATGGTCCAAGCCTTGCAGAAGCTTCCCTTAGGAGTTCAGCCTGGCCCCGGGCAAACCATAGAGCCTTTCCTCCTTCTCCTGCCTGAGGCCCAGCACTCCAGTCCAGATCATTTTTCCTCCTGGACCCATTGCTGCAGGCGTGGATGTCTGCGCAGCAGGCCTTCTGGGAGCCTGCAGACTTTTCCCGAGGAGAGCAAAGCTATGCCCATTTGACAGAAATAAAATCTGAGTCTTAAGAGGAGGGAGCGATGTCTCCCCTTTCAGAAGGCCATCAGAATCTGTCAGGAAAAGTCTTTTCCTCCCCCTCTCTATCTTCCCCCTCCCCCTGTCCCCTCCTCAAAAAGGGGTCCCTCAGGGAGAGTCTGGAGGAGAGGAAGAGAAGCATCAAGGCCCACAGAGCATGCAAGTGGGAGGCAGGAGGAGCTTTGTCGGATGTGGGGCTGATGGCAAAATAAAGTCAGTCACATAACCAGGCTTCCAGGCTGGCCCCTCTTTCTGAGGGGGCCTTCATTGGCCTCTCCTGACTTTGAGTCCTTGTGTCCTTCCTCACAACATCACTCCATCTATGATTGGGGATGGACTTGTTCCTGGAGGGGTCGGAAGCTCAAGCCTTGGTAGGCCTGGGCCCCTCTCCCTGTCTAGGCGAGTTCAGTGGACTCTGCATGTCCTCAGTGGCCTTTGGGAACCCCCAGAACAATCTGTTCAATTGCTCAGTTGCGTCCTAACTGTTACCTCGTGCTGAGTTGGCTGGAGGGCTTGGCCTCTGCTGTTAGAGGGCGGGACCCACTTGGGAAGATGACATGGGGGCTGAGAACAGACGTTAGGGCTGGATGGGTGGATCGGAACTCGTTGTCACAGGCATATTTAAAGTGGTGGCAAGGGTGGAGATCGCAGCTCAGATGCTGGAGAGGGAGATGAGAAGTGGGCCCAGGACAGGCTTGAGGGATGTGGACCCAGAACCATCCAAGGACATGGAAACAGTGTGGTCCCAGAGGAGGACAAGTAAGGTAGGGCAACATCCAGAAACCTGGAGAAACGAGGATACTGAGGAGAGGTGAGGAACCGTGCCAAGGAAAAGTCGGAGAAAAGACTCTGATCTGACACTTCAGAGATGGCTGGTCACTTTGCAGAGAGCAGTTTGGCTTGAAGGAAGTTAGGAGCCAAATTGTAGTCTGAAAATACTGTTTCAGAGCATTTTGTTATCTGCGTTAGGTCGAGGAGCTAATATGATTCAGAAGCTGGATTAGAATCCAGCTCTTCTTCACTCTCTGCCTTTCAATTATCTACCCTCTGCCAGGTGATTCTTGATTAAAGGGGTATCCGGTCATGTGAGGGGGATGAATTGTGGATTTAGGGGTCAAAATGAGTCTTAATCGATCAATCAATAAACATTAAGTTCTTATTATGTACCAGGAATTGTGTGAAGTTCCGGTTCCCCAAAGGAGGTTGTTGTCTCCTTTACAGAACTGTAAAACTGAAGTTAGGTGGCACAGGGGATAGAGCGTGGTTCCTGGAGTCTGGAAGACTCGTCTTCCGTAGTTCAAATCCAGCCTTACACACTTCCTAGCTGTGTCACTGCCTCCGTTTACTGAGTTAGAGAATGCAATGGCGAGCCACTCCAATCAATATCTTTGCCAAGAAAACTCCAAATGGGATCCTGAAGAGTTGGGCAGGACTGAAACCACTCAGAAACGAAAGGAGGTTGTCGTTTAATTTTTCTGAAGTTCCCTTAAAAGCCATTCCTAAAGCCAACCCCCTCCTTTACAGATGAAGGAATGGAGTATGAGACACGAAGCAGCTTGCCGGTGGTGGTTACCCAGTAAGAATTTGGATCTGAACCCCGGTTTCTCCCATAACCAAGACCATTCTCCTTTGATAGTCCACACTGTATTTTAGAGCTATCTGTGCTCCTTCCCCTTGGATCACTTCCTTGGCACCCAGCCGCTTTCGAACCTTCCTTAGTCACATGAGCCACAGCCCATTCTTGAGAAGATGAAGATTTCTCGTTGGGCTGATGAGCCTGTGATTGTTTGAGAATTAGAAACCAGAAGCTCAATCCAGCGTTTGCTCCCGTCCTCCAGCTCTAACTTCCCAACTCTACTTGAATTCCTTAAAAATAGTGAATCAGTCAAAATGTGAGTGGGGGGGAATTCATTCCTTTGGCCGTCCGATGCCTGGTAGTGCGCTGTCAGTGGTGAGCAAGGCTGGCTCCTAACTCAGAAGTGAGTCTTTGGTGTGTCTGTGACATGCCTGTCTCTCTCCCTAATGCCACTTTCTCCTGGACTTAGGCTGGTGTTTTAAATTGGACCCAGGATCCCTTTGTATCTTCTGATTTGTTGTCGTTATGGTTCTTAATAGTATAAAACCAGTATCAAGAAAGGCAGATTACTTAACATGTGAGGAAGGGACATTTGCCTAAGCACTCAGTCCCTCCACAAGATGAGTGTATGTCTGTGATGTGCCAACCACTGACCTTAGTTCCTAGGAGGAAGAGAGGGAGGCCAAAGATAAATAAGGATCCATTCTTGCCCTTCAGGAGCTTGAACTGTGCTTCCAAAGGGATAAATATGTTTGAATGGCACGAAGGAAAAAGAATTTGGAGGAATCCCAGGAAGTGGGATCTAGTCCAACTGGAAAGGACTCCCTGAATTTTCAAACCCCATATGCAATGATCAGCATACTTTTGGTTTAAGAAATGGCCACATTCACTGAAAATGGAATTTAATACCGAGAACTGTAGAAACTGAGTTCAAACTCTGTGGTAACGTGGCTCTGCTATGTAGATTTCCATATGCTATCTATCCACTCGTGAGAAGACCACCCACCATAAAAATCCTTTTTAAACATCGTCCTAAAAGGCAGGTAGGGATCAAGCCAGATCCCACACTACACCATCATAAGTGGTTTCCCATAGCAACATGCAGTTGGTGGTAGAATGGTGAATGAGTACCACCGTTCTGGAAAATAATACAGAACTTCCCCAAAGGGTGGCAAAATTGTGCATACCTTTGGAGTCAGCAATATCATTACGATGTCTTTATCCCAAAGAAATTGATCAAGGAAAAGGGAAAATGACTTATTAGTACCAAAAAAAAAAAAAATCTTAACACCTCTTTGTGGTGGCAAAGCATTGGAAATCAAGTGGATAACTCCATTGGGGAATGGTTGAACAAGTTTTGGCATATTATTATAATGGAATACAATGGTGTCATAAGAAATTATGAAGAGGATGCTCTCAGAAAAATTTGGAAAGACTTCTGTGAACTGATGCAAAGTGAAGTGAGAAGAAACAGGAGAATACTCTACACAGTGACAGCAATACTGGGCAGTGATCAGCTGAGACTAGATCAATACAGTGACTGAAGACAATCCTAAGACCTGTGATGAAAAATGCTGTTCTCTAGAGGGAGAACTGATGAACTCTGGATATAGATGGAAGCATACTTAAATTATTCCATTTTCTTTGTTTTATTTTGTTTGTGTTTTCTTTTGCAACATGGCTAATATGGAAATATTTTGCATGACTTCACATGTAGAATTAATATCAAATTGCTTGCCCTCTCAAGGAGAAAGGATGAGTGGGAAGGAAGGAAAAATTTTAGAACTTAATTTTTAAAAAATGGTTGTTATTTTTGTATATAATTAGGATTATTTAGCAGAATCAATTAAAATAGTAAACAATTAAAAAAGAAAACACCATGAAAAATTAGTGTATATTGTTAACTCTGTCCCCATTTATTCATCTGAGTCATGATTGACCCACAAAAAGAATTCTGAAAACATAATGTTATTTTCCTCCTGTTGGTGCTTTTCTGTTGAAAAGAAAATAAGAAATCTGCCCTATTTCAATCTGTGATTTTCCACCGGGTGAGAGTCCTTCTCTTCCTCCCCATCCTGCCCGATTCTTGTCCTTTTCCTCCTGAGGACCCACCCACTGCTGTGGAGGCCCCTTGCTGCCTTTAATGGCCCATCAGCACCAGCACCTCTTGGGCCATCATCACTCTTCAAGGAGCCCATGTCCTTTTCTGGCCATCTATCTCCCCAGGGATACCTTCCACACCACTTGGGACTTGTCCAGCATGGCTGCTCCTGGGCTTCATAGACCAGCAAGGATCTTTCCATTGGCCTTTAGGGACATGATGTTTCCCAGAGAGGGATATGCTGCCACCACAGAGCACCCCCAGGAGACCCTGGTGCATCGGGGCAGTGAGGTGGAGTGGCCAGAACGTTGGGCCATAGCCTGGCTCTGACATTTTGTCGCCATGTCTCCAAGATATGTCCCACAGATTTTCTTCACTCCAGTCGACATCCATACAAACACACACACATGTACACGCACATGCATTCATGCATATGTACACACGTGTATAAACAGGAATATATCATCTATAGATGCATGTAAGCGGATCAGGATTTTGAGTACCTCGTGTCTCCTCAGGTCCGTCAGAATAACTTAGGACACAGGGGATTCAGGCTATCTTTTCCCTTTTCTCACCTTTTGGGGAGGGAGAAGAGACACTCCTGGGACCAACTGTTCTTCCATGATGTTTGTGTGTTTCTGTTCAGAGATGTGTGTGTGGTATAGGGCAGAGAACATCTCTCACCAAGACCTGGTTCATGTGCCATGTCTCCTCCATCCAGGTGGCTCCCAGACAAGTCACAGCCCTCCAGTCAGTGGCAGCGTCTAAATCAAAGAGGAATGATCCAGATGGAAATCTAACCTGGGGGCTTTCTACTGGCCCTCTGGCAATGGTACCCTTTATAGATTTTATCCTCCTTTTATTTATTTTGTTAAGAACTTCCCAGTTACATCTCCTTTGATGTGGGCTGCCCTCAGGAGCTGCATGGTATATCACTTTGATGGCTGCTCTACAGAACTATGTAAAGCTTTCCATGATGCTGCTCGAGAGTATTCTTCAGCAAAGGCCCGACTTCTTCAAGGCCAACAACTCTAGGGTGCCTTTTGTCTCAGTGCCTGTTCCTGTTCAGTTGTCCCATCCCCCTTGCACAAATCCCATCCTTATAGTGCTTAATAAACCCTTAAAAAATGACTGGCTGGAGTTTCAGTCTTTATCCTGTTGATGGTGTGTCTTTTATAGGACAAAAGGATTGTAAGAGCAGCAACAACATTGCTCTTGCTAGTTGAATAGAAGCATTAGGATGGACGTTCATGGTCTTTAGGCTCATGGAAGGCCTCCTGGGGCACCCTGCTAGTACGTGGCACGTGAGGGCCCCCATCTTCTTCCCTAATGGTGGGATGGCTTTGGATGATCTCTTTATTGTAGTTTGGAGGCTGCCAGATCCTGTGTGATTCTGATTGGTGTTCCTTGATATCTGAATTGTTTCTTTCTGGTTTCTTGTAATATTTTTTTCTTTAACTTGGAAGCTCTTGAATTTGGTAATTATATTCCTGGGGGTTGTCTTTTGAGGGTTTAGTGTAGAGGGTGATCTATATATCCTTTCAATGTCTATTTTGCCCTCTTGTTGAACATCAGAGCAGTTTTCTTGGATAATTTCTTATAATATATTATCCAAATTTCTATTAATTACTGATTTTTCAGGAAGACCAATGATTCTCAAATTGTCTCTTCTAGACCTGTTTTCTTGATCTATTATCTTCTCTTTGAGATATTTCATGTTTCCTTCTGTCAGACTTTTTACTTTGCTTTATTAATTCTTGCTGTCTTATGAGATCATTAGCTTCTACTTGCCCAATTCTAGCCTTTAAAAACTGGTTTTCGGCTATAATCTTTTGGTTTTCCTTTTCTATCTGGTCTATCTGGCTCTTCATGGCTTCCAGCTGGTCATTTCTGGTTTTCCATTTGCTTATCATTTCATTTGATTTCTAAACCTCAATTTCCAATTGTGAAATTCTGCCTTTTAAACTGTTTTCTTTTTGAACTATTTCCCACTTTTCTTGCCAGATCTCTTCCATCTTTCTCATATTCTCAGATTTGAACTCTTTAGGAGCTTGTGACCAATTTTCATTTTTTTTGGGAAGGTTTGGATGTGCTTTCTTGTTTGTTCTCATCTGCTGTCTGGATTATTTCTGTGTAAAAGTTATCAAGTGTTAAAGCTTTCTTCTTGATCTTTCTCTTTGGATGTTCTTGGGCCTGGTTTGCCTTTATTATTATTCTGTTTATCTTTCTCATTCAGAAGTCTGGTTGAGGCAGGCAGGCTCTCTATCGAGCTGTGGAGGAGTTTTTGCCTGAGTCACAGCGCAGCGTGGCCCCTCTCAGCTTTATCCTCGCGCCCAAGGTCTGCACTCTTTAGGCTCCTGGGGTCTCAACTCTAACTGTTCTCAGGGTCAAGCCTCCTGGTGGTCCCCTTGCTTGCTCCTCTGCCCGAAGCTCCTTTAAGAGTCTCAGGGAGCTGCTTCCACAGTCCAACCCTCTGCACTTGGTCCCCACCCAAGGTCCACGCTCAGGGTTTGTGCTCAAGGTCTGCTTTCTTTAGCCTCTTGGGGTCTTAAGTCTTGCTGCTCTCAGGAGCAGGCCCTGGTGATCCCAGGTAGCTGCCAAGAACTTAATGAATGCCTCAAACTTGCTCTAACTCTTGTGTGCTGGCTTTGGCATTGTAGGTGGTGTGTGTGGGAGGGATGATCAGCTCGTGTTTTAGTGAGAGCCATTTCACCCTCTTATAGCATGAAAATGCCCAAATCCCATGTACCTTCGATGCTACGCCCTGTTGTGGGGCCCCTTTGTTCCTCTGGATTTGGTTTTTGAGTCCTTTTCAGGAGTCATGTGTAGGTGGGTTAGGAGAGGTTAAGCACGTTGCTTCTACTCTGCAGCCATCTTAACCTGGAAGCCCCAGTCTCTCCCTGTTGTTGGGAGATGACAAGCGTTGGCCTCGTGGAACCGGGCGAGACGTCCCTCTCCCATTTTCCACGGCTCTCTGTCCCGGCCAGAGGCTCGGGGGCAGCAGGCTGGTCTGCGAGGAGAGCTTGTTCTGGTACGGTTGGCCAGCTGAGTGCCGCAAGACGTGTCAGGCTATATTTGTCATGAGGGGATTTGTCACCTGTCAGCCATGGAAGACGGCGAGCTTCAGCTCTAGAATTCCAGTCCTGGGTCACATCTCGCCAGGCATTTGGGAGCTAATGCGTGTTTACAACGTGGGGCGATGCATTGTGTGGTTCCTACATTCTCCTCGCATGAGCCTCGTTGATCTCTCAATCCTGCCGTCTCTCATTTCTCTTGGCCGCCCTCGGCCCCTAATTGCCCTCATAAACACCGCCGTTTGCACAAACAGATCTGCACGCCTCGGTCCTTCGTTGCATGTGCCTTGGTCCCCGCTTGGTTGGGGGAGCTCCTGCCCTTTGGGTGCCATCCCATCCTTCCTCTGGTGTGGTGGTGGCCTTGCCCTGTCATCTGCCCTCCGAGAGGTTCTCTGAGTCCATGCCCGCCGCTGGCCCGGGGATTCCTGTAGATTGTGCCCGTCTTTGTGCGCTCTCAGAACATCTGTCCATCTTCTCCCGCTCATCCCTCTGGAGCTTCCTCAGGGTGAGGGACCTGCATCGGGTGGATTCCGTGTGCGCTTTCAGGGCACTATTTTCTGTCACGGTCCACACAGGCCCAATGGCGTGCGTTCACGCTGGCTTTGGGGAAGCACTTACTGTCTAGCTCTTCCATGAGCAGCAGCAGCAGCAACAACGGCAAAAGTGGAGGCTCGGTCTTTTCCTTTTCTTCTTAAGGGCAGAGAGCAAGTAGGGATTCTTCCAAGCTTGCCAGGTTCTAGAGCCAGCTTCCCAGTCCCATCCAAGTCCCCATCCTCAGCCCTGCTCCTCCCAGGGCTCAGCCTCTGACTGCCCAAGCCGTGTGAGGTCTACAACCTCTGAACCCAAGGCTAGCCCTCCTTGGGACTGGCCACCACGGCTACAGAAGACCGCTGTTCTTAGGGCAGCGACCCGGGCAACAGTCAAGGAGTGAGACTCTCCCAAATGACAGAATACCCTGAATTAAATGCACTTTAGTCATCCCAGGAAAGGGAATAATCCAGGGTCTAACCTCAGGACCCAGGACTCCACCAGAGCAACCAAACATCCCTCAGAAACCATAGAGCCCAGACTGGGCATCCACCACCAAACAGATGCTTGTCCCTGGGCAGGTCCCTGTGGCGGAGGATTCAGGTGAGGGATGCCACAGAGCTAGCTTACTCCTGCACCGACCAGGCCTTGCCCTGGCCCCTTTAATGGGCTGATGAATAATGAGTGACCAGGCTGGTTCCTGTGTGAGGTGTTCCCTCTCTCCCACCCCCCACTATCAGCCAAATCTTAATAGACAAAGACTTCAGAATTCTTTGCCTTTCCAAAGATCTTCCCAGAATCCCTCAGTCTCCACATTGGAAGAGATGTCAGTGAGCATCTCCCCCATGCCAAGAATCACCTCCGAACTCAGGACTCTGTGTCCGGGCATGGGAGGGAGCTCAGAGGCCATCTGGTCTGGCCCCTTCCCTTTGTAGATGAGGAGAATGTAGTCCGAGGAGGCTAAATCTTGTTCCAGGACACAGAGGTTGTAACTATCATCATAGACAGGATTCAAACCCCCATCCTCAGACCTTCCACTGATTGCAAATTCTTTACACTCTAACCTGCTTGCTCTGGTGACAACATTCATGAGAGAGGAGCATGCAGTCTCTTCCCGAAGGCTCGACTCATCAGAAAGGTGGATCATCTCTCACACGTTCTACTCGGGTGGCCAGAAAATGGTGGGCTTGGATGCTGGCCTGACGGCCTTAAAGCCGGCATGAAGCTGGAAGTCTAGGCTCTGGGATCCCACGGCTTCCAGGCCGAGGAGGGGGACAAACTCGGTTCTAAGCCAATCTGTCCTGCCTCAGGATAGTCCTGGGTCTTCGGGAAGTTTGCCTTCTGTCGAGATTCTCTGTATCTTTGTCTTGATTTTCTCCTTTGGAGCCAGATACCACAAGCATAAATCCTTTCAAACTCCAGCCTTTAGAGACGTGAAAGGCCTCCTCATTTCCTCTCTCGAAGCTTTGGAGCAGCGAGGTCTATTGGAGGAGAAGTTAAAAAACAAAACAAAACAAAAACTCAAGTCACAGAAGTCACCAAAGTCACCTCCGGCTCAGAGGAACGCGGCCCTGCTCCCTCCTTCCTCCGGAGTGAGCCAGATTTTGGATTCAGCGTGTGCCAATAAAATCCAGAATCCATTCGGAGCCTTTTACTGTCTCTTTGGATAAAACTTTAATCAGCCAGAATTATGGCTCTTCTAATATTCTCGTAGCCTTCGTATTTCAGACTCCCACCCTATCACTTAAAATTTAAAGCCCTTTTTATGGACTGGAATGCTCCCTCGTTCCGAGGATATTCTTGCCTGGACTGTCTACTCCGGTCGTCGGGTCAGGCCAAATGCAGCAGCCTTCAGCAGCCGTCACTTTCCAGCAGCCCATCCAGGACACGCCATTAATTATTTTAACAGTGACTTGCTGGTCTCAGGGAGTTCTTTATTAACGCCACTAAATCTTCTTTTAATGTTGTTTAAACACTTTGCCTTTCCATTATGGAGATGTAGTTAATGCTTTCTGTCTCTTACATGTTCGAGTGCATCATTTCTGCAGACGGAGAGCTGGAAAGCCCCACTTTGTATAGTTGAGGGAGTTGGGGGACGAGGAATGGCTTTGGAATGGACTGATTCGGCTGAAATGTCTTCGTCGAGAGGGTAAAGTCAGTCTCGTGTGGAGGGAAGAGCTCTGGCCTCCGTGGGAGTCCGGAGTCCCGGAGGTCAGCCCTGGACGGACAAGAGGGTGGAGCGGAGGCTGTTCCGGTCGGAGGGGACTTTGGGGTCTTCTTCGTCATCTTTTATAACTTCTTCAGTTGTCTGATGATGAACCCAGAACGTGGAGAAGTTTCGTAACTGGCTATTCAGGGCTTCTGACCTAATGTATCTGTGGAGCTGGAAAAGGAAGTGAAAACTGTTCTTCTTGGCCAAGACTTTGGTCATTCCCATTGTGTTCCCTCTGACTTGTTTGGAGGAGGGAACGGGGATGAGCTACCTTCCATAATCAGCATGGCCTGCCTCGGCCCCGGGAAGGGAGCCTAACTGGGCATCCGTCTGCCCCAAGATGAAAGGAGGAAACCCAGAGAAGGGTATGTTCAATCTTGACCTAAGGAGATTTCCTAGGATCCCCAACTATCCATCTTAGAATGTGGTTTGTTCCCCTTCTTGTCCCGGAAGCTGTGGGGTCATGAATTATAGACTGAGGGCTACAGAGAGTCAGCAGAGTCCAGGCACCCCTAAAATGGCCATCTCAGAGGGTCCGTGTGGCAGTTGCCTGTGACCATCCCTGTTCCCTGTTCCCAGTCTGCCCATGACCCTGGGCTTGTCCCCCATCTCCACTTTCTCCTTTCTCCCAAGACACGAGACCCCGGAGCTCTTGGAACAGACTCTTTGCCCTTTCCAGGGCCTGCTCTCAGTTGTCGCCTGGCTGCACTCGTTTTCATGATTTATTCCTGGCCGGGCCCCACCAGAATGGCAGAATCGCAGCCCTCGGTGGCCGTAGGACTCTAGTTGGAGTCGTGGCGTCCCTGCCATCATGCCACGGAGGCCCACTGGATTTAGAGTAGAGCCTTCCTGCACGGTCCTGACCCGCAGGGAGGGAGCTCACCGTGTCACGGGGGAGTCAGCGGATGAACAGCTCTGCACACGCTGATCACGAAGGTCTGTGAAAGGTAGCTGAGGATCGAAGTGCACCCCCTTTTCTCTTCCCTGAAGAAGAGAGCTAGAGGAGGGCTAGAGGAGGGCTCGGACTTGCCGGGCACTTGGCTCTAGGCCCTTCCCCATCTGACCTCCAGCCTGTTCTTTTTTTCTTTTTATTTCTTTTCTGTTTGTTTTAAATATTTTTCATGGTGACATGATTCGTTTTCTCTCCTCCCTTCTTCCTTCCCCCTCCACGGGGTTGTACGTGTGTTATCACGATACCTATTTCTGTATTATTCACTTTTATAATGGCGCCATCTTTTAGGACCTTCGTCCTTTTCCCCATTCTGCTTTCTCCGGTACCTCCTCTCTAGGCGAGGTGCAAGTCAATAAGCTTTCCTGCACTAAGATTTACAAGTCACCCATAACAGAGACCCGGAATACAGGGAAAACTGGCCCCCGCTGACCCCTTCTTCCTCACCTTGCTGTGGGCCTTTCCTGCTCCCTGTGTTGGGACCAACAACCTATTTCCAAAGGATTTTTGTTTTTTTGTTTTTTTGTTTTTTCAGCAGAGATTAAACCTTAAATCGCCCCATGTTAGCCACTGACAAAAAGGCAGTGTTCTTGGCATAGTGAATGTATTTTCTAGTGAGTACAAAAGTTTCATTGGGAGACACGGCCAAAATGGCCGAAAATGGCCTCCCTCCGCCCTTCCTCCACGGCCTTTTTCCCTTCTGGACTTGTTTGTGTGTTTTTTCCTTTCTGATCCCTGTTGAAGGTTCCCCAAACTAGAAGCATCCCTTGTTTCTGAAAGCATTTACAGATCCTGCCCTTTCCCCGGAGGGCAGAGTCGGCCGTGATTTCCCCACACTGATGGCTGCCGTAGCTGCCCTCCAGCCTGGGGCCCTAAAAAAGGCCTTGGGAGCTCACCGTCTGCCCGGGGAAGCAGCACCCCAATAGCGAGGCGCCCCCAATGCCGCTGGGCCGTCTGAGAGAGGGAGGCCTCGGAGGCTTCACGGGTGGAGGCGGCCGTCCCTGAGCCAAGAGAGAGTCGTCCATCCGCCCAACCTCCACCGCGGAGGCCCTCTCCCAGGACGGATGGCGCCGTCCCTGCCGGTCCTCCTTTGGCCTTGTGTTCCCCTCGCCTCACCCGAGACTTGGCACGCGGGAGGGACCCGAGAAATCATTATCGATGGCTACCCCATGTGCCGGCTGGCCTCAAAGTCTCCCCATTCCGGGTCTTCCTCGTGTGAAAACCAGTTTATGCTTCTTGCGCACCCCCTCCCCGCCCCCGCCAGTTTGTTTTCAGTGTAGACGGCAGATTCCGGGCAGGAATCGGAGCCAGCCTGGGCAGGCGAGTCACCAGTGGGTAAGCGACAGCCCATGGAAGCCTCGAGCATTCTGCCCAGACTTTCTCTTTGTTCCGCCCGGAGTTCCCAAGCCAGCTCTGCCTGTGACGTCACGAGCGCCGGAGCGGGGCACCTGCTTCTCTGCCCCTTCTGCCGTCCCCTCGTGTGCCGCGCACGCGCGTGTACACACCCCCACCCACACACCCACACACACACCTCGTAAACAGGATTAGGGCAGGATCTGCAGGTAGTAAAACGAGCTGTCCTCCGAGCGGGGGAAGCTGACCTCTGCGCTTTCCCAGGGAGATTAATGGGAGCAGCCAGCGGGGTCCTTCCAGCCCCAGCCCGCGCCTCGGGCCAGGCTTGCCCTCTGCCGTCCTTGCCCGTCAGGCCGCACGGACCAACATGGAAGCCTCCCGGGTTTCTGTGGCTGGCTGTGGGCTAAGGCTGCCCAAAGGGAGCCCAGAAGCCCCCGAGCCTGCCCTCGAGAAGCTGCACCCACGGCTGGCAGCTCACCAGAAACACCGAGCGGCCGTGGCGGGGGCTCAGCAGGGTCTGTGGCTCCCCCACTGCACTGGCCGCCCCACAGCCCGGCCCTCGCTGCTGGTTCTCCTTCCCACGGAGGAGTTCGAGGCTTCTCTAAAAAGGCCGATTCCGCCCGGAGCTGCTCGAGCCTCGGATCGGTAGTGTTTGCTACGAGGAAGCTTCTGCGCTTGGCACTGAGAGTTTACGGAGGAACCTTCGCAGCGAACGAGGCGCGAACCCGCAGAAGAAGAGCCGGAGCGAGCAGAGGCAGAAACTGGGGCGGAGCGAGCCGCCGCTCAGACCACTCGCTCGAGGTCAGCCTTACCCCTGTTCCTGTTTCCCGAGGCCGATTCCAGGCCTTGGCGCGATGCCACTGTGGTCCGTTAACGTCTCCTTATGTAACGCAGGGGACCGCCCAAAGGGAGACCCAGCAGCCAACACCCAGTAGGCTTCACAGATAACCCTGGGCGCAGGGGTTTACAGCTGAAATAACATCGGAAACCACAGGGTCCAAACGAACCTCCTCCAGCCATTCTACAGATGGCAAACGGAGGGCTGATGTAAGAAAGGCTGGATTCGAATCCAGGGCTCTCCTTCCACCATGCTGCATACTTTGTCTAAGATCACTTCCGAATCACAGGAGTAGAAACGGGATCGATTTTTGTTGCTATGAGTCGGATTGAAGTGCAAACTTCATGGAAAGCGATGGTGGTAGAAAGAAAAGGGGAGCCCAGGGGAAGCCTTTTCCTTCCTCTTCGTTGCTGTCCGTTGTTTTGAGTTAGAACAATGTCGGACAGTTCTGTGGTGTTTTATAGGCTCTTGGAGAGATCCCTTGTGTCTGGCGCTCGTCTCATCCAGTCCCAGCTCAGGAGACGTATAGGCGCTCTTCAACATTTAGCCCTCCCATCTCTGCTTCTTCCCTTCCCGGCTCATTTTATGAGGTGCTCCAGTTTCTTCTCTCTGTAGTTCCCCTTCAGTTCGCTTGGAGAGCGGGTGGGTTTTTGCCCTTGGCACCCCTGGCCTTCCAGCCTCATGGCACCATTACGGAATTATTCTACCTCGGGATACCTAGGGACCATTTTGGATCCAGTTCCCAGTACCAGGCTGGGGACAAATCCAATCCAAATACATCTTCTTGCCATCTGGATGGTTCCTCCAGGTTCTCAGCAATTCCACTGAGAAGGTAAAGGCTTCTACAGGATGTTGGGGTGGAGGATTTGGTCCTCTGAGAATGTCTGTGGGTTAGCCAAACATTCAAGGCCCAGAAAGCCCAGTGTTTGGTTTGTCTTTAAAATAATACAACTGGAACTCGTTTCTTTTTAGAAGATTGTGATGGAAATGAAGCCTACCTTGGCCTGAGTTCACACTCTGTCCAAGGGGAGAGTCCGGGGAGGCAGCTAGGATGAGGAAGTCAGGGGTGCGCCATCTCTGTCCTTGTGACCTTGGTGTGGGCTTCTCCCAAGGCAGACTTCAGGGCGGTTTGTTCCAGTGTCCTGAGCATTTCAAAAGAAGGCTTAAGAGCATTGCTCTGATTTCCCAAGCATCTGGACTTCCCTTGGAAATCTGACAGGGTCAGTCTGTTCCCCTTAATCCTTCCCTAATGTCATGAAGAGTGGCTGTTGTTTGGCAGCTGTTGAGGGAAGACTAGCTACTTTCTGGTCCTGGATCCAGAACGGGGTCCCCGAGAGCTTCTGGAATCCTTGGAGAAGCAGGCTTCAGGGCGGAGAGCTTGTTCTCCAACCAATGACTCGATGGGTTTGCAATTTGGCCTGATGGAAACTAGGGGGTGAGGAGGGGGGCAGACATGAGCCACATCCACATCCTCTCTGTATTGCTGTCTATCTCTGTCTCTCTGGGTCTCCAGCTCCGTCTTGCCTCCCTCCCCCTCGGCCATAAAACTGAGTGTTCCTTCACCGACCCTGTAATGCTTTGCAGTTGGTGCGTTTTCAAAATTAAAGCAATAAATATTTTTCGAATGCCTACCGTGTACAGAGCACATTGCTAGGATCGCAATATCTTCCCATGAAATAGCTGTTTATGGGCATGTCCTGCCTGTAAAGTCTTGACTGAATTTTCATATTGGATGCTGCAACTTAGAGAGCGGTTTAGTGCTCCTCCTGGAGAGGAGGAGAGCCTCCCTTCTTATCTACTCCATCATCAGTCACTGAGCAGGAGTTAAGCACCTGTGGTGTTCCCGGCACTGCGCTAGCCCTGGGGAGATGGAGAAAGGTCCTAGAGACAATCCCTCTCCTCCAGGAGCTCTTGCCCTAATGGGGGAGACAGACAACATGCAAACCACTTGGCACCTCTAAGATATGGACTAATTAGATGGAAGGACATCTCCAAGGAGAAGGAAGAAGAGAGTTGGTTGGAGAAAGGATATGAAGGGCAGACACCAAATGAATACACCATAGATTTGGGCAAGAGGGTACTAGCAACACAGATGGAGCAGTGGAATTGGGGTTGGAAAGATCTTCATTTAATTTATGCCTCAGACACATTAGTTGTGTGAGCCTGGGCAAATAGCTTCATCTCTTTCAGCCTTGGTTTCTCCAAGCTATAAAATGGGTATATTAGACCCTACCTCTCAGTGTTGTGGTAAAGATCAAGGATCAAATGAGATGCCCACCAGTTGCTTTGGAAATATAAAGTGCTACTTGTAATAATTATTATCTAACCTAATCATCTGCTAATACAGATGAGGAGACTGGACAACCAAAGGTAAGGGTTCTTCTCAAGACCTCATTGGTCAGAATTAGAAGTGGGATTTCAACCCCTTCCCCTGACTTTGAAGACTGTAGTGTCTGCCCTGGGCCATGCTGCTTCTAGTGATGCACACCTACTAAATTATACATGAAAATCCTTGTAATATCCCAATACGAGAGAGGACAAGATGACCTCTTAGAGTTGGCTGTTTCACCTGCTCGTTCTTCAAGTCTTCCAGCCTTTTGACTCTTCTTTGTCACACTGCCAATCTGGCCAACCAGCATCCTTGCAACCAGAATCTCCTACTCCTAATTCTGCTCCTTGGATCCTAGCAGAACAAGTTCAAAACCTTCCCCACAAAATAGCCTTTCACCCCCGTGAAGACAACAACCGTTTTCATCTTTGCATCCCAGCCTGATGCCAGGGACACCAGAGGAAAGTAATAAAGGTTTGTGGGATTGAAGAGGCCCCTCAGAAGGGGAGACTGGATTGTATGTGAGCTCTCTAGTGTTCCTTTCAGCTCTAAACCCTACACATGCTGTGTACTCTGTCTTTTCATCCATCCCAGTCCTTCCCCACTCAAGGCAACCGTTCCTGGGGCATCCCCTGGCCATCACCAGCCATGCCCTTCTCCTCACTGCTACAAGACTCCGGTGGATCATCTCCTGCCTCCCCCCTGCTGAAATAGCCACTGGAGCCCCTGCCTCTCTCATGCTTCCCATCAGTCCCTGCAAAGATCCCTTGGTGAGGAAGATGATTTAAGACATGTTGGGAATGGAAGCACTTCCTACCCCAGCTCCTCCAGCAGCTCCATCCTTTGGATTTTTCCTCTTTTAAACGTGAGCTGTAGTTTCCACCTTCTGGTGAACAGGATGATTTCAGAAGACAGCAGGGAAATGCTTTCCTGTCACATTTTTGGCTGCCTGCATGTAAACAGGGACGTGTGGATGTAGGCTGACAGTTTGTCTTCTGCTCCAAAGAGAAATGACTGTTTTCAAATAGGCATGAAATGAAATAATTCGGAACATGATAGAAAAATTTTTCAGCATAAGCGGGTCAATTTCCTGTCACCGTCTTGATAACAGCCTCTCGGAAAGCACAATACGGGAAACAATGGCGCGGTTGGGGGCTTGGTTTGCTCACAAATTTTGCCATGGTCCTAAAGAAGGAAATGCATCAGAGCGGGATCCTAAGTCTGCACTGTGCCGTTTCCATGGATCTGATAAAGGCCATCCCTCGCCATCTCCCAGAATCTCAGGCAGAAGGGCCTTGGAAGCCATCAAGTCTGGTGTATGCCCATCCAGGATCCCCCATACCACAATCCCCCAAAGTAGTCAGGCCGACTCTGTGGGAAAATGTCTGAGGAAGGAGAACTCGCCACCTCCTCCAAAGAAGCCCATTCTGCTAGGGAAAGGCATAATCGTTCAGTTTTTCTGTCCCTGGTGTCCTGAGTCTTCCACTTTGCAATGTCTGCCTTTCGTTCGAGGTTCTGCCTTCTACAATCAGGCAAGGATGACTCTAATCTTGTGAACGATAGCCATCCCACTCCCAGCCCCTCGTCCCCTGAAGATCTGAAGATAGTCAGACGGGGTTCTGGTCCAAATAAATTGATGGTGGCTTTTGGGGACACCATGTTGCTTTCTTGGTTCTCAAGGCATCCCTTCAATAATGCATACTAAATGTTTCCCAGGAGTCAAAAGTCCTATTCCTTGGCCTCTAGTTTAAGATTCTATCTTCTTCTCCACCCTTTTTTGGTTTGAAATGGGAAAATATTTATGCTTTTCAATTTCTTCTGTACCTTTTCCCCCCATTTGTCATGATCATTCACAGCTCACTGAAGATTTCAACGGTTCTCTGTATCAATGATAGCCTTCCATGAGGAGAATTAGATAAAAAGGCCCTTGTAGGGCAGACATTATTCTCAAACTAAGGATACAAGTTTAAAAAAAAAAAAAAAAAGAAGACAAATATTTTCTTCAAGGACCTTCCATTCAAATGGGAACATCAGGCAAAGGAGTTTGAAAGTCACTAGTAGGTGAACAGAGATAGAAGACATTCACCAGCCATGGGCAATGTTGGTTGGATTACCGTGTCCAGATCCGTAGTGGAAGGGGAGTCAGGAGGCCTTATGTATGGAAAGGTGGTCTAGATGGGATCTGAATGTGAAACGTTATTTGGAGGATGAGGCCAGGCACCTAGAGTAGGCTAACGGGGCTACTTTTGACTCATTCAACCACCAGCCAATATAATGGGCACTAAGATGAGCATTCCACAGATGATAAGATTAATTTCTCAAGTGTTAGAGTATTGATTTGGAAGATCCTGCATTTGCAAAATTCCAGACCCACTGGGGAGGGAAGATGCTTACCCAGGCAGGGAGAATCAGTGCAGTGGTAACGGGAGGATGAAAAGAAGGATTAGGTGGATGGCTGGACCAGATATGAAGATGAATTTAGCCTGGGGCCAAAGCTAACTTGATATCAGCAGACAAAATGAGTTCATTTGGACTCCTTTAGTCAATGGTCAATATGCCTGGGTCCCAGAGACAAAGAGGCGATCTCGTATTGCTACTCTATTAATATTTAATTTTAGATTGTCTTTAACCATTTTTTTACCCTCCCCAGGTCAAAGATCATTCTCAGAATTGAAATTATAAAGAACATAAAATATAATGAATTAAAATTATAAATAAAATAATAAATAAAATTAGCTATTTTAATCCTTTCATCAACAGCAAGTATCTTTATCCTATCTTCATCATTTAAATAGTTCTGAGCATTCCTTCACTGATTTCCCTCATTCACCTTGAACATAACACTAAAAAAAAACACTCCTTTGTATTGTCATTAGCATTCATTAAAAGCAATCTTAGCCAGTCCTAAGTTTAGTTTTCTTGGCTCTATTCTTACTGGACTGTTTCATTATTTCAGATTCGGGCTCGGTCGGTTGAACTTGTTTAATTTTCAGTACATTGCTTTTACAACTCTACTTGATCCAGGAACTCCCCGTTCCTGGGGATCCTCCTCACACAATAACCCCTTCTGTTTCTCATCAGCACTATGGTTGATTTTTGTGTCTACAGAATTTCATTCTTAAGAGCTTCATATTGTAATTGGGCTAACCAGTAGAATTTTAGGCCACAGGATTCCTCCCCCTCTTTCCTGTAATCTCTTTGGAATCCCCCCAACCAGAATCAAAGATTTTGTGTCCCTTCTCTAATGTGTCAGGAGGTCCTTAAAACAGAGGTTATCATTTCCCCAAAGCATTCCAGTATTTCTACATCGCCAACTTTCCTCTTTCTTGGTTGGAATCAGGTCCAGAATGGAAGTTTCCTATGTTGCTTCTACCTCTTTCAGAGTTTGAAATCATCCCTGAGGATTCCTCGAGCCTCTATCCACTTCTCTGTTTTGGACAGAGAGGAAGCTCTTGCTTGCCAAGTCCCCGATCCCTTTCCCAAAATGCTCTTCTGTTTCCTCTTTGCTCAGGGTTCTGCAGTGCCCCTTCAGGAATTAGCAGGCACTTTTCTTTCTCCATTGATCCTGGCTCAGCTTGAGTCTGCCTCTTCTTCCCTACCCTTGCTACATCAAACTATGGCCCCTTACTGGTTCCTTGGGAATCCCATGAAGCAGCCCCTTTCTTGGAATTTGGGCTACCCGATTCCATTGTACTGGGGCCAATTATTATACTTTAAATAATTATAACTTCGGTGCAGGGAAATATGTCTCTGCCTCCATCTTGGTAACTGAACGTGCCTGGAGAGATCCACACAGACATAGACTCGCTCCTGCCCCCCAGCGCTTCATAGGGGTTCCTTATTTGTTCTTAACCCCCCGTCCCAAGGCTGCGCATGAGTTAGAATTGCTGCTTTCCCTGAGACATCTGCTCTGCTGTTTATTGCTCTTCCTTCCTGCACTGGGGCTTAAACACCTGAGCCTGGTGTTTCCATTTCGGATTTTCCCCTCGCCCTCTTAGGGATGCTAATTATCTTCCTTGGTGTATGTTGTGCTCGCTGTGGCGTGGAAGGTGGCAGAGAAATGGGTGCAGAGTCGTCCTTCCACCTTCCACTTTCACGCGAAGCTCCTTCTGGTCCAGCGTTGCAGGGCCCTCTGCAGATGGACCCTTGCCAGGACTCGCTGGGCGTACTCTGTCGTTGGCAGGGAGCCCATCATTCCAACGGTGTAAGCTGTGCTATAGAAATTCAAGTCCCATTCTCAGATGCCATCTTCCTAGCCAGTTGTTCCCTTCCCAAATCCTCGTTTCTCTTTTGAAGCCGTGACTTTGGATTGGCAGCAGTGACGAAAATGCCACCTGTGCTGCCCATAAGAGCTTCCTGCTCGCTTAGAAGTCGAGAGTCTCTGGCAGGTCTCGGAGCTCCTTGTGTAGGGCGCGTTCTTCCCAGGGGAGGTGCCGGAAGAAGAGTCGTGGCCATTAGGTTTGACAGGTGTCCAGCCATCGTCGCTTACCATCCAGAAACAGGGCTCAGAAAAATCCCACGTCTTCCAGTTGGTCCTGGCACTTCTGGGAACAAGAACTGCTTGGAACGAGCTAATTAAGCCAGGGCCTAGTCAGAGGACAAGATCCACTCATCTTTCTCCATCATTTCTAAATTCAGAATGGTGAATAAGGCTCTTTGCTTGGTAGTCCAGAGATACAGAAAGGCACATAATAAACTGTCTGCCCATTCTGAAATTATGCCAATTATATTGCCAGGTTTTCTCATCTCTGCCTGCTCTTAGCCATTTGTCCCTTTTGATGAGGCTGTTACAGTTTCTTCCATTTATAGAATGTTTACCTGTTCATGGACAGGGAAAAAAAAATAGAGGAAGGAGAAGAAGAAGAAGAAGAAAGATGCTAGTTAAAATTATAGGAAGCAGCAGAGTCGTGAGCATTCCTGCTTGAATTTGAAATGGCTGTAAATTTGCTTTGCACAAGGAACAAAAATGGAAAACCAGACCCTGGGAGTTTTCTTTTTTCATAGTTGAGGTTCCAGATTTTAACCTGAAGTGAATAAACAGATGCCACTGTCTGGGGAAACTTCTGGGACATGGTTAGAGTGGAATGCAGGCAGGGAATCACATTCAGAAACCTAATTTAGATCGAGGCTGCTTAAGTGGTGTGTTCTAATTTTTCACTGAATGTTCTTGCAAGCCTGTGAAGGCTTTGGGGGAATGGGTGTAGATGATCATTTGTCAAGACCTAACACACAACAAATTATAGTCTCCAAAGTGTCAACAAGAGAAAAATGACTGCTTTTTTCCCCCCTGACTGGCATTGTGCAAGTACTCAGGGAATTTGGCAGAGCAGTGAGAATACTAATAATGATGGTGCCACACTGGGCCTTTGCGAGAAGGCTTTCTCTAATCCAGTGGCATCACATGCCAGGTAGCTCCATCTGAGTTCTCTTCCGCACGAAATCATTCCACAAAGCACCAAAATGTAGAGTTTCAACAGAAAATTAGCTCTGTATTAGAGAGCCTAAAGCAAACGTGATGGTCCCATTACCTTTTCAGTTACTGGGGATATTCCCAGAGCTCCCGCTGTTTGTTTTGTAGAAGGGGAGGCTGCACCACTTTGGGGTAAGTTAAGGAAATGATGAATTTAGATATTTATCAAGCTGTCATAAAAAGTGTATCCCCGTGATAGATAAGCATGGTAGAATTGACCGATTAAGTTTCAGAAACTGGGATAAAATATCTGAGGCAAGTTCTAACATCTTACACTTGAGTTCAAAATTAAATTTCACAAGTACTAGAAGGGAAAGTGTGGTTAGACAGTAGACAGTCTGAAAATAGATTTTGGTGTTTTAATGGACTCCCGAGCTTAAAATGAGTCAACGGTCTAAGGCGGTACCCAAACAAATCAAACGTGATTTAGGGTGACACCAAAAAGTATGGGTTCCAGGGATATGGAGATGCTTATGCTACTGCTTTCTGCCCTCATCGCACCTCTTCTGGAACCCTTTGTTCAGTTCTGGATACGGCCTTTTAGGAAGGGCGCTGATGAGCTAGTGGGCGTCCAGAGGAAGCTGACCAGTATCTCCAAAGGCCTGGAAGCCCTATGAGTATCCATTGAAAGAACTATTTAGGTTGGAGAAGAGAAGAGGTAAGGTGGAGATGGGGAAACATGGTACTTCTAAATGCGTATTCTAGTGGTTGTTGTCCATGTATCCTACTTGGCCCCAAAGAGTCACGGATGGATGTTGTAAAGGGGCCTCGTGAGGCCTGATGTCAAGAGATATTTTGTAAAAATGCGACAGTGATCTATAGTGGAGTGAGCTGCCTTTGGAGGTGATACGTTTCCCCCCCTTTCAGGTTTTAAGGCAGAGGTGAGAAGACCCTTTGGATAGTGTGTATGTGGCTGATCAGAGGGTTGGTTGCTCCCAACTTCTAGATTTTAGGATTATAATGTAAGTCATTTTTTTTTACCCAAATTGTAGAACTGGGGGCAATAGGTAAATCCCCCATTTTTGAGAGGATAACGTAGGCTGAAAATCAGAAAAACAAAAGCAAAAACTTTCCTAAAAATGTATACGGCGCCGGGCCGTCCTAGTATGTAGTAATCTCCCCATCAGTGAGAGTCGAGTCTTCCATACTGTTGGAAAAGGGGCTTCTGGCTCCAGGATCCTCAGACAAGGTGGTCCCCAAGATGTCTTGTCAGTGAATGGTATTGTGGGATTCCAAGGTGGCCAGCATTCTTCGTCTTCTTGATCATGATCGTTCCAATTTCATGGCAGGAAGAACCAGTAATGGGGCATCAGGAAGATCTGTGGATCACCCAGGATCCAACAAAAGGATTCTCCTGCAGCTTGACCTCCCCTGATGATGAAAATAAGTCAGAAATTCTTGGTTCTTCTCTTCCTCACATTTGCAGGGTTTGGGTCTCTTCTTTTCCACTATTCTTCCCAACGAGATACTAAATGTCCCCTTTTCTTTGCTTCGCAGTATTAGACATCTGAATTCACTTTTATATTTGTTGATCATGCATGTAACCCTGACTGTGCCTGCTGGAATCCATTTTGGAATAGAAAAGGGAAGCTCACAGATGGCTACTGAGGAAATGAGAGAGCATCTGTCTGAGACAAAGGGATGCCTGTTGGAGCACAAAGTGCGCTGCCTAGGACCTGTCCAGGCTGCTCACCAATCTGTCCTGCATCTCTAGCGCCTCCTTTGGGCCACCCAACCCTCCATCTTCCCACCAGTGAAGGGGGAAAATTGCGCTTCTTTGACCAACGCCACAGGGTGACTGTAATCGAATGACTTTTTGAAAAGTACAAATTCCATCGTTATTGGGGAAGCCATAAATAATGAGAGTTATTTGTCTTACTCATCCAATATTTCTTTAACCACAGATAACTTGTGGATCGCTGGGGAGGGCAGGGGAAGGAATACACATTTATTAAGCACCTGCTGTGTGCTCAGCAGTTTCTGAAAACTTTGCTTCGTCCTCACAACCATCTTAGGAGGGAGGAGCCTCAAAAGGGGGGTGTGAGTCAAGAGTGCTCCATGGGAGAATTTCAAGAGATGGACGGACGCTCACTGCTTAATCTCGGTAGCTAAGCCTGTGCGGGGCGACAATGCTGACCAGTCCTTTGGCATTGTCTTTGTGCAGAGGCAATAAGAGAACCACGAGAAATGGACACTTTAGGGGCTTCGCGTCTAGGAGAGTTTCATCATTTTAGAGTAAGAATTGGTTTGTTCCTTCAGTGGAAAGAATCCCAGGTAGCGAAGCTCCCTCCTTGGTGACTTTTCTGTAATATATTATCTTGGAGAGTTGCTTAACATTTTGAGAGATGAAGCAATTATCCCGTGGTCCCAGGGGCAGGACTGGAAGGCAGGTCCTGCTGGCCCCAAGGCCAGGTTTCTCCCCGTCACCGCCACATTGATGCCAAGATTTCATTATAATATATTAAAAATAGTATTTCAGGTACTGCTGGGTGACTCAATGGATAGAAAGCCAAGCCTTGAGAAGTCCTGGGTTCAAATCCAGCCTCAGACACTTCCCAGCTGTGTGCCCCTGGGCAAGTCACTTCCCCCCCATTGCTAGCCCTTACCAGTCTCCTACCTGGGAACCGATACACAGTTTTGATTCTCAGACAGAAGGTAGAGCCTAGAAAATATCTTGAAATGATGTTGATGAGGAGATGACATGTCAAATTTCCCAGCCTTACGGGCCTTTGTGACTGTCTACATGCCTAAGCCACGGAGCTCTGTCCATGTATGACGAGCCCCAACAGCTAAGGTAAAAGAAGCCAAAGTCCCTTTTTCTAGCAAAGAGAAGCGACGGAGTTTGGAGGAGTTGCCTTGAGCGAAAGAGGACCATGCAGGGGAGAGTCGGAGGCTCTGGCTGCCCCGGAGTCAGCCTCTTGGGCCATCCGGCCAGTTGTGCAAGAGCATCAGGCTGGGTGTCGAGCTCCCACCACCCCCGTCCAGGTGGGGAGCCCCTGGGGTGCCCACACCGCCGAGGCCCATGAGCCGTCAATCCCTGCCTCTGAGCCGAGGCCAGGCCAGGCAGGGCCTTCTTTAGCTTGAGGACGTCTCTCTTGAGTTCTCGGGGGTTTTAGTGTCCCATAAATGCTGTTTATTGTTGAATTGGGCAAGAGCTGCAGTGGAAGTTTACAAATGGACTTTGGCTGTTGGTGGAGAAAGGGAGGGAGTGTGTGTGTGTCCAAGTGCGTGGAGGTGACCAGCCTCTTAGGCCGGCCACTCTCGGGCCTCCCAGGCAGTACGTTTGACCTGCCTTCACCCCGATGTCCAGACGGCAGCGAGCCAGGGCTCCGGATCAGGACCTCCTGCTTCCTAGCCACAGGCATGACTGTGAGCAAGTCATTTCAGCACTTGGAGCCTTGGACGACTGCTCTGTGAGTGGGGACTGAGGCTGGGGCAGCTAGTTGGTGTGCTGGGCAGAGTTCTGGGCCTGGAATCCCGAGGACCCAAGGTCCAGTCTGGCCTCACACCCTTACAAGCTGTGGGATGCGGGGTAAGTCGAGTCCCTCTGTTTGCCTCAGTTTCCTCATCTGTGAAAATGAGCTGGAGAAGGAGATAGTAAACCGTTTCAGGATCTTTGCCAGGAAAACCCCGAATGGCCTCAGGAAGCGTCAGACAGGACAGAACAAGCCCCACCTGGGGAGCTCCTGGAGTCTTGGGAGGGAAAGGGCTCTCTAGACGGCCCAAAGCCCAAGCGGGGGAGCAGTGGTGTGGGGGGATGGCTTGTCCCAGCCCTCCTTGTCTTTCTGACGAGGGTGCTTCGGGAAGCCACAGGAAAGCAGTCCCTCGCCGAGGGCCGATTCGGCACTGCCTTAGTCCCAGGCAGTGTGCCATGACAAGACAAAGGCAGAGAAACGGGGCGCTCTAGAGACATTGGGACAAAACTCTCGCACGGTCCTCCCCTTCCTAGGCCCGAGTCTCTTCTCCCATCATTCCTCGTAGAACGTTTTCTGGGCTATCGACCCTCCGAATGTGGGGACGCTTGGCTTTGTCGCTCTCCTTCCCCCCAGTCTGGGATGAGGCCCGGCCAGGGCAGACTCAGAGGGGGCTCTCGTGTCCCTGATCCAGACCCTTCACGTCAGCAGTGCCTTGTTTCTCGGGGTGGAAATTCCACTTCAGTATTTGTAAATCCACCATCGAGAAGGAGAGAAAACCCAGGCGTGGACTCCCACGTGGCCTCTACTGGCTCGCCTGCTCCTCCCCTTTCCTAGGCCTCGATTGGAGTGTATTAGACAAGGCATGTGTCGGGTCTGAATCTGCCAGTTTGTGGCTCTCCTTTGGTCATTCACGTCAGGAGGGTCAGAGACGAGGCAAGAACACGCATCTGCTGCTTCCATTTTGATCCAAGAGGCATCTTTGCTGTGGATTCATCAGCCTTCCTTTCTCTTCTGCAGTACATCAATGGCGTGAGTTCAGTCTCCTTGGTCCTGGGAAGTATTAAAGATGGGTCATGTCGGGAGAGACAGGGACGAGCCAGAAGCCTCGGTCAAGTGGCTTCTCAACCTCTCGTAGCGTTTTTGTTTGACATCCAAGTATCCGATTGGAAACTGTGAGGAAGAGAGTGCTTGGGAAAGGGTGGCCCAGGAGATTCCCCGGCCTCTTTGAGGGTGCCCAGCGGGGAGCCAAGGGAGGTGCCCTCCCAGCCAGCCCATGGCTGATGAGGTCCCTTCACTGCGACCCAAGATGGGCCATGCGGGAGCAACACGGGTTGTCTGCCTGTCTTCATGATCAACTCGTCACTACTTCAGCATAAACCCTGGCCTGGAAGAGGCTTTACACATGGTATAAAATAAGATGAGGTCTGCACGGAAACTTGGCATCTCCAATTGGAAACAATTTTTTATTGGGTACAGATTTGGGGGGGAAAACAAACAGTTTTATGTTTTACATTTTTTAAAGAACATGAAGAAGTAAAACTAATTAAAATGTTCTTGTTTTGCTGTCCTCTGCCATTCCCATGACTCCAAAATAGTTCTGTTTTTTATGACCTTCTAGGCATCCGTAATGCTTCATGGATTCGTGCTCTCCTGAGGCGGATCACACCACACCCATCTATGGTGTGCATCACGGTCCTTCAGCATTTTAGGCTGTCTTGAGTGACTGTGGCTGAAAAAATGGCCTGCTAACTGACCTCTTAATTAGTCTTTTCCTCCAATACTTTTCCTTTCTTAATTTTGCCTTATTTTCCAATTTCATTCTGTCAATAGAATCTTTTTTGTTACCTTCCCCAAAAAATCCCTGTCAAGAGAAACAAAGCACCACACCGTCTGGTGGTGTGCAGCTCATTCCATACCTGGAGCCCACCACCATCTTTCTTTTTGGGGACATTTGTCCATTCCAGAAACAAGGCTCTGGAGTTAGGGATGACCAAGACCTTGGTAGGAGGACTACAGTCTGCCCTTTAGTGTTGTATTCCCTTATGTTATTGTTCTCGTTTTTCTTGAGTCCTTTTATCCTCAGCTGGTTCAGCCTTGAATCAAAGATGTCCATTCCATTGCCAAGTGCATCTTCAAAATGGGGTGATCACGGACACTTATTATAGAAAGACCACAGAAGAGAAATTCAGTTAAACAAATTAAACCAGACATGATTCTAGTAACTAGGGCTCGAGGTAGTCAGCCCATGAGGATGCAACCCAAGAACATGGGTGCTGAATTTTCTGATACAAGAGATGATATATGGTTCCAGAGTTTGTGCCCCAGGGTTCTGTCACTGGAATTCAGTCTCTAGCCCCACTGTTTATCACCCAACCAATAAAGAGATCATACCATTTGTCCACAGAAGGAAAGGAGGTTTTTTGTTGTTTTTTTTCCCCTTTCTGGCCACATTAATTTCCCCACTTTGTCTCCACCCAGAGAAGGAGTCTTGAACTTCAGAGATCCTAACAAAAGATATTTCTGAATATAAAAGCCTCATGCCTCTTCCATTATTTATTTAAAAGAATAACACTTGGCCTGAATAAAATGTAATTGTTATCATCATCACAAGGTCTCCTCACAGTAGCCCATGGAGTGATAGTAGAGATTAGTTCCTATAAATGTCATTATTCCTACTTCATAGATGAGGGAACCTACTCTCAGAGTGCCCTAGTTGGCCGACAATTGCCACTGGGTAGGATGTGACAGGGCCAAGGCTCAGTCTCACATCTCAGTCCTCTAAATCCACACCTTTTGGATTAGCCAGGAAGGAGTATACTCCCGACTGCCTGGGACTTAGTTGGCCTGTTTTTAACCAGTTTTCTTACATGATTCCACTCCAATGCTGATCCCTCCTTTTTCACAGGCTGGCGTTCCCATTCACCGTCACATTACAGTTCTTGGTTTCCTGTAATGTTCAGCTCAAGCATCACCTTTACTGATTCTCCAGCTCCTGACATCTTTTCTCGCTCTCGGTTCATATTCTTTCTCTGCCACAAACTTTTTACTTTAGTTTTCTGTGGGCCTCCATATCCTCATCTCTTACGTGGGAATATCCTATTAATGGTTTTATCTACTTGATGTGCTTATTCTAGAGATCAGATGAAACAACAGTGTTGAAGGTTCACAGTGCATTTCCTCCTATTTTCTTTCTTTTATTGATTGATTTATTTTCAAACCCTTACCTTCCATTTTAGAATCAACACTATGTATTGGTCCCGAGACAGAATAGTGATAACAGCTAGGCAGTGAAGGCTAAGTGACCTGCCCAGAATCACAGAGCAAGAAAGTGTCTTAGGTCAGATTTGAAACCAGGAACTCCCCTCTCCAGGCCTGGTACTCTATCCACTGAGCCATCTAGCTGCCCCCTGTTATTCACTCATTTTAAACAATTTTTCTTTTTAAATTTTGAGTTCCAGATTCTCTTCCTCCCACTACTCCTCTACCCACTAAGAAGGCAATCAACATGGCATCAATTGTACATGTGAAATCATGAAAGATATATTTCTATATTAGCCACATCATGGGGAAAAAAAGCAAAGAGAAATAAAGTGAGAAAATATGGTTCATTTTGTACTCAGAGTTCATCCTTTTTCTCCTTGGAAGGGAAGAGCATTTTCTTTTCTATTATGAGTCCTTTGGAATTTTCTTGGATCATTGATCAGAGTAGCCAAGTTTTTCACAGTTGATCATCATTACAACCCTGCTGTTCTGGTGCACAATGACCCTCCAGTTCTCATTTCACTTTTCATCAGTTCATTTAGGTCTGGCCATGTTTTGTTTTGTTTTCTGAAACCACTCCCTTCATCATTTCTCACAGCATAATGGTACTCCATTGCAATCAGATGCCACAACTTGTTCAGCCCTTCCACAATTGATGATCATTCCCTCAACTTCTACTTCTTTGCCACTACAAAAAGAGCTTCTCTAGAAGATTTTGTACATTATAGGTCCTTTTCATTGTTCCTTGATTTCTTTGGGGATACTAATCAAGTAGATGTATTGCTGGATCAGAGTATGCATAGCTTTATAGCCCGTTGGGCATAGTTACAGATTGTCCTCCAGAATGGTTGGACCAGTTCACTACTCCACCAGCAGCTCATTAATGTTTCCATTTTCCCTCGTGTCTTCCACCATTTGTCATTTCTGATAGGTGTGAAGTGATCCCTCAGAGTTGTTTTAATTTGCTTTTCTCTAATCAGTAGTGATTTAGAGTATTTTTAATGAACTTTAGATAGCTTTGATATATTTTCCTTCTTAAAACTACATGTTCATATACCTTAACTGGGCAATGGTATTTTTAATAAATTTGACTTGGTTCTCCAGATATTTCAGAAATGCAGTCTTTATCAGAGAAACTTGCTATAATATTCTTGATATTATTTGTCTACAGTAACTTTTAGGAAAGTACAGTTTCCCTCATTACCTCTTTTTATTAGGACTACTTTTACTTTTTTTTTTCCCAGTGTGAGACAATAATGATTACTACCCCTATTTTTTTTTACTTCAATTGAGGAATAATAGAATCTAAACCAGCCATTTAATTTTACTTTGTATCTTTCTGTTTCAAGCATGTCTCTTGTAGGCAACATATTGTTGGATTCTAGTTTCCAATCCATTCTGCGATCTGCTTTCATTTTATGGGTGAGGTCGTCCCATTCACATCCAGTTACATGATTGTCTATTTCTCCATCCCGTTTCCTTCTCTTTATCCTGCTCTTTCTCTTCTTGTCCCGTCCCTCCTCCCAAGCCTGCTTTGCTTCCGACCCCTCTCCCTTAAGACACCCTCCTTTTTATCACCTTCCCTCCCCCTCCTTCTCCTGTTAGCTAATGTAGATTGTGTGTGTGTGTCTGTATTCTCCCTTTTTGATGAGACTTAAGATTGAGCTATTATACCCTCCCCATAGACACACACACATTTGACCCTCCGCTATAAAAGTTCTTCCTTGTGTGGCTCCGTTATGGAATATCTCTCTGAGCCGTTTTCTGATCTCTTTGGACTGAGGGATTCTCGGGCTGCTGCTGTTGCTGCTGCTCTCATGGCGGCCTTCAAGGCCCCTGGCCGGTGTCCCCGCCAAACTCTGGGCCTGCGTCCTTCCTGCTGTAACAGATCCGTCCTCTGCGCTTTCTGCGTTGTCTCAGGATGTCTTCTGACTGTTTGTTGGAGCTCCTGCTCCTTCCCGATCTAGCCGACATCCAGGATGCCATGGAAGTGCCCAGACTTAGAATTCTCTGTGGAATTCCCTGGCCCTCGTCTCCCTCCCTCAGGTGCTTGTCTCCCTCCATCATGGCGGCTTGCAAGGCAGGAGCGTTGTGTCTGGGATGGGCGGCCCCGGGGCGAGTCCTCGTCCTCTCCCTTCACCATTCGGCCCTTTAGGGGAGGCGCTAAAGCTCCCAGACCTCGGCGGCCCCCCAAAACTTGGCTCGCACACGGAGATCTCAGAAGGCTCGTCCAGCTCTAAAGCCGTCATCTAGGACCCATCCGGAGCTTCTCATCCCAAGAAGCTTGTTATCGCCCGCCGTGTCATTCTTTTGAACCTCACCTTCCATCCCAGGATTGGTTCTGTGTATTTGTTCCGAGCAGACGTGTGAGAAAGGGCAGGCCATCGAGGTGAAGTGACTCGCCCAGGGGCACACAGCTAGGAAGTATTTGAGGCCAGATTTGAACCCAGGACCTCCCCCTCCAGGCATGGCTCTCGAGCCACAAGCCACCAGCCACCTAGAGACCCTCAGACAAGGTGTCAAGTGTGGGAAATCACAGCGTTCGTCACGCTGCTCAGTAAGCCAGAGGGATCCCCTCCTGGGGCAGAAGATCAGGCCGAGGCGGCAGGCGGCCTCCGCCTCCAGGGAGCCTCCATCCCAAGGCAGGGGAGCAGGAGCACTTCCGCAGAGCACGCCGTCCCCATCACCACTCTGGACCCTCCTGCAGGGAGCAGGGCCTGCCGGGCCTCAGAAGCCCTCCACATTGGAGCCTAGACTCGGACTCCTCTTGTCCCGATGCCAAGCTCGGGGTCTCTCGTCCCCCCAGGAAAGGGCCCGGCGTCTGCAGGGGGAGGCTCTCTTCTAGATCCTGGCTCTGAGAGAGCATTGGCTGTAGGACCCTGGCCGAGTCACTGAACCTCTCTCAGCCTTCTGTGGAAGGAGAGGGTTTGGGGAAGAACGCTGCAGAGCGAAGGGGGAGGACAAGAGGAAGGACTCCTCTGTGGACACACGCTGGTCAAGATGAGCAGTTTGGAGGGACTTCAGAGTCCTTATCCATGGGATGGCCCAAGAGGATTGCAGAGGAGGGACGCTCAGCCCTTTTAGCCAAGTCCTCCAGAGAAGCGATGGGCTCCCAAGATCCACGTGATCCGTGGGATTGGCCACGCGTGAAGTGCTTTTGCCTGACTACCGATAACGATTTATCTTTATTTATTTACATATCACAAGGCTCTTGTTCTGTTTGTTTTTTCTTCCTTCTAAAAAAGGAGAAGAGAGATTAGGAGGAAGAGAAAAGTTTCTTTTTTAAAGAAAATTAAAAATAGAGCCTGAAATAAATGGATAAACTAGCAGAGTTGAACGAGATATTCTCGCTAAGTTTCTTCTGACCCCAGACTTGTGATCATCGGGTGGTCCCTGAATCTTTCACACTTGTGAGGGGCCTCCTCATTGGGACGGCTCTCTGAGGAGCTGGCCTCGGGGGTCAGACCTCAGAGAATTGGGCTGAAGCCCCCCAGGAGGGTACCTGGCAGGGCCGGAGGGGGACGGGCAGCCTCAGGCGTGGGAGAGCGCCCTCCCTGGCAGCTGTCCGGCGGGGGGCTGAGGAGCCGCTCCTCCGAGACTGGAGAGGCCGTTCTGTTGGAAAGAGCCCCCCAGCGTGCCCCAAGTCTTCTGGGGCTGGGACGCTCCTTGGAACCCCCAAAGATGCCCCTTGGCCTGGAGGACGTGCCTGAGGCCGAGAGCGGAGCACACGTGAGGGACGTGTTCTGAGCCGCCGGCCAGCTGTCCAGCCCAGGGCCCGCGTGGGGCAGCGGCCCTCAGAATAGCTCAGGGGCACCATGTGGCCGGTGCCTCCCTCAGCACATTTCTGTGGCCTTAGAAAAGGCCCCCAGTGAAAGCCTCGCCTCCCTCTGGGTAAATTTAGAACGACATAAGCCCGAGATCGTGATGGCTGTCAGGGAACCCCTGGGGACTTCTGCGGACCCAGATTGAGGCAAACACGTGCCTGTGGGGCGGATGCCTCCCGGCCGGCTGGCAACCCCCCGCCTGCTCTGCCAGCCCCCTTTCTTCTCTCTTGGCTCTCATCAGGGCCCTCCCCTTCGGAGAGAGCGCCCAGACTTCCCTTTAGGTCTCTAAGGCAGAGGGGACGGGAGGGACGGCGTCCCCCCCAGAGACAGCCCCTCCCCGTGCCGGGACGGAGTCTCGGCTCTAATGATTCGCCCTCTGCACGGCCTCGTAAGACCCGGGTGTCTGGCCTCAGTTTCTCTGGCGATAAACAGAGCAGCAGAGAGGAATCAACATCATACATGGCAGGAAAATGCTTCCCTTTTCTTTCTTCTAGAAATCCTTTGCTTCCATCCTAGAACAAGTCTAAGACAGAAGGGCGAGGCGAGGCAAACAGGTCACACTGCAGGACACCTCCGGGGCCACATTTGAACCCACGAACCCCTCCTGACTCCGGGCTTTCAGCGGCCTGGAAGCTGCCTTCCCTCACGCAGATGCACGAACGTCCAAGGGGCAAGCGAGAATTCATCCCTTTTCACATGCAGGCCATTGCCTTGACCTCCCCTGATTCTGTCCTTCCTCCTCACCTCCCACGAGGCCCCGCAGCCAGGTCCCTCCTTTTGCTTCTCCTCATCGCCGGGGTCCTCTCCAAGATGACTTTGTTGGCCCTCTAGAGATCTTTCATTGAACTCTCTATTAGAATATTGTCTTCCAGGGCAGCTAGAGAGCACGGGGGAAGGAGTGCTAGACCTGGACTCGAGAGGTCCTGGGTTCAAATCTAGCCTCAGACCCTTCCTAGCTGTGTGACCCTGGGCAGGTCACTTTACCCCCATTGCCTAGCACTTACAGCTCTTCTGCCTTCTGGAATCGATATGTTTAGTGTCCATTTTGAGTTGGAGTTTTAAAAAAATGTTCTTTCCCCTTAGATTCTCGGGCAGGGCCTATGTGCGTGCATGTGTGTGTGCGTGTGTGTGTGTGTGTGTGTGTGTGCGCGTGCGTGTGTTCGTCCTAGGTCGGTCAGTCTGCTAGCAATGTGCCAGGCACTGTGCTAAGACCCATCAATTCAAAGAAAGGAGAGCAGACCTAATCTGTGCTTTCAAGGAACTCGCAGGGTAAGGGGTGACAACATGCAAATAATGATGTGCCCCCAAAGACATTCCAGATAAACTGAGGAAGGGACAGAGGAGCCCAGGGCAGCTGGATGGAGAGATGAGGAGGAGGAGCATCCCAGGCCTGGGCCCTTGGAGGGGCCACGAGAAGGCAGCCTGGAAGGGGCCGAGTCAGGAAGAGCTCTGAAAGCCAAACAGAATTGTTTCCATTGGATGCTGAGGTCCAGGAGAGACAGTAGGTTTGGCTGAATGGGGAGGGGTCTTCCTAGGATCCCCTTCAAGCTTTAGCGAATTCAGGGAAGGTCAGTGTGGAGTGAGAACCAAGGCGGGGTGGCCACGTTTGCACAGACCGTCCCAAAAGTCCAGATGGGAGGCGCTGGGGGTCCTCGGGAGACGGGGGCTTCAGTGTCAGGGGAGAGGGGCCGTGTGCCATAAAGGGGGTGGAGGAAGACATGAGACACTGAAGAGATGAGGGCGACACCCAGATGGTGAGCCTGAGAGTCTGGAGGATGCCTGGTACCCGCAACACTAATAGGGAGTTTCGGAGGAGTAGAGGACTGAGTGGGGGGGAGCTGACTGAAAAAAGGAGGGCTGGAATGGAAAGAGACTGGGGACATGCAGCCCACTCGCAGGCAGGAGGCCCTGCAGGTCTCTCCCAGGTGGGGGCCGTTGTTGAAGAGACAAGGGGGAATATCGACTGGATGTTATGGAGGTGGAAATGGAGTCACTCACTTGACAACTCCTTGAGGGAGAGGAGCTCAGAACGTAGGCCTGGAAGAGGATCTCTTCAAGGTGGTTGGGAAGCTGGGAAGCTGGGAGGGTTGGGAGATAGAGCCGAGCAGTTCGGTTTGGGACTCGTCAAATTGAAGTTCTCTACGGGACATCCAGGTAAAGATGTCTAATAATCAGTTGGAGATTCAGGACTGGAAACTGAGAGGAGTTAGAGTTGGACAAGGAGATTTTCAGGGTCCTCTGGATAAAGATGATCATCGGAACCTGAAAGCTCTTGAGATAACCCAAATAAAGGAGTAGAGAAGGATGAGAGAAGAGAACTCAGGACAGAGAACTTCAGGGAAACTCCTGAGGTCCGTGGACGTGACCTGGATACCGACTTAGCCCCACAGGTAGAGAAGAAGCTGCCAGACAGGAAGGAGACCAGAGGAGAACAATATACCGAAAATCCAGAGAAAGGAGACTATCAAGGAAAGGTTCAGCAGAGGCAAAGATCCAGGAGACTGAGGCTTGAGAAAAGGCTGCTGAATTTGGCCCTGTAGAGATCACCAATGGGTTTGGAGAGAGCCGTCTCCATGGAACATCAAGGTCGGAAGCCAGGCTGCTGAGGGTCCCTAGCAGAAATAGTGTGAGGGCATCGAGGGGCAGAAGGAGCTGGGAAGGTGAGTGAGAAGCCCCCAGCCTTGAAGGAGGAGCAGGAGATGGGGAGGAGGGTATGCTTGGGAGCTTGGCTCCTCTCATTGACCTGATCCAGGTCCTGATTACGATCTACAAAGCTTTTGTTTTCTGCTTCTTTTGGTCTTTTGGTCTGAGTCAGTTCTCACTCTTCTCCCCATGTTTCTCTGAATTCCTCCCATTTGTCCAATCTTATTCAGATGCCACAGTTCCCTGACATGCTTCTTAAGTTATTGGGAGTGACTTCCCAGTTGTGTGACCCTGGACAAGTCACTTAACCTCCATCACCTTGCCCTTACTGCTCTTCCACCTTGGAACCAAAACACAGTATTGATTGTACATTTTCTTCCTGAAAAATGTACACACAACGTACATTTTCTTCCTGATCAGTGATGCCTGTGTGTGTATGTGTGTGTGTGTGTGTGCACGCGTGTGTGTGACAGAGAGGAGAGACAGAGGCAGAGAGAGAGAGAGAGAGAGAGAGAGAGAGAGAGAGAGAGAGAGAGAGAGAGAGAGA
>NC_058132.1:646805934-646813016 GCF_016433145.1 Gracilinanus agilis | reverse complement strand
AGAGAGAGAGAGAGAGAGAGAGAGAGAGAGAGAGAGAGAGAGAGAGAGAGAGAGAGAGAGAGAGATTTAAAGTCAGCTTCTGTTTGTACAGGGCATGACTTAACTCTCCCGGGTGGAAACTTGAAGTCCTCCATAAACACAAGCTCATATTTGTTTGGCAACACAGAGGCCTCATTGGGGAGCCCCGGGCTCTGTAGAAACAGGGTCCCCGGGCTGTGTGCTGGCAGGAGAGAAGCCAAGCTGGGGCTCATGAGAGGCCTGGGTCAGGGCAAACCCATCACCCTATTGGTTTCCCCAGATGCGGAGAAGGACAGAGCCCCAGTGCCCATCCCTCCTCCATCTTGGAGCAGGCTTGTGTGGGACCCAGCCCAGGGCTCGCCCCTCCGTAGCTGGAGGTCAGCTTGTGCTCCTCTTTCCCAGGAGGTCAGACCTCCTTCAGGGGCCTCCTGAAAACCCTCCCCCTCCCCCTGATCCTTGGGGGAGGCCTCGAAGGTTTTGGGGAGCCCTTCCCCGGCCCCCTGAGCCCGGGCATTCTCCTTTCCAGATGTGGGGGCCTCGCCAGCCTCTGCTTCCTCCCCCTCACGCAGTGGAGATGGGGCCAGGAGAGCGGGGCTGCCCCCACACTGGACGTTGTTCCCTGAGCTGCAGCGGCAGCTGGGCACGCTCCGCCCGCAGACCCCTCCCGCTGGAATGTACAGATGTTTGCTGGTTGCCATGGAGCCCGGTGACATCAGCGTAGCTCCGCCCCTCGGCCCCCCTCCCCCCTGTGCTGTGTACCGGCCGCGCAGTACGTGGAGTACAGCTTGTCCTTTGTATCCCATCAGCTTATTTTAACTCCCACCGGGCCACAGCTGCCCGGAATCCTTCAGTCCGCAGCCACACGTGGGCCCCAGCCCACCCTGGGAATGTCCCCCCGGGGCCCCGAGCAGTGCTTCCCCTTTCCTGCAGAAACCTCAGCAGTGCCCCCACCTGGCTCCCCATCAGGGCTGGGCCTGGCGCCCCGCAGGGGTGTCCTGGGAAGCGGGCTCAGAGCCAGCAGCTGCATTCCCGCCCAGAGGCAGGGGGCTGCCTCCCCTCTCCCCCCGCCCCCGCTGTCCAACCTCGGGGGAGCCCCTGGGAGCAGTGGGAGGAGGGAGCCGGGCTCTTCCTCTGGGTTAGGAAAGAAGCCTTTGAGAGGGCCGCGGACTGTGGGTGAGGACAGCGCAGAGAGCCATTAAGGAGCTCCGAGCCTGAAGGGGGCCAACCTGGGCCTCTGAGACTCTAAGCTGTTCGCCCGCTCTTTGGGCCTCGTCGTGTTCCTCCTCCCAGTCTCCGGAGGAGCCCGTGAACTGGGCTTCCCGAGGGCCCGAGACGTGGCCTTCCTGCGCTATTCGGACCCTCGAGGAGCCCGGAGTTCCCGCTTGGGGCCGGCCCTGTACGTGCACATGCGGTATAGATGCTAAATCCGCCACCCGCTCCCCTCGCGGGGCTGGGAGAAGGGCCCCAGCATGGGAAGTCCAGGCAGGCCTTGGCACACATCCCCGAAGCAGGAGGAGGCACAGGGGGAATGCTGGGAGTTGTGGAATAGTAGAAGCAGTCAGTGGGCTGGAGGCAAGTGGGAGGGCGGGGCGGGGAAGGATTCCTGCCTTGAACTACGTGCCATATAAAATAACCCAGCGGGACGTGCGTGAGGCCGGTGCCGTGGTCTGTTCCGAGCCGAGAGCCAACTGGAAGGGGACTGTAAATCTCGTGCATCCCCAGCCTTCCTCCCCGCGCCCCGGTGCCTGCACCTGCTCATCCCCTCCGCCATTTCCGTCCTTTCTCCTTCCTCCCCACCTGCCCCTTCCTGCCACTCTGCCAGCAGATCCAGGGCTTGGGGAAGGTGGGCCAAACGCCCCTCCTGTGAATGTGCCCATAGCGTTCCTTGGGCCCACGAAAGCTGACTGAGCGCTTTATCCAGAGCCAAGAGCTCCTTCTCCTTCCCCTCTCTGACTCCTCTCCCAGCGCCCCTCCAGCTGCCTGGGCCATTGCTCCCAGCTCACCGGCGTGGCCTGCTGTCATTTCTGTCCCTGGTGCTGCCCCCAGCGGTCACCGAAGGGATGCTCTCCTCCAGAGCGGCCTCCGGCCATCCTTTCTCTGAGAAGGCCGCCTTTTCCCTCTCTGCCCATCATTCTTTGATCCATGCCTTGAGGACCTGTTGAAGTACCGGCCAGTCCTGCCAGCTCTGCCCCAACGGGCCACATCTGGAAGGATGGTGGGGCTTCTAGGCAACGAGCGAGATCACGGCAGAAGAGGGAGCCTTCAGTTCCGGCCTCCTGCGGACCGGTTCAAGGGTTTGGAGAGGCTTCCGCAAGGAAAGGAGAGCCGTTGATTGCCTCCAGAAGGGAGACCTGGGAACAGGGGGGTGTAAGGAACAGCTTCCTGCAGGAAGGGAGGAAGGGAAAGCTCCCGCCCTCCTTGGAGGTCTTCAAAGCTGTTTCACCCCTCGGCTGGGATGTAGTAGAGGACTTTAGGGAAGAGGCTGCTTCTTTCGGCGGCCCCCCAGGCCTTGCCAAGCTCCTCCAAAGCAACAGGGTTTCAGGCATTGCGGCTGGCAAAGTAGCGGCCTCTAGAAGTCCTGGAACCTCGGTAGCTTTCCTCAGGTCTCCTTTTGCTCTCCTTTGCCAGAGGTGTGTCCTGGGGAGAGGTGAGTGCCAGGAGACGGCAGGGCTGGCCTGCTCTGTCTGGGGATCATAGTACCTAGCAGACTGCCTGGGACGCAGTAGGTTTGCAAGCAGTTCTTGTTGAATTGCAGTCTGACTGTGCTCCGGGGCAAAGACTACCCGTGGGCACCCCCTGTGGGACGGGATGTTTCTCCCTGCTCTGGACTATCTCTGGACCTCGGGCAGCCTCCGGGTCTTCCTCCTCCTCCTCCTCATAATAAGACTCCCACCTACCACATACCTGAGGAGAGCCTCGAGCATCTGGAAGCACTCAACGCTCTTCTTGTCCTTTTGGGCTGATTCAGTTTCAGCATTAAGAGATTTCACATCCCCGTCAAACGTTCATCTGTATTACAGAAAGGCAGAAAGGCCCCCATGATTGCTCGGCCATATCACCAATCCCAAAATAGCAAACCTTTCCAAACTTTTAGGAACCAAAAGCTCTGAAACATAGATGCCGACCTAGCCAACACACACACACACACACACACACACACACACACACATACACACACACACACAAAACAGAGCTATGTGGGGACTGTCCTGTACCCTCGACAGTCATTTTTTTAAAAGAGAGGTAAGGGCTAGATAATTAGGGGTAAGTGAATCTCCCAGGGTCACACAGCTGGGAAGTGTCTGAAGCCAGATTTGAACCTACGACCTCCCATCTCTAGCTCAGACTCTCAATCCATTGAGCCACCCAGCTGCCCCCTGACAGTCATTTTTTTTTTTTTTTAAAGAGAGGTAAGGGCTAGAATTAGGGTTAAGTGAATCTCCCAGAGTCACACAGTAGGAAGTATCTGAGGCCAGCTTTGGGCCCAGAGCCTCTTGTCTCCAGATCTGGTGTTCTATCTGCTGAGCCACCTACTTTGGGAGGCATTCTGAAGATGCCATTTGGGAGACTTCAGAAGAGTTTTCAAAACATCCAAGCTTTGGTGTTCCCTGGATTTACCTTCCAGGTAATCTGCTAAACATGAGACACAGAACAACAATGCTAAGCAACATTCCCAGCACAATAACACTGAGGTAAATAAACCAAATAACACAGAAAGTGTAGCGCAGAGGTGCAATCAACTCTGCAAAAGGCTAACTGCAGAATTTCTGGCAGTTGAGAGGGTTTAGAACCCTGACTAGAGGCAGTTGATCCTGGAGGCTCAGTGAGAGCAGAAGGGTCAACTGTGCTCGTTCTTTGGGGCTGAAACCTGCCCTTGATTCTTTGCCTTTTCTCTTGAGATTTTGTAGCTTAGCTAATTCCCCTGGATCTCCCTGACCTTCCCTATTTCAATCACTGTTTTCCCTTCCTGATTTCCTGTGGGTTTTGGGAGACGGGTGGATTTGAATGAAAATGAAAAGCGAATACCTAGTAATTGATAGGAATTTTCTGCTTTAGCTTTTACTCTTCTTTCTGCGATTCGCTTCCATCTCTACAAGGGAGCTGGTGCCTATGGCCAGACGGTCCTGTGTTCTCACCTCCCTAGGAGGATGTGGGCTACTCAGGGGCATCGGCTGCATTTTGTTTTATTGCATTTCCTGTTCCTTGTGCCTCCTTCTCTTAGCACAGGTCCTGGCACCCAGGCTTTATTATCTCCATAGCCTATCCTGTCGCTAAAGCCATACTTTGATTCCAATGGTGGCATCGAGGTGGTTTGGCCTCTTATCAAATGGCACAATGCCAGCTTCTTAAGGGAAAGGACTTTTCCACTTTCATGTGACACAGTACTTGGCACGCAGTAAGCATTCAGCGAATGTGAGTTAGTTGTCTGTTTGACGACTAGGCGGATGGAGTATATGCTGCCACAGGTTCTAGCATGCAGGAGATAAATCCAACATGGCGCTGGGACAGACCAGACCGGCTTGGTTCTAAATGGCTCCTTACAAGGTGGTGGGGTGCTCCAAGGGCTGATTTTGAAGGCTAACACCTCTAAGCTTTGGCGGTCCAGTCAGTGGATAGTGCTACCCCACTGATAAAATCGTGGGTGATGGAAGAAGCGGACCCACACCTTTCCCCCACCTCGCACGCCTCCCACAGAGGCTCAGATCATCGTTTGCCCATTGGCCAGAGAGGCGAACCTCAGCCCGCTGCAGATGGGAAGATGAAGACCAAGAGCCCAGCTTGGGTTTGTAGCCCACCTACAGATTTTCTCCCTGATGCACTCCAGACCTAACTTCGAGAATTCGGTCTTTGTTTTGTTTCGAAAGTACAAGAATCTCCTGGAGCCAGTCGAGCCAGCCCGTCAAAAAAGAAAAAAGGTTCTCCGTAATTAGCCACCGTCTGCAAACATGCGCCCGGCTCCCGAGGCAGCGCCGAGCCCGGCTCTTTTTGTGCCTCTTCATGTAGAAGGCTAAACAGATCCCGGGTAGGACAATTAGCGCGCCTCTGTTTGTGAGCTGGGCGGGTCAGGACTCGTTTCCTCGTTGGCTCGAAAGGGCAGCTCGGCCCTCGGTGCCTTCTCTGATGGATGAGTTCACGCCACCAAGCGGCTTCCCTACCAACCTGGCCTCCTTTCACAGGCTCTCTCTCAACCCCAAACACATTCTTACATCCCCCATTGGCCGTGCCCGTGCTCTGGCTGCCGACCACAGAGACGGAAATGAATCTGCCCGAGCTCTAGGAATTACATGTCCCTCGGATCTTCGGCCCTCCGAAGGAGATTGTGGGGCCCCTGTGGATCGGGCCCTTAAGGCCATCGCTGACGATGCGGTTCAGTGCCCTTTGGGGGGCCTGAAAGAGGGGCCCGGGGGCGCGTGAGAGCAAAGACTCTTGGCCGTTCTTGCTGTCCGATAAGGAGCATTTTTCTCCTTATCTCATTGATTTTGTCTCCTGGAGGCCCGCTAGGCCTGAGAGACCCCATCGTAGACATCCAGGCTCTCCCAGTTCCACCCCAAAGAGTCCGCCTTAAGCTACCCCTTCTCTAAATATATTTTAAAACAACAAAAAAAATACAACTGTTGAATTCCATTTTTCATTTTTTCTTATAACCTGCATTCTTGTCCCATTCACTTTTCCACCTTCTTTCCCATTTGCAAACCAGCATGATGTCTCATGAAACTGAGGTTAGATTCATTAGTTTGTCTAAATGGGCGCTTCATATAAGTGTGACCTGGGGATAAGCTCCCAGGGGCTGCTGGTTTCTCAGGTGAGAGGAAGAAAAAGAACAAACACTTAGTAAGCACCCACTCTGTGCCAGCCACCGTGCTTAGGGCTTCCCAAATACTAACCCTGCAAAGAAGGTACTATTATGATCTCCATTTTACAGATGAAGAAACTGAGGCATACAGAGGTTCAGAGTCCTGCCCAGGGCCACAAAACGACGGAATGTCTAAAGTCAAATTTGAACTGAGGTCTTCCTGACTGTAGGCTCAGCAATCTTTATATATCGGGCCACCAGCTGCTTCATAGACTTGGGGGCCTTCGAAGTAATATCTTTGAGGAGGTGCAGGGCGAGTGATTCCCCCAAAACCACATTCAGTCCTCAGTTTCCCCTTTGAGGACATCTTCTTAGAAGGGCCCCTTCTCCATTCTCATGGGTCCTCATGTGCGGGGAGGTTCCCAGAATGAGCCAAGGTGGTTTTCCCTGCCTCTTTCATGGAATGGGAGCACATTTGCCTCTTCTTGAGAGTGTGAGGGCTATGACAAATTTGGGGGTCAGAGGGCATAATCCACACTTTTGTCTTCAGGAAAAACCCATATGCAATGGCCACATAACATACAGGAAGGCAGTGATGAAAAGCAGCTGAGCTCCCATCATCTGTAATGACCCATCTCCTTCCCTAGGGGACATGATGAAATAGACCTCCAGGTTCTCTAAAAAGAAGTGGGGTGCCACAGGTGCAGAATGGGGCGTGCTCTGCCACATGCACTTCTCTAGCTCTCCATCTTATTTAGTTCTGCTTGGCTAGATTCTTCTCGCCATTGTTGTTCCATCGAGGAGAGTTCTGGGTGTTGGAAGAGAGGTCCATTGGGAAGAGGGGGCGACAAAAGCCAGTGATGAATTTCTGTTTTTTACAAAAAAACTACCCTTCTGTAGAATGAACAAAACTGTCATTTTAGCTTTCCCTTGTTTGTTTTATGGGCTTTTTTTGTTGTCAGGCTACACTATCTTCCCAAACTTGAAACCTCACATGTTCCCACATGTCTCCTAAGTAGGGGAGGTCTCGCTATAGCCTCCTGGAGCTGTTTACACTCTGAAGCTCTCAGACTGTCTCTGTTTTTTGGGTGGCATTTTAAATGGTGCTTTATCTACGATCTGGGAGCTCTTCGCAGACATTAATCATTACTCTCCACCACTTTCCCAGGCCTGCAGCAGGTCCTTTAGGATGGGGGCTGCTGTCACTGGAAGCTCCAGAAACTGAGGCAAAAGAAAGCTTTCACCTGTTCTTGGGGAGTCGGGGGGGGGG
>NC_058132.1:646782774-646804460 GCF_016433145.1 Gracilinanus agilis | reverse complement strand
TCTCTCTCTCTCTCTCTCTCTCTATCACCCTCCTCTGTCTGTCTGTTTGTCCATTTCTGTTTCCTCTACTTTTCAGTATCTTCTTCAAGCCGATTCCCCTTACCATGCGCACCCTTCAGTCCAGGCAGATTAGGCTCTTTGATCTCCCCTTATTTAAATGCCCACTCCAGCCTTCCTATCTTGGCTTCCCTCCTTCTCTGCCTAGAATGCTTTCTAGCTTCTGCTGTGCTTCTGAACTCCTGTCTTTCCTTCAAGGTTCAGATAAAATACTGTCTTCTCTGTCCAGGCTTTGTGGATGGTTCCAGACTTGGATAAAAATCACTCTAGAAGCTCAGGAATGGAAGGACACTTAGAGGCTCTCTAGTCCATCCCCCTGACCTGAGCTGGAATTTGATCTCTAATATTCCTGATTGAGACGTCCTCAGACATCCCAAGCCACTTGTCTTTGGCCCCTGCTCTTTGGAAGTTTTTCCTTATCTAGTCTCGGGTGACATAATCCTATGAATCCCACTTCTGACCCAGGAGGAAAAGCAAAGCCAGTTAAAGCAACCTTATTCATTGTTATTATTTTTCCACCAGAAAATCCTTCTAGTACATGAAGGAAGCTATCCTGGCCCCTTTGAATTTCTCACCGCTGGTGAGCTTTCCTAAGAACAGATGACCAGTGAGTGGGTGGTAGATTCAGGGTGGCATGTATACACTTTGCAGTTTGCAGAATGCTCTGTGTATATTGTTTTATTTGGGTCGTAAAAGAACTCCATAATGTAGATATTACAGGTGAGGAAACAGAGTCTTATGAGAGTAAAGTGACTTGTGAGGTGTCACCAAGATAATGATAATCAGAATTGAGAACCCATGTCTTCTTCACCCCAAGCCCAACATTCCATGTTGATGCCCTGCTGCCCTCCATGACTGGGCTTATTGCACCAGGACCCACATCAAAGTTTCCCCTCACCACCGAGCCCAGCACCATCTTTGATTTCATCTCGGTCTATGGTCTTTTCTCCTTGATTTCCAAAGGATGGCCAGATATTCTCCTTGGAATGGAGGGGTGGCGATGGTGTGGTCATCTTTACTTCCCACCATGTTCTGTGAAAGGGGTGGCCTTTCCACCCACCCCCGGCCACATTTATCTCCACGTGGTCAGAATCCCATGTCAGTTCTTCATCACTTTGGCACCCAGCCTTTCTTCCTTTTAGCCTCTCCCATCTAGAGTGCTAAAATGGCATCTCTTAGAGGGTCTATGTGGATTCTTTGGGTGATGTTTTCTAAACATCCTAGAAATGTTTGGGGTCTTATTGTTCTTGCAACATAGTCCCTGGTCTTGAAATGCTTCTAGGAGGCTCCTGAAAAAGCTATTATAAGACCATGAAAACTCCAGCATCAGCATTGAAATGGGCCTACTTGCCATCTAGTCCAAACACGAGGTCATCCTGAGTGTGCTTAGAGACGTCTGAGGAGGGGACCCACTGTCTCCCCAAAGGCAGCCCTCCCCTCTTTTGGGCAGCTCTACCTATTAATAAGGACTTCCCAGCATCCCACCTAAAGTAAGAGCATCGAGGTGGTACAGTGGATAGAATACTGGTTCTGGAGTCAAGAAGACTCATCTTTGGGAGTTCAAATCCAGTCTGTGTTTGACCCTGCCCGAGTCACTTAACTTTGCTTTCCTCAGTTCCTTATTTGTAAAATGAGCTGGAAAAACAAATGGCAAACTGTTCCAGGAACATCCACGAGCATCCCACCTAAATTCACCTCTTTGCCTCTTAACAACTGATGGGAACACAAATAAGAGCCTCCTTTAGCTGTGGAAATAAACAGAATTAGAAGCGGCAGCCCAGGAGTAGCAGAAAGTGTTGAGATGGATTCAGCCCCCTTGAGTTCAGGTCCTACTCTGCTGGTCACTGTCTGTGTGACCTTGGACAAGTCACTCAAGCCTAGCCCGTAAAAATGAGCTTAATGATAACGCAGGGCGGCTGTAAACATCAAATATGTGGAGTGCTTTACAAGCCCTAACGTGCTATATAAATGTGATTGATCCTTTGTATAGATAGGCAGGGAGGTGGTGTCGAGGACAGAGGTCTGGATTTGGAAGCAGGAAGACCTGAATTCAAATATATTCTAATGAAACTTCCTAGCTGAGTGACCCTGGACAAGCCACTTCCCTGTCCCTGCCTCAGTTTCTTCATCCATAAAATGAAGATGAAAACGACAGAGACCACCCCAAAGATTTGTTGTGAGGTAGCGTAGATTGAGAGCTCTGTCAGCCTCACATCCCCATCTGAATGCTTTGGTTGTTATCATCCCCAAAGGGTCCTCCTTGAGCACAGGGACGATGTCCGTTTCTGGCCTACTTCACGGGGGAGACACGAATGGGCCTTTCATTTCCCCCAAGGACGTTTCCCAAGACCATTAAGACGGAATATGATGAGCTAAACTTATAAAGACGGAGAGCCGCCATTGCTCCCTCTAGGCAAACCTTGGGTGACTAAAACGCTCAGGGGGTGATGAGCTCCGTTTACCTGAAGCAGCAAGAGGACTGGCTCCTACCTGAGTCCTGGCCACAGACCTGGTATTTCCTGCTTTAATAACCACATGATTTCATTCTCCAAATCTCAGTTTCCTCCTCTGTAAAATGGGGCTGACACCATTGCCCGGCATCCCTCACAGGGCTGTTGTGGGGAAACCCAGAGGCATTACCCACGTGCATTAGTCATCTGAAGATGAAATCCGGCGTGTGAACACGTGTTGGAACCCAGCCTGCCCTCCGAAAATGCGAGGGGTCATCTTTGCGGGTGTAAATCTCCCTTTGAGGCACTAAGAGCCCTTCTTACTTTCACTGGCATAATTTGCTTATAATGTAGCTGCCCTCTGATGCCTGGAGACTTGTCACTCCTTCGGCGGCACACTCTGGCCATGAACTTGCATTAGTCGCCAGTGAAACGACACGGATGTGGGCAGGAGGTGGGAGGGAAAGGCCATTCACAGACTTGGCACCTCCCCTAGACAATGCAGGATTACTCGCATAGTGCTTGGAACACTTCGCTTTCCTTGGTTGGGCACAAAAATGGTTCAGTCCATCGGAGAATTCAGGGAGTCGTGCCCCTGACCCCGTCTCTGCCCTCAATTTTCCACGGAAGGAAGAGTGCCAGCCTAGAAGGCCGAAGACCAGAGTTCCAATTCTGATCTTGGACGTTTGACTTCATCTTGCTGAGTCTCGTGTTCCTCATCTCTAAAACGAGAGGGATCACTCTTTGTCCTCCCTCACTCGCAGGGCTGTCCAGAGGCTCCGCTGACACCATCCGAGGAGATGTGTAGATGGAATCAAGGTGACCTTGCGGGTAGTGTTACGGGTCAGGTCTCCTGATTCATCAGGGCTGGGGTCTTCCTATCTCATTACGGTGGCCCCATCCTACCTCTGTGCCACGGCCAATCACCTACTTCTGATGCCATGCCTCTGGTCTTGGCCAGCTCCTGCTGGGTGCAAACCCTGTTTTCATGGAATCCTTGGATATTGTCATTCAGGGTGGGTCTAGATCAATTCATGAAGCCAAGGGAAGGCCGGCTCCGATACTGCCTCAGATACTTGTCAACAGATCCCTCCAGCTCTGTGACCCTCAGTTCTCCCAGTCTGTAAAATGAGATGGCTGGATCAGATGATACATGTTGGGGTTCCCTTCCATTGAATATCAGTGACTCCTGATTTTATAAAACAAAACGTGGGCTCATTTGGTCTGTCGTGTTACCTGGAATGGCCATGACTATGGCCTGGTCTCTGAGCATTACTCCTTTCCAGGTGGCTCTTTCCTGCTAAATAGTATATATAGCCTGAGCAAGGATGGATTCATTGTCTATAATACCCACAAACATAGGTACCTCTGTGGGCCTTGGCAAAGAGTCTGGATGTACGGTGCACTGGAAGGGTGATCTGGGCTTAGAACAGCAGCACTGCCCCTTACCTCTGGGCCCAGGCAGCTTCACCTCTTTAACCCACGGCATCTTCATTTGTTGAAGGGATGTTGAATGGATGATCTCTCCCTCTCTAAGGCTCAACTCTCCACTTCTGCACACCTATAACCATCACATAGGTCATCATCATCACCACCACCATCATCACCACCACCACCATCATCATCACCACAACCTTCATCATCACCACCACCATCATCATCACCACAACCTTCATCATCATCATTATCACCACCACCTTCATCCTCATCACCACCATTATCACCACCACCACCATCATCATCATCACCACCACCTTCACCATCATCACCACCACCTTCATCATCATCACCACCACCTTCACCTTCATCATCATCACCACCATCATCATCACCACCAGGCCAGAGGCAAAAAGTGACTTGCTGATGGTCAGTCAATGAATAAATATTGATTAGGCACCTACTCTATGCTAAGTAATGGGTATCCGATAGTCCCTCCTCTAAGGAGTTGCAGTCTAACTGGGGATGGGGAGCATGCCATCTGTAAACAAGTCTCCAGGCGAGCTCTACCTAGGGGGACTCATAGCCGGGCCTCTGTGATGCCCAGCCCACTGTCCTTTCTGCTCCGCCACACAAGATGACCAGCAGAGGCTTTTTGGTTCAGCCTCCCAAAGGCCAAAGGTCATTGAAGTCCCTCAGTCGGTGCTGGGGGCTACAAGACAACGCAAGTCTCCGGTGGGCGTCACACCCCGGCACCCGTTCATGCCCTTTTCATCCGAAATCTTCTCCTTTGCCCTCGGCACGTGTGGAAGGCAATAGCTGAGGCACGTGTGCAGCGATGGCACCGAATGGCTTTCTAGTGCTCTTCCCAGGATTCAAAGCCACTGGGAACCCCTTCCTCTCCTAAACTGTGATAACTCCATCAATCGTTGATATTCTATTTAATATGTGAATGGCATGTCATGATTGTGTTAAGTAATAAGTTCTAGATTCATTTTTCATCCTCGTGGCTGACGTTTCTCTAGCACTCACTCTAGGCCAGGCTAAGGACTCCGGGCAGTAGGTGCTCTTATTTTCCCCATTTTACAGATGAGGAAACCGAGGCAGGCTGCTGATTTGCGCAGGGTCACAGTGAAGAACTCTCTGAGGCCAGACTAGAATGCAGGTCCTCCTGCCTCGAGGCTCAGCTTTGCCTTCACAAAATGCCGGCCCCTGGGCTGTGGCTTGGTCATCCCTGCCATCATCCTCGGGGTGGCCACGCTATCGTGTGTCTGAATCTTCCTTTCATCCGCCCATTGAACTCGAAGCCAGAACCAACCTTTTCCCAGTGCAAGTGGCTAATTATTCTGAATGTTTCCCCCTGACAAGGTATCTAGCCTGAAACCTTGTGCCTGGCCTCGGGTCGGAGGCAGGATTGGAACTCTGGTCTTCTTCCACTTGAGGGCGGCTTTCTGCAAGCTGCCTCTCGGGCCAACAATGTCCTGCCCGGGAGTCACGGTCTGACGTCGATCTTTAGCTGAAAGAATCCAGAACGAGGACTTTTCCGCTTCTGCCCTACAATGGGCGCAGCGATGTGTTTCTGAGATTTCTGGGTCTCCTTCCCCGGCCTGGCTCTGCGGGGACAACCCTGGCCTGCCTTCATCCCTGGAGAGGCTCAGACTGGCTGGCTTGATCCGATCTAAAACCGTCTGGGCAGCGGCAGGCGTTGTGTCTCCCGTGCCAGCGGGGTCCCCTTGACAAGGGGCAGCCACAGACGCGCTTGTGTCTACCAATGGATGGGGATGGATGACCTGGGCCGGCCGAGTCCCAAACGCCGGGGCTCGGAGGTCCTCAGAGAAGGGTAGGGAAGGCGGCCTTCAGAGGGCCTCCTCATCTGCCCCACTCTGGGACGTCCTCAGCATGTTGGGGGCATCGCTCTCCTCCCAGGCACCATCTTCCACTCATCACTCGCACTCGGCCCACAGAGTTCATCTGTGTGAAGTCCCTTTGCTCCATCTCACATGTGTCTCCACAGCCCCAGCCCCAGCTCAGTGTGTCACCTCTCCCTGGGATTCTGGTGCCATCCTCCTGGCCAGGCTCTCTGCCTCCAGGCTCTCCATCCTCCTGGCCAGGCGCTCTGCATCCAGGCTCTCCCTCTCTCCCTCCCTCCATCCAAAGTTGAAAGCAAAGGGATCATCCCAAAATGGGGGTGGGGCCCACTTCCAGGATCAGCTGTCTCCTCCCTTCAGGGGCAGGATCCTTTACAGCCTGACCCCTTCCTGCTTTTCTGGTGCTCTTCCATTGGACTCCCTCTTCTCGTGGGCTGCCTCCTTACCTATCTCTCTGCTGGCTTCCTTCAGGTTTCAACTAAAATCCCGCCTTTTCCAGGCCTCTCCCAGCTTCCTTCTAAGATTATCTCCATCTACCTTTTTCTTTTTTTTTTTTTTTTTTTGGCAGGTGGGTGGGGAACCCCCCCACTTCTGTCTTAGAATAAGTACTGAGGTTTGGTTCCAGGACAGAAGAACAGTCAGGGCTGGGTGATGGGGGTGAAGTGACTTACCCAGGGTCACCCAGCTAGGAAGCATCTGAGGCTAGATTTGAACCCAGGACCCCCATCTCCAGGCCTGGCTCTCCGTCCCCTGAGCACCTTCCTGCCATCTCTGTCCACTCTTGCACACTTCTTCAGTGTTGGGTCCACCCCTAAAATGTCAGCTTTTTAAGGGCAGAGATTATGATTTTATCCCAGTACCTCGCCCTGGGGAAGCAGTTAATAAACACAGCATCACTCATCGATCTTTCTTCTAAGCAATGATGTCACGGATGTCTTGGCTGGTGGAGTCATTGATCCTTTCTATTGTGTGCCAGATGCAGGGCAGTGAGGATGCCACCCCACCCTCAAGGAGCTTCCCTAGAGCGTGGTGGCCCCGAAGGCCAGGTTATTGGAACAAAGCCTCAGTGGACCAGCTAGCCATGCTGGGACTAGCCCCTGAGCCTAGTGACCCCTTGACCAATGCCACGAGTGCCTCCTGGTAGAGCCAGGGGACCCCCTGAGAAATGACCCCAACAACTAAGAATTGTTTTCTTCATTGTAACGGGAGCTCTGTGGGGGCATTTTCCCCTTCAGAGCTTTTCACGGTCTTTGTACCATTGAATGAAATAACAGACACCCACTGCAACAAGCAGGACTTTAGAAAGATCCTTCCATTCAGTCCTCATGACAGACCTGGGAGGGAGTTGCTGTGATTATCTCTCTTTTTATATAAAAGGAAACTGAGGCAGACATGTTAGCAGACTTGCCCAAAGTCTCGCAGCCAAGCGTTTATTGCCTATGTATTTATTATCTGTGGTAATACAGGAACCATGACTGCCTTTCAGGATATTCTCATTACAAAAATAATTAATAACTTTTATTTTTACATCATCATGTCTGGGAAATGCCTTCTGAGGATAAATCTTCCTATTTAACAAAGACAAACAGACAAACCTCAAACTCCAAATCATGACTGTTAATGACATGGCTGACCTCCTCCAGTAGTCCCTCGTCTTCCCACTCTGTACTGTTAGTGGTTCTTCATTTTTCCTGTGTCCAGATCCTTTGGAGGAATCCCTTTGTTGCCATTGTTCTCTTGTGTAGATGGCTTTTAGGTTCTGCTTGTTTCACCCTGTATCTGTTCATAATAAATCTTCTCATGTCCTGATGAATTCCTCATCTGTGGAATGGCTTACTTTCTTTTTTCTCTTTATTTTAAAAAAAACTTTATTTGATTTAGAATATTTTCCCATGGTTATATGATTCATGATTCCCTCCCCTTCTTCCCCCCTCCCAGAGCTGATGAGCAATTCCACTGGGTTATACATAGATCATTGATCAAAACCTATTTCCATATTATTAATATTTGCAAGAGAGTGATCCTTCAAAGTCAATACCCTAATCTTATCCCTATAGAACCACGTAATCGATCCTATGTTTTTCTTCTGCATTTCTGCTCCCACAGTTCTTTCTCTGGATGTGTTTACATTCTTTCTCCAAAGTCCCTCAGTATTATACTGGGTCATTTCATTGTTACTGGTAGCAAAGTCAGTTACGTTCAATTGTACTACAATGTATCATTCTCTGTGTACAATGTGCTACAATGTATCAGTCTCTGTGCACAGTGTTCTCCTGGTTTTGCTTCTTTCGCTCTGCATTACTTCCTGGAGGTCTTTCCTGTTCACATGGAATTCCTCCAGTTCATCATTCCTTTCAGCGCAATAATATTCCATCCTCATCAGATACCACAATTTGTTCACCTAGAATGGCTTACTTTTTGATCATCTTCCATTAAATGAGATCCTATAAGCAATTTGGTGGCCTCATTGATAGAATGGTGAACTTTGAGTCAAGGGACTAAGTTCAAATGCTGCTGCAGACATCTAATAGTGTTGTGACTCTGGACAAGTAGCTTTATATTACTCGGCCTCAGTGTCTTCATTTTAAAAATGTCAATTATAATAGTACCTGTTTTCTAGGGTTGTTCTGAGGATCAGATCAGAGAACATATGGAAAGTGTTTTATAAAACTATAAAGCACTATGTAAATGCTAGTCATTATTATTACATTTATACACAAATGTTTTTTGAGTTTGTTTGTTTTTTTTCATTTTTCAGTTTTTCCCCAAACCGAGACCATCTACACTGTTTTCATTCTTTGCTTCTAAATAGGGCATTGTTATGAATTTTGACCCATATTGTACCATATTGGTCTTGGAGCTCCCAGGACCTTTCCCTCTCTCTTTCCTCTATTTCCTCTATATTCACACACTCTCCAACTCTTTCCTTCCTCCTTTAAATGGATCACAAACTCCAGACCAGGAAAATCTCTTACCTTTCTTTTCTGAAGCCTCACAGAAAGCCTTCAGATGGCCACATGCAGTTGAGCAAACTTGCTCAAGCCAAAAGGAATGGAGCTGCTCTCATTTTCAGAGCTCTTGGCTCCAGATGGAGTGAGAAATTCATACCTTTTTCAAGTCGTGTGGGCTCTCCCTCAGCACCCCCCCTCCCCAATCCCTCACGCCCATCTGGTTCTCTGGAGGTCTTGGAATCCAGAAGAGTGTCAGTTCACTGGGTGGAAATCCAAAAAAGACAGCTCAACTGTGAAATAAAATTTACATTCCAGAAATGCTGAAAGAGTGAGTTCACGACTCTTTTTCTGCAGTAGCAAATAAAAAACATCTGGATTTTAGGTGTCATAATCAATTAGAGCCTGGAACATCCTGAACTCTTATACTGCCTGTGTCTTTGATACCTGTTTTATCAAATCCATTTATTTTTTAAAAAACTAACCAAAAGATGACATTATCTTGCTTTTGGTGTCAGAAAAAGCCGTTGCTAAAATATGGTTTTAGGGAAACATTAAGACCTTGGCTGCCCCACATACTCCGTTTTAGCCTTTTGTAGGTGCCAACATGGGTTCCACCCTTGGACTACTTGACTGGAAACATCAGCAGGTCACAAAGGAGGTCTGCAGTAGCTACCCTGACTCTGCGTTTCTGCAGAGTCCTTTCTACGGGATGGAGTTGCCTGCCATAAATTAGAAGAACATTATAATGACAGCAATGGACTGCATGTTACTTTCTCCCAGAAGTAACACGCAGGGCCAATTTTCATTCATTGATCCGCCCAAGAACTCGGTTAGCTGCTGGGTAGCTGGCTTTTGTTCACATTCCTCTTCATGAGAGCGAAGGGCCTCCAGAGTTCTCCAGGGTCTCTGCCTTCCGACCACTGGGCAGTGTTGCCTCTTTCCTTCCTCCCAACCTCCAGGGAAGACTTTGCCAGTTTTCCTGGGGAGAGTTTCTTCTACTTGACCTGTTATACAAACCTTCCTAGTGACCAGACTGTATTTGGGGAGAGTAAAAACTTCCTGATGAAAGAAGTTCAGATTTAGTTCAGGCTTCCATCCGCCCAGCTGCAGGGAGCCGAGAGGTGCCTTCCACGTCCTCGTCTTGTATGGGATAACCATTTAAGGCTGTTTATATTTGGGGAAGTAATTGGGGTTCACAGAGGGCTTGGGAACAACATGGAATCAGGACATTGCTAGTCCTGGCTTGCAGGGCTTGGCTGTCCCAAGTGATTCATCCACATGGCCTTGATTCTTATCAGAAACATGCAGTCAAAGCCAATCAGAGGGAGGGAAGGCATCACGGCCTACGTTGTCTGTCTGAAAGGGGCATCTTCTGAGTTTACTCCCCTTAGACACAGAAGGCAGACCGTAGCGGAGGTGCCATCCCCCAGGCCCTCGAGTGCCACTGGGGCAGAGGGTTGAGAAGGCAAAAGCTTGGGAGGAATTCCTCTTAAGGCCTCATCTATGAATCCTTTATTCTTAGCACTCAATAGAACCAAATGCCTGATGCCTGGGCAAGTGCTTCTTGGAATAACGAATTCCTTTGTCCAGCAGGAAGTGCCAATGCTGACTGTTAGTTGAATTGTTCAACAATGATGTCAGAACCAAAGTCTTTGATTACTACCTCATAAAGGTAGGCGGCACCCATCAATCTCAGCGACCCTCCAGGACAGGCACAGGAATGGTCCCTGGGGAGGAGCGAATTGGGGAAATCAGTTCAAATCCATTCTCACCATTGGAGAATAGAATTTAAAGTGAATTCCACAAAATGGGAGGCCGTCATTGTCATAGTCATCTGAGACCTGTCCCCAGACAAATGAATGACTTGAACTCAGGGCTAATAATGTTAGAGCCTAGAACTTGGGTCTTTTAGTCCACAATTTGTTTTCACTGTCTCGTGATCTTTGCAAAGTTAAGGCCTTCCTCTCATTTTCCCCGCTTATGAGACCCGCTAGGACACAGCGATCTCCGTCATGTGGATTAAGGCTGAGACTCAGCCCAAAAGGGCAGCACCGGGAGTGGTGAGTGGAGGGCACAGAAATGATCTTAATGTAAAAATAAACTCCCCAACCGTAAGAGTTCTCCACAAAGTTCTCCAAGTTTCCTTGGGAAGTAGTGGACTCCCTCATCATTAGAAGTCTCTAAAATAACCAGGAAAGCATCTATGAGGCATGGGAGGGGGAGAGAGTTCCTCTTTCTCATATGTTGGACCAGGAGGCTTCTGAGGTCTGAGAATTGGGAATCTCCAACATTGGTCACATCTCAAAGGTTCTCAGAGATCGATGAAAAACATGAAAGCCTCAAAGGCCAACTGAGATCTGGTATCCAGTGAGAAGACAATCTGTTTCAGGTGAAACAAAGGATGTTCTAGGCTTAGAGAAAGGAGCTTTTTGGAAGTTTGCTGGGGCTGCCCATGGGTCACTGAAGTCACCAATAACCGGCTAGGTGACACTTTGGTTCATGCCTTATAAGCCTTCCTAACCACTCCTCGTGCCAGCATTGGTGCATGCAAGCATGAGCTGCTTTCTTTGAGGAGAAAAAGGGCTTCCTTTCCTTCCCCCATCCGTGAAGCCCAGGGGAGGTTGTTAGCACTACCTTGGGTGACTGCTTCCTTCCATCAACACCTGACACACCCTGTGGTTTTTATATATGTGTATATATATATCACACACACACACACACACACACACACACACACACACACACACACACACACACACACCGCACCTTGACTTTTGGAAGGTCAGGGGGACATTCAGACAAAACCTTTGGCAAACAGAAACTAATTCTATTACAAAGACCAACAATTCCATTAGGAGATCAGAGGAGCCAGAACTTGACAGCCTCGGGACCTGGGGTTAATCTTAATCAAATGGCATTGAACTGCAGCTGATTTTGTTCCCAGACTCTTCTTTAAGGAGAACAAGGTCCCAGGGAAAACTCACCTTGTAAAGAATGGGATTTGTGCCTGAGAGCAAGGAGAGATCAATTTGGGCTAGTATTGCTGACCCCCACACACACACACCCTCCAAACCTTACATAATTCATATTCTTCAAAATAAAATTGCTTCAGTCCCAGTGAAATAAAGACACGGCAAGTAGCAAGGCTTGATCGTCTCTCCGGAGTTTAGCGATAGGTGGGCTTCCCAGTTTCCATCTTAAGTCAGGAGCCGTCGTGCCAGGGGCCTCACATAGCCTTGCATACCAGGAAATGGTACCAAGATTACTTGGAGAGATAACTGTCTCAAAAGCATCACAAGAGAAGGTTCTCTGCCAGAGGGACCACTGAGCCCAATGGCCTTTGCCTCCTGGTTCTCCCCACTCCTCCTGAGCCAGGTACTGACTCCCTGATTCTCAGAGCTGGAAAGGAATGCTGAGGCTAAAGAATATGGCCCAAAGGAAGACCACAATGGTCTCTACAACCAAAAGGAATCATCCAGCATTCGTTCAAGGATCCCCAAAGACGTTATTTCCCCTACCTCAGCCCATTCCAACATGGGATACTCTCCTTGCTATGTTAGCAAGATGTCCTCCAGTCCAAGCCTGACTCACAGCCTCTCCTTACTGATCTCTGGATCCTAATACAATAACTCTGGCAGATCCTGAGGTCTCCGAGTGGTGAATCCCCCACATGAGGGACTCCATGGAGGTGACACCTTGGCCAACCACTGATCTTAGAGTCTTCTTTCTTCATTTCTCTGGTGTCGGTAGAAGTGGCTGAGAAGATCTCTCCTTCTCTGGCATACAGGAGTCACCTCTCCATGGAGCCCTTTCTTCAGCAGCAGCTCTCTCTGTAACTCAGCTGATCATCTTTGAGAGTCATAGTGTCTAACATCCACCGCTCTGTGGCCTGTGGAGATGAGCTTCAGCAGACATAGCTGAGTTAGTTTATAGATGATAGAAGCGCAGTTTCCTTCCATGGGTGAGGTGACCGATTCCCCCAGCATGGATATCAAGAGCTGAGCTGGATTAACCAAGAACGATTTTAAACATTCCAAAATGAGTCTCTCTAGGTGAGCTAAGATGATGTTTCCTATCCACCTGCCATGGTCACCTGGAGACATCTTGGCAGCCACCATTCTTCTGACCAGAGCATCCCACTCCAACACCATCATGCCCTGCAAAGTCTTCTCTCTCTCTCTCTCTCTCTCTCTCTCTCTCTCTCTCTCTCTCTCTNGTCCACTGGGATGATGATGCTTCTTTCTCCCTCTGGCCAGATGTACATCTCCTCTATGTAGAGGTTCTCAACCCTCATGATTCTCTGGGACCTTGTAACTTTCTAGAGAGCCACAGGATTTTGGAGTGAGAAGGACCCTCACAGTTAAGTGCCTCTCCATTCCCCTATTTTACAGATGATGAAACAGGTTCAAGAGGTGCAGTGCTTTCAAGGTCACATAATGAGTTTTGTGGTAGATATAGGAGTAAAAAAAAAATCCAGGAGCTCCTCATTTCAAATCTAGAGCTCTTGTCACTCTATTATACTGTAATAGCTAGACTGACTAAGCTTCTACAAGGCAGAAGCCAAATATAATAGAGATTTACATACCCTTTCCTTTTACTGAAGATCTCTCTCTCTCTCTCTCTCTCTCTCTCTCTCTCTCTCTCTCTCTCTCTCTCTCTCTCTCTCTTTAAACCCTTATCTTCCATCTTGGAGTCAATATGGTATATTGGCTCCAAGGTGGAAGAGTAGGAAGGGTAGGCAATGGGGTCAAGTGACTTGCCCAGGGTCACACAGCTGGGAAGTGTCTGAGGCCAGATTAGAATCCAGGACCTCCCGTCTCTAGGCCTGGCTCTCAATCCACTGAGCTACCCAGCTGCCGCCCCAGAGTCTTCTCTTTTTGAGGATAGTCCTTTTTTTTTTTCCTCAGTCCCAAATCCTCTTTCCACCTTCTAGCTTGAGAACAAGACACATCCAAAACAAAACATCCGTTCTAGAAAAAAGACTTGTCGGTCAAATCAAGCCTTTTGTAACATCTCCCTTTCCAGACTGCTAGCCCTCTGTCTGTTGTCCCTTCTACTAAAATGCAATCTTCTTGAGGTCAGGGAGAGTCTCACCATATCTGGTCTCTGTCTCCAGCACCCAGGTCAGTGTCAAGAACCTAGCAGAAATTTGAAGAAATACTTGTAAAATCTGGTCATAAGGCATTTGACCAGCTCCATAATTAAATTCATTCCACGTTGGCAGGCCATGATAGTGCATTTGTTTTCTGAGCGTTGCCTCAATAGCCCAGGGTCACCTGAAATCCATCCTAAGGAATGAGAGATGGGTTTTGTTCATTATTCTGTCTGATCATTTCAAAGCATTTTATAGTTGATTCTAGAAGGCCCCCCAACCTACCCTTCAATATCTCCTAGATTTTACAATTTCACATTAAATAAAGTATAAAATTCGATATTTTGTAGCACTTTGAAGTTTGCAAAGAATTTTGATAGGGTTTCTCTTTTGTCATCACCTCCCGGGATTTGTTATCCTAACAGAAAGAGAGTTTTATGAGTTTCCTTTGCATTTTTTATTGTATTTTGTATATTGTGCAAGCTATTAGTAGGCTCAAGTACTTTCTTTGCTGATTCTCTAGAGTTTTCTAAAGAAACTCATGTCATTTGAAAATGGGGCTAATATTTCTGGAGGATTCTGATGTTTGTGCTTTTAGTTTCTTTCTTCTGTCTTGTAACTATGGCTCCCTATTCTAAAGTTTTATTTAAGAAGAGGGAGAAAGCCCACTTTGTTCTGTTATTTATTGAGAAATTTCTGGCCACTATAGATAAATTATTTCATTTGAGCCTCGCGGCCTTAGAAAATAGACATGGGATATATCGCCTCCTTATTACAGATGAGAAAACTGAGGTTTAGAAGACGGAGTGGCTGGGTCTGGTATAAAAAACATTGTCAGTGCTATTATTGTTTCTTCAAAAGACTTCCCATAGAGCTGTTAAAAACAGGAGAGGCAAAATGAAAATTCACATTTTCTCCCTGGTCACTGCAGAATCCTACCCACTGTGGCACACTGCCTTTCCGAAGGATCAAGCATTTGTCCTCTCCCCATCGTTCAGAAGGGACAAAGCGGATTCTCTCTCCCCAGAAGCCTGACTGTCTGCCTTAGCTGGGAGCTGACAGTTCAACCTATTTCGACGGTGTTTTCCCATTTTAAAAGAGAAATATGGACTGAACAGAACATCCATTTGAGCTTCAGGAAATGAAAAATTTAGCATTTCCAGCTGGCAGAGATCGATACGTTTCTCATTCGCATCTTCGGGAGCGTTGCTTGCATATGCTCCCTGACACTTGTTAGAAAAAATGTCTCCAGTCCTGGAGAGAGATTTTGCCGGAGGCGTCCAATAATCTTAATTTCTTTATCATCCAGACATCAGAGCAAATGTTTGTACATTACCTGTGTGGTTTATTTTTATTCAGAGGATGGCTGAGGAGCTCTTGCTGTGAAACTGGGCTGTTAATTATGCCAGCCCCAAGGGGAGAGCAGGCCCTTCCAGATTGTGTGTAGCTCTAGTTAAGAAGCAGCAAGATTTGGGAATTGCTGCAAAGATTTGTGGGTGAGCAGCCTTTTCTTCCTGTTTGTTTACTTATGTCCAAAATTTAGTATTTTCATCTCGTTGTTATTATTATTGATCTTTGGTAAAAAGCCCCAGTGATCCAGAAAGGCACCTTTTTGTTGTTGTTCAGTCATTCGGTCACGTTTGACCCCCCTGGACCATGGGGCTGTCTTGGCAAAGATTCTGGAGCCATTGGCCATTTCCTTCTCCAGCGTATCCTCATTTTACAGATGAGGAATTCAAGCAAAGGGGGTTAAGTGCTGGGGGTCTGAAGTTAAGTGCCTAGTATCTGAAGCCAGATTTGAATTCAGATCTTCCTGGCTCCAAGCCCAGTCTCTATCCACTGTGCCCCCTAACTGCCTAAGGGAAGGCACGTGAGCCCCAGTTATTCAAGGCCATCTGTCCTTCCTCTCCTCTCCCCTGAAGCTCCTCCATCTAGATTCTAGAACATAGTTGAGGTGTTTTTAAGGGGTTCTAAGCCTCCCATTCGAATGTCTGCTGCTGGAGCTGTTGGCTTTCCTCATATGCACTTGAATTGAGTGTATTCTTGTTTCTCACCTCCCCTATTGCCATGAAAACCATTCTTTACTCTTTGGGAAAATCCATCTTTCTGCTTGCATTGTACACCAGACGTCGGGGGAGGAGTGTGAGATAAAAAACGCAGATGACCCAAGACCTGTCCTGCTGGGGCTTCTGCTCCATCAAAGGGAAGAGCCCATAAATACATGATCAGACACATAGGCTTGCAGTTGGGACTACCAGGAAAGGCCTCTTCTACAAAACTGAACTCCCACACACACACAATATGCAATAACAATTTTCAACAAACATTTTCCAAAGTTATAAGATCCAGAATTGTCCCCCTCCCTCCCTTCCCTTCCCTCTCCCAGCAATAGTAAGCAATTTGATCTGGCTTATACGTCTATTATCATGCAAAAGATACTTCCATAGAATTCGTCATTAGAGAATACTCACATAAAACCAACCTCCCCCCCCAAAAGAAAACCCACAAATAACTTTGATCGGCATCCAGCTCCCAACAGCTTCCATTCTTTGTCAAAAAGTTCTCAGACTAGTCCTGGGTCATTTCCTTGTTGAGTGGAGCAAAGTCTTTCATGGTTGATCATCATAAAATATTTGCTGTTCCCTGTCCCGTGTTCTCCTGGTTCTGCTTCTTTCACTGCATCAGTTCATGTAGGTCTTTCAAGCTTTTTCTGACGCCATCCTGTTCATTTCTTACATCACAGGAATCATCACCATCATGTAGCACAATTTGTTCAGCCATTCTCCAATGGATGGACATTCCTTCAACTTGCAATTCTTTGCTACTATCAAATGGGCTGCTAAATAATTTTGTAGAATTGGGTCTTTCCCCACACCGCCTTTTTTTAATCTCATTGGAAAACTGACCTAGTAGTGGTCATTGTTCCAAATTGCACTCTGGAATGACTGGATCAGTTCACAACTTCACTCACAATGCATTAGTGTCCCACTTTGGTCACATCCCTTCCAACATTTACCATTTTCCTTTATTGTCATACTAGCCAATATGATAGGTGTGGGGTGGCACCTCAGAGTTGTTTTAATTTGCATTTCTCTATTCAAGAGTGATTTAGAATATTTCCCTCATGATTATTGATAGTGTTGATTTCTTAATCTGAAAATCTGCTTGTTCACATCCTTTCACCATTTATCGGTTGGGGAATGACTTGTATTCTTATATATTTGACTCAGTTCTCTACATATGTGAAAAAGAGACCTTCATCAGAGAAATTTGCTTTACATTTTTTCCCAGTTTTTTTCCCCTCCTAATCTTGGTTACATTGTTGTTTTGGAGTATTTTTGTACAAAAACTTAATTTAACACAATCAAAATTATTCATTTTACATCTTATAATGCTCTCTCTTAAGTGAACTTTGAAAGAAATTAAGGATTTTCCGCAGTGGAGGCTAGAGATTGTTCCCTCCCAAAGCCTTGGAACAATCATGGGATGTTTCCCGGATTAGAGACTATTTGAACATGGAGGAAAATTAAATATAATCTCTTCTAATCCCTACATTTTTTATAAAGAAAATGAGGCCTAAAGAAACAGTGACTTAATCAAGGCCACCCAGTGAGTAAGTGGTTTCCATGACAACTCCAAGTCTCCTGATATCTGATCAAGTCATCGTTTCAGTTTAATCCAAAGAACAGCTAGTATAGGAGAAGGGCATGGTTTTTCATGTCTGGAAGGCCTGATTCTCAATCCTTTCATGGATCCTGTCTATTTTACTCTGAACAAGTCTCTTAACCTATCTATGCCCTGGTTTCCTTATCTAAAAAATGAAATGATGGAAACTCAGTGGGCTCCGAAGCCTTGTTCAAATACAATCTAGATTCCTGTGATGTCTCTCCTGCACCTAATCACTTTTGATAGGGTTGATTTCCCAGCTGAAGAAAAAGAAGCAGTGAGGAACATCAGTGCTTGCTGGAGAGAGAGGAGAGATTCAAGTCAATAAGAATTTATGAAGCTCCTATTTTCCAGGCAATATATTCAGTCTTGGAAATACAGTGAAAGGGGTAAAGGTCCCTGCCCTTTTGGAGTGTAAAGCCTAATGGAAGAGACTACATGTTAATAACTATGCACAGGTAAGAGCTAGCTAGCTAGACAGATAGATAGATGGATGGATGGACGGATAGACAGATAGATAGACAGATTTATGGATGGATGGATGGATGGATGGATGGATGGATGGATGGATGGATGGATGACAGATGGACGGATAGATAGACAAATTGATTGATAGATAAAGATAGGATAGGATAGAATAAACTAATGATAATTGCTGAGGGAAACTACTAGCCCAAAGGGAGGCTGAGAAAAGCTTTTTCTTCCAAAAAAAAAAAAAAAAGAGAGAGAGAGAGAGAGAGAGTCTAGTTGAGATTTGAAAGGAGCCAGAAGGAGAAAAGGAGCTGCAAGCATGAGGGACAACGAGTGAAGATGCCTGGGGCCAGGAGAGAGAAGTGTCATGTCATCCCACAGTAAGGTGTTGGAGAGAGTAAGCCGTGGGAAGACTAGAAATGTTGGAAGGAGCCAGGTTATGAAGGACTTTAAACACCAAATAGATGTTCTCTTCAGTTCTGGAGAGAACTGTGGAGGTCCCAGAACAGGGAATCGGCATGGTTAGCCCTGAGCTACAAGAAGGTTGATTTTACAGCTGAGGGGAGGATGAATTGGAATGGGGAGAGATTTGAGGCAGGAACACCCCCCAGCAAATTAAGGCGGTAGCCCAGATGTGATGTGATGAAGGCCTGTACTATGGTAATATCAGGGTCAGAAGAGAGAAGGGGGTTTTATAAGAGATATTATGAAGGTAGAAATAATAGGACTTGACGAGTAATTATATATATGTGAGAGGGGGAGGGATGAGTTCAGGATGACCCCTAGGGTTTAAACCTGAGTGAATAAGAGGACGATGGTGTACTCTACACTGTGAAGTTAGAAAGAGAGAGGAGTAGGGGAAAACATGTATTAGGTTTTGGACATGTTGAGTTGAAGCTATTTATGGAAAATCCAGTTTGTCATGAAGTACAGAAGGGGAAACTGAATCACAGAAATCAGAAAATAGGAACCTTCTTTAATTGACCAATTTTCTCATAGCCAAGAAGCCACTCTATCCATGTCTCCAAATCCCTGGGATTGGGGTGAATATGGGAATTAGTATCCATTTTCTGGAGTTCCTAGGGTTCCTTTTTCTTTGAGAAGAGAACAGTTTTAAGGAATTATTGCCCTTTAAATGCACTTTTCTTTAAACCCAATACGTCCTTCTGTGTTGACATCAGGGATCAGACAAATGAATGAGTTGATTCCTTTGACAACATCAAAGCACTGTCCAATCTTGTCCCCTCTAGCCCTCAGGGATGGATTTTACATAGTTCAGTGCATAGAGTACTGAATTTGGAGTCCTGAAGATCTGAGTTCCAGTCCTTCCCCCAGGCTCTTTGCTGTATTTCCAAAGGCAGGTCATTTAAACCTCTTTCAAACTTCATTTTCTCTTTAAAATGGGAATAATCATAGCATTTAACTCACAATGTTTTGCAAAATTTAAAGTGCCCAAGATAGTTAGCTGTTATTATTTTATAGAGGAGGAAACTGAGGCAGAGAGAAGTTAAGCTACGTTTCTCAGGCGATATGAGCAGGAAGTGTCCCAGGTAGGATGTGAATCACAGGCTCCTAATCGAAGCCCCGTTATCTTCAGTTCAACTCAATATATTATTTATTAAGAGTGATCAGTGAAAAGCTTCATTCTGAAAGTCGGCATGTCAGCAATTAGAAGATAATGTAAGGGGCAGCTAGGTGGCTAAGTGGATGGATTAGCACACCTGGGAAGTCCTGGGTTCAAATCTGTCCCCAGACACTTCCTAGCTGTGGGACTCTGGACAAGTCACCTAACTCCCTCTGCCTGGTCCTTACTGCTCTTCTGCCTTGAAACCAGTATTTAATATTTAGTCTAAGGCAGAAGGTAAGGCTCGGGAGCATCCAACACTAGTCCTACCAGTTCATGGTTTCCTTTATCCCCCCCCCACCCCCTTTATTTTTTGCACATCGAATGCTTGCATTGATGATTCTGTAAAAACAATGCGTTGGAGGGTAGAGAGGACAAGAACAAGGAGGAGGGAGTCGGGGATGCCTCCTTCAGGGAGCAGCAGCCTGGCTGAGCCTTGAGAGATAGATCTTGGGGCTCCTAAGCACGGGAAGGCCCTAGGAAGAGCCCTCCTGGCAGGGGCCGTAGACAGGCAAAGGGCAGGACGTGGGATGGGGATGTGGGACTTGTTGTGCCTGGAATCACTTCCCCAAAGGGAAAGCCAATGAGCCTGCTTGTCTTCTTGCTCGGGTTCCAATGAGTGCCTTTGGAAGCCACAGCCAGGCCACGACCTTTATTTCTGAATCACCCACTCCGTGTTTGGCCTCAGCACCAGTGACTAGAGCAAAGGCAGGGCTGGTGGTCCGTTGTGTCCTTTGGTGGAAGGGAGCTCCCTCCCAGGCCCTTCTTCCTCCGTACCCCCCCCCAAAGCCCCAGGGAAATGGGGCCTGCCCTTCTCCATGGTCAGAGAGAGCTCTGCTTGGAATGGAATTCTGGGTGCCCCCCACCTCGGGTGGCCTGCCGGCTCTGCGGCCTCCCAGGTCAGCCCGTCAGACTGCACACAGGGGCGGAAGGGAAGCCTTATTCTCATACCGTCTTGGGTCGAGTCCGCCAGGACGGCGCAAGCCGGCCTCTATAGAGCACGTTCAGGTGTGAAAATGCTCCCCGTTTGGGGCCTTCCAGCGGCCCTGCCGAGTCCATGCTTAGGAATTGTCCTTCCCGAGGCCCAGAGAGAAGTCACGGTGTGGGGTCACAAGACTTACTGAGTGTCCCGGTGGGCCTTGAACTCAGGCTCCTGACGGCCAAACGTAGCGCCTTCGTGACTGCGTGGGGCTGTGTGTCTGGGCTGTTGTGGGGTCGCGCGCGTGTGTGGGCTCTGGCTTGGTCCCCGTCCTTCCAGGGCTCGGCCTCTAGAAGGCTGCCTCACGAGGCCTGGAGAACGCGGGGCTGAAGGCCGTCCGGGCGTACCGTAGCCTGGCTAACCCCGCCCTGCCCTCTGTTCCCCCCAGAACACCCTGGAGCAGTGCAACGTGTGTGCCAAGCCCATCATGGAGCGGATCCTCCGGGCCACCGGGAAGGCCTACCATCCCCACTGCTTCACCTGCGTCATGTGTCGCCGCAGCTTGGACGGGATCCCGTTCACCGTGGACGCGGGCGGCCACATCCACTGCATCGAGGACTTCCACAAGTAAGCCGCCCCTCGGCCCCTCGTGCTCGCCGCCTTTCCGGGGAGTCCCTGCGCTGCTCCCGGAGCGGCTCCCCAAAGCGTTCCTCCCTTTGCTAGGAGCTCGTGGGGGGGGGGGGACGAGATACCCAAAGCACGTGCGGCTGCCCCCATTCAGGCATCGGCCAGTGAATAGGATGACACGAAGCGCCGCTGTGTGCAGCTGGCGCGTGGGGGGGGGGTCGCCTGAACAAAAGGGAAATTACCTTCTTCGGAGGGACCCTTCGCTGGGGTGAGGGAGACAAGCCCAGGGAGAATGGCGGTAGATCAGACACTGATTTACCCAACAAACGCGTGGGCACGCCCACGTTCAGCAGGGCACGTTCTGCAGAGCACTTTCAGCGTGACCATAACTTGCCCCAAGAGGGCGCTGGCCGCAGGGTGGGGGAGGGGTGGAGAACTCCAAAGGCCTGGATTCTGTCTTAAGGAAAACCTCATTGGAGGGGGTGGGAGGAAGCCAGAGAGATGGAGCCCTGGGGGGGGGGGGG
>NC_058132.1:646771638-646782751 GCF_016433145.1 Gracilinanus agilis | reverse complement strand
GCCCCCCCCTGCCCAAGAGGCTCCAGAGCGGGCAGCTCGCCCCATCAGAGGGGACATTCAGGTCCCAGAACAAATGGGGCTGGCCGCCCCTTCCCTCCGATACCTCCCTCATGATACCGGGCACAGAACGTGCTCCTCTTCTGAAGCTCCTCCTCCCAGAATCCGGCTCCTTTGCGCTTGACCGAAGAGGAAACTGAGATGTGAAGACCTGCTCGAGGAAGTGCCAGACGAAGGATTCCGACCCAGCCTGCCTCCTTTGGGATCTCCTGCCTCAGTTTCCCAGAAAGGTCTAAGAGGAGAGGACAGACAGCTCGGGAACTCCTTCGAGGGTCAGCCAGCCATGTATAAAAAGAGGAAACTGAGCTGGACGTCTGTGGAGATTGCTTTGAGCTCTGGGCTTCCTTTCCTCCACCTGCGTGACTTTGGGCAAGTCAGTGCCCCGCTCTCCATCAGCTTCTTCTCTTTGAAAGAAAGGAATTCTATCGGTGACCTTTCAGGTCGATCTACTTGTCAGTCCAGGATCCCAGAACCCTTTTTTCCCAAACTCGATGCTCTTGTAACCATGGATGGTGGCCACATTCTGTGAGAAGGACCTATATCCGTATCTGCCACAGTCAGAGGAGAAGCAGCAATGTCTAGGTGGATAGGAAGCCTTTGTTAACACAAACGGGGAATAGTTTGAGTAATAGGAAGCTCCTGCTGTGTGCAGAGCCTCGAGATAGGAAGACCAAAAGAAAAGTTCCTCTCTTCAAGGAAATCACAGCTTCCTGGGAAGGGGAATGAGGGCCAAAGTATGGCGGCCCCAATCTAGTACCAGGAAAATGGAGAAGAGAGAGATCAAAGAAGGTTTGCCTTAGGTCAAATGAGATGACCTTTCTGAATTGCCCACCCCAGTGACAGGCACATGATAGAGGTTTAATAAATAATTTATTCTCTCCCTCCTTCCCCTTAGCATATGGCCCCTGCATTGAGCTCTAACGGGGCTGAAGGATTCCCTACATTTGTCTAGTATGTTAAAGTGGGTTCCCAGGATTGGGTGAGACTCACCGACCCAGGGGTTTCTTTCACCTCCTAAACCCCTGGAGACCGAGGCAAGCAAGCAGTCCATTTGAGCCATGTGAAGCCGCTTCTGCAAAACAGAAGACGGGAGATTGCATGACGAGTGTCCGGAACGGCAAGTGGGCATTCGACTGGCACACATGGGGCTTGAAGGGGAGTCGTGCAACATACGTTTGGAAACAGAAATTTGGAACAGGATTTTAGAGGGCTTTAAATGCTAGCCCGATGAGTAGGCATTTCCTCCTCGAGACAATCCAAGGACATGGAGGATTTTTGAGCAGAAAGCACCAGGGCCCGATCTGATCATTGAACATTTTCCATGACTTTCGTGTTGAGGCTAGGCTAGAGATAGGAAAGATGGAATGAAGGGAGAGCCCACTCGTGGCTTTTTCCAGAGTCCACATGAGAAGAGATCAAAGTCTGAATTGGGCCATTGGGCTCATGAGTACAGAGGACAAATGGAAGACCGAGAGGCAGCATCATAATTTTAGGGCAAACTATTTTTCCTCAGCAATGTATGGAAATTTCTAGCATCTGTCCTCCATTTTCCCATTTCCAGGACTCCTGACTTTGTACCAAAAGCTCTTACAGCTTCTTTTAAGCCGTCCATCGATCCCCTCCCGATGCCACTGCACATGATAGATCTCAGAGCTACAGATGCTTGTGTGCCCTGCCAACCGCATTTCTCTATGTGTTTATGTTTATAGAATGTATGTGAAAGTGCCTCGAAAATGATTCGCCGCAGTGCAAGTGGAAGATACCAGTATAGCTCCCTATCTCACTGCATGCACATTTTTAATCCTGCTGATTCTATGATGATACTCTGCAAAGCTTCCTGGCATTTCTTCGAACTCATCGTTTCTTTTACATGTCTGGAAGCATCCAAGGGTTTGCCACCTGCCTCAAGTTTCACCCACCATACGTGACTTTACTAACTTCTGGAAGGAAAAAAGACTTGTCTTCCTTGCCCGTGTTATTTTTTTTAATAAAGTAAACTTCCTCATTAAGGCTTTCAAACTGGTAAAAAATAACCCATCAGCTCAGGAACATTAGAAAAAACAGTCATATTACACCCCCCTGGCTGTACTTATGTTCCGTAATAAATACCAACAGCTTTTCCTCTTCAATTTTTCAAGAGGCAAATCATCAGTTTGGAAACAAAAGATCAACACATCCAGGATCTAGGAGAGTCTAGAGTATGGTCATGAGGCATAGATATACTTGTATATGGTGCCTGCACCACATTAGACTAGTTATCCAAGTCTCTGTGCATCTATTGCTGGGAGTTGAGAAATGTAGGGAAATGGCCATTGTGATAGAGTGGGATGGTGGCAGGAAGGAGAGTGATAATCCCAATGGTTGTTCTTGGGTAAGATATGAGGACATGGAGAGCCAAGGAGCAGACTAAGTAAGAACACTAACAGATGTTGGCCTAGAAGGATATTTTCTCATTCTGGAGAAACATTCTGCTAACCAAGCTAATTAATAACTCAATTCAATTTGACAAATTTCTGCCAAAGTACCAGGCAATACAGAGGCAAAGACAAAAATGGAATTGCTCCTGATCTCAGGGAACTTGTATTCCACTTGGGAGAAAATGCCATATACACCAACAAATTAATACAAAATATATTTAATAAATTCAGAGGAATCTGGGAACGTTGCAGTAGACATACTGAGGTCTGGGAAGACCAAGAGTGCTTCTTGGCCTTTGTGAGGACTTGTTGGCACTTGATCTGAAGCTTGATGGAATATTTGAAAAGAGTTAAAATCCAAGAGAAAAAAAAATGTCTTAATCATGAGGGGATGGCTTGTACAAATAATTGGAAGTCAAAGATATTTGTAATTGTATATTGGAAGCAAAACTTGCCGATTTATTTGGATCATGGGATGCATGAAGAAGGAAAGGAAAAGTTGGACCCAAATTATAAGTATCTCTGACTATCAAACAAAGATACATTCAAAAAGAAATTCTAGAGGTTATATGGAACTACTGATCCTCTAAGCATGGGAATGACTAGATCAGAGTGTGCTTCAAGAATATCAGTTTGACAGGAATGGAAAAGATTAACTAGAAGCAGGGAGACCAATTAGAAGGCTCTTCTAAGAATTCAGGCTAGGGATTCTGAATTAGGTGCTGGCTGTGAGGTGAGAGAAGGGTATGTTTTACAGAGATGGAATCATCAAGACTTGACAACTATTGGCTAATAGCTGACATTTGTATAGGACTTTGAGGATTGAAGGGTGTTTCATATGCATCTTATCTGATCCTCATAACATAGGAAGGACCCTCTTAGCTTTAACTCCATATATGATCCAAACTATTAGGTCGGAGCTACTGTGTGTCAGCATCGATACAATCCGAGAGTCATTTGCCTGGTTGCTCTGCCTTGAGTAAGAGAAGATGATTACCAGTCTTTGAGGAATGGTGTAAGGACTTCTTGCCAAGCTACCTTAAGAATGTAAAAATGTAAAATGAAGGAAGAAAATCTTTAAGACCTTCCTGGTCTGTGAGCTCCTTGAGGACAGGATAGATGTCATTTTTCATCCTTACTCGGCATGGGACTTTGTACAAAGTAGAGTCCAAGAAATCACTGTTATATTGAATTGAACATCATTGTGACTAGAGTCTTGTGTACTGGAAGTTGATCAAAGCCGAATGGTCTCATGTACAGAAACCAGGCTTTCAGACCTAGGGCAAATGCATCTCTTCCCTTCCCACATCTCTCTCTCTTTGCCTGTTTCCTGAGCACCCTGTGCCAATCTTCTAATAAGACCCACTTTTCATCTTTTTTTTTTTTTTCCAGGAAATTTGCTCCTCGATGCTCAGTGTGCAAAGAACCAATTATGCCTGCTCCAGGCCAAGAGGAGACTGTGCGTATTGTGGCTTTGGATCGGGACTTTCATGTTCAATGCTACCGATGTGAGGTTTGTAGCCTACCTGGGGCAGGAGAGCATGGGTTCCACTGTTAAAAGGGATTTAAAGCCAACATACATGGCTTCATGAAACTTTAGTTTGGTTTACAGTCATCCCACTGCCCTCTCTGAGGCTAGTTTCATAAGGCAAGACTTTGGAGGTGAGGATGGGAATAGCAATCTCAAATGCCTGAGATAGAGCAAGTTGCTGAGATGGATCAACTTGAGGAAGGAGGCAAGTTTGATGGCAAAGCAGGGAGAGTGTTGGAATTAGCCAGGAAATCCTGCTTCAGAATGTTCTATGGTGCAATGAGGATGAGTTAATTCTTTCACAACTTGAATTTCCTTATCTACAAAATGGGGATAATAGCATCCACTTCACACAGTTGTTTTATGGATGAAGTGAGATACCATATGTAAAGTTATTTACACATGCCAGCCCTGATTATGTAGCAGATTAATCACCAGAGAAAGAGAAAGAAGGTCTTGGTACTTGGAAAGTTGGGTGACTCAACATTGAATTTGTTTGTAATGATTCTGAAATCATAGAAACATAGAATCTCAGAACAGATTGGTGGGACCTCAGAGGCAATGCAGGATAGGAATATCATCATCATCATAACAGGAACAACCAGAAGAAGGTTTATATGATATCCACTATTTGCTAGGCATAGTGCTAAGAGCTTTATAATTATTATTGCCTTTTGATCCTCATAACAACTCTGGGAAAGTGGGCAATTATTATTTCAATTTTAGAGATGAGACTAAGTGACTTGGCCAGGGTCTTACAGCTAGTAAGTGTCTGGGGCTAGATTTGAACTCAAGTTTTCTTGACTCTAGGCCAGCATTCTAAACATTGCGCTCCCTGGCTGCCATGATGATGAAGATGATAACTAATGATAATTACCATCAAAATAGCACTTTAAAGGTTCTGAATCCCTCTAAATATGTTACCTCATATGGAACCTCACAACTTTGTGTGCTAAATTATCTTCATTTGAAGATGAGCAAACTCAAGCTGAGGGAGGTTAAGGAGCTCCTCTATAAGATCCCCAACAAGTATTCTATGTTGTATTGGAAAATTTGCAGTGATAGAGAACTCACTGCTTTCCAAGGGTCCCACTTTGGGACAGCTTTAATGATTGGAAGTGTCTTCACCTTGGAACTTGTTCCAGCATAAGAGAGACATCAGAGACCATACTTGAGTGGTTGAGTCATCTTTTGTTTCAAATCCACAGCATCATTTCCATAACTCCTTCCTGTTGGGATCAAACAGAACCATCCAATCCTATATCCATCCACAGGGGAGACCTTTGTGGGAATAATAACTGAGGGTTTGGTGGACTACCAAAAGAGTTAATGGTACCCTGGGACCACATTGAGAGGCACAGCATCCAGAAATAAGGCCTCATACTCCCATACTCTGACCTCCCATGACCCCTTAGCTGAAATAGTATGTTCCTTTCTGGACTACATGACAATTTAAGGGAGTTATAGACAAGTTGGAGAATGCCCAGAGGATGGCAACCTAGATGGTGAAGGGTCTTGTGCTCATGTCATATATGGAGTTCAATTGGAAAGACTCAGGGTCTTTAGCATAGGCTAAGATTTGGAAGGATCAGGGGAGGGCAGAACAGGCCAAATCTCTACGAGTATCTGGAGGATTGCCCTGTGGAAAAGAATTTAACTAGCAAAGATGGACCAATGCTGCAAGGAGATAAATTTAGGCTTCTCATCTATGAAAAGTCCCTAACGAATCAAGGTGTCCAAAATGGGAATGGACTACTTCCATGGCTGGTGGGTTTTCCTACATTGTAAGCAGTAACTCCTAACCCTTTTGAGGAGCTGCTCCATGTGGATAGGGATGTCATTTGCCTCATCTCATCTAGTCCTCCCAACAGCCTTGTAGGGGAGACAGGAAGCAGATCTAATTGTTATTCTCATTTTATAGAGGAGGATACTGAGGCCCAGAGATAGAACTCTAAGTTTATGCCATAATGCATGACAAAGCAGGACTTCAGACCCATAATCTGGGTCTGTTTTGGGTGACCTGGGGTTAGCCCACCTCTTAACTGTAAGGGATCACAAGTCCCTTTGCCTCTCCAAGCCTCAGTTTCCTCCTATATAAAATGAGGAGTTCAGACTGGATAATCTTTGAGGTCTCTTCCAACTAGAAGTCTTTGCTGGAGCACTTTTCTTCTCAGTGATTCTGGTCCCATCCTTGCATTTACTCAGTATCTCTTTTCCCCACCCATATGAATATCAGCATCTCTCCTTATTTGACACTGGATTAAATGTGGAGAGTCCTCCCTCTTGGCGGGTCCTCCTCTCCTCTTCTTTCTCTTGCCAGGGAAATTGTATCATCTTAAAGAGATTTAGTTCATTCAGTTGGGGCTTTCTACTAGCTTAAAGAGAATGCCATTCTCTGCCTTTGTCAGGCAGGTCCTTAAACTGATGGGAAAGGGGAAGGTCCTGGCGGTTGGAAGCCAGTCCCTTGGCTTCTCCTTCCTTCCCATTCCCTGGTTGCCTGGCATATTGAGTTATTATATTCCACAGGTGACGGGTTCCTGGTGAACTGAAGACAAATCCTTGTGCCTTGCAGCATTTCTATCCCCCTCTAACCCTGTCAGCATTTAGATTATTATTCAGGCTATGGAAAGGGTGTGATGAATGAGGCCGTGGAGCCTTGTCCTTCCTTACTTGGTACTTGCATCCATTCTCTTCATCAGATTCCATTTCTCTTTAAGTAAAGTTTTAAATTTGTTATCATGACATGATCTCTTGGAGCCTCTTTGCCATCCTCGAAGGTAGGTACGATCATGGCATTCCATTTTAGAGAAGGGAACGCTGAGGCTCTGATAGGGAAATGACTTGCCCAGAATCTAGAGTGTGTTCAGTGCTGTAGAAATGCAGGTCTTTCTGACTGCCTGGATCTCTCTCTCTCTCTCTCTCTCTCTCTCTCTCTCTCTCTCTCTCTCTCTCTCTCTCTCTCTCTCTCTCTCTCTCTCTCTCGCACTTTGCCATCTCTCTGACCATTATCAAGTTGGGGGCCAAGAATGTTGACGTTCTAAGTAGGAGGAAGTGACTGGGGCTTCTCCCCCCGCTACCAAAGTTTCGGGGATGCTGGGAAGCGTGTTCACTCCTTTGGAAGTGCAGAAACAACTGAGGTTAGCACCTTGTTAGCAGGAATAATTAGTTAAAATAGGAGAAGGCAGGTTTGACTGTGTTCTTCCTTCTCCTTGAAGCCCTGTTTCTCTTGAGCTCCTTTTCCCCAACCTGAATCCACCCGCTTCCTCTTGCCTATGCTGGTCTTGTTTCTCTCCTTTGGGAAGCGCCAGTGCAAACTGTCAGAGCATCATCTCTCTTTCTAGAAGTAGCCAAGCAGCCCAGCGGATAGAGCTCTAGACCTGGAGTCCACAAGACCTGAGTTCTAATCCAGCCTCAGGCATTTACTGCCTGTAGGACGCTGGATCAGCTAATTAATCTCTGCCTGCCTTAATTTCCTCAGCGGTAATTCAGAGATAAAATACTAGCACTCTCCACTCAGGATTGATTTTTCAAGGATAAAAAGATGCATTTCTTTCAAAGTGTTTTGCACCTAGTAGGTGCTTAAGGAAGACTTTCTTCCTTTTTCTCCCTCCGACCCCCTTGTCTCACTCCCCTTTCTATGCTGTGTTCTTTTCTCTTAGGATTGTGGCGGCCTCCTGTCTGAAGGGGACAATCAGGGCTGCTACCCGCTGGATGGCCACATCCTCTGCAAGACCTGCAACTCAGCCCGCATCCGCGTCCTGACTGCCAAGGCCAGCACTGACCTCTGAGAGTTGTCCATGCCCATTCTATCGGCTTGGGGGAGGGGGAGGAAAGGAAGGCTGGGAGAGGGTGGGGTGGGCAAGCTTGGCGCCATCGTGGGGGTGGAAAGGCAGGAGAGGAGAGCACCCAGCGCCCCCGCCCACGGGCCGCTCTGCCGCCCTTCTCTTTCCTCTCCCCTCTCCTGGGAAGCACACTGAATCTGCTGGCTTGTTGGTAGACCTCACAGAAGCACAAATGACCCCCGTCCTTCCCTTGAGGGGGCTTCGCTCGAGCACACGGAGGTCCCCCTCTGTCCCCTTCACTTTGCATTCCTCTAACTTTTCATCCTCGCATCTCCTGCCTCGCCTTCTGCTTGAACAGCTTTTTATAGCCTGTAGTTGACTGTCGCAGAGTATTTATTCAGGGGGATGCCAGCTCCGAGGAGCCTGAGCAGGAACACGACAGCCCCTCCGCGAAGGGTGTTGGCTTCTCGTAGCTGGTGCTCACCAAGGCTAGACACTCTGTTTGTGTATAGAGGAAACGATATCTTTGGGTTTCACTGAACTCTAAAACCAATGATGTGCCTTGAAAAAAGACCCCGCACGGTTTGTCACTAGAGGACAAAGAATGTAACTAATATATTGCCAGCCAGCGTCTGGGCGGGCGAGACCTCTGGCATCACCAGGCCAAAGCCGTCCTGGTCACCGGCTAGGTCTGTGCAGATGACCAGAGAGCCGGCCGGGGTTTTCTCGCCCATTTTCACGGGGTGATAGAAGTCTCAAGGGATCAGGCACGGGCCTCCCGATGTCCTGAGCCGAAGGGACCAGCTCAGTGTGGAGGGGACCCAAGCATCCCTTCGCTTTCTCATTTATTTGTCCAGTAGGGACAGTCTTTTTCATCCACAGTGCCTTGTCCAAGCCTGCCATGGGGAACTGGCCTCCCTGTTCTGAACCCCGATCGCAGGCTTCCTTTCTTCTGGAGAAATGCCACCATTTGCCCCTGCCTCACAGCCATCGGCCGTGAGTAGCATCCCCTCCGCTCAGGGCTGCGAAGCCTATTCTGCCACTCTGACCTGGCCAAAATGGTTGTTAAATTGTCATCGATCCATTGCAAAGGGAAAAGGAGCAAGAGAGAACTTAGCTTTGTCAAAACCTCATTGTATCCAGGGTTCTAGCATTTATTCCCGAGATGCCGAGGAAGCCACGGAGAAAAAAGACAAAAACAAAAATAAAACTACCCAAGACCTTGCAATTTGCCATCAGCAAACTCTCAGGACTGAGCTTGGTGGAAACCCAGATCCCCGTCACCACTGACTAGTAGATCGGGCTGGGAGAGGAGTGAGAATCCTATCTAGGCTGGGAGCCGTCCAGGGCCCCAGGGGTAGTTTGGCATCCCGTCCAGCCTTCGCAGCAGCTTGGCCTCTTCCTTGGGAATTCCCAGCAGGGTCTCTCCGTAATCACGGCTTCCTGACCAACAAGGTTCGTTTCCATGCTCCCCCCTTGTCAAATTTTAAGAAATTAGAAACAAAACTTGTAAATTCTCTCCATCAGATGTGAAAGAATCGAGTTCGAGGGCTCGTCCTTCCGTGCCGAGAAGGCTTTCCCCTCTTCTGATTTTCAGAGCTGGACTTCTCAGCCCTGCCTCGAGAAGGCTTAGCCTTTTCTGCAAAGGACTTTTCTGCTCATGGGAGCCTTCTCAGTCTGTGCGAATGGCCTGTTTTCTCTCCGCCTCTTCTTCGGAGACCCTGCTTGGCCCTGAGGCGCTCAGCCTGCCTGGGTTCATGGAGAGCTCGCTCCCTTGGCGGCATCCCCAAGCAGAGCTCGCTGAGCCCCAGCAGAGAGGGAGCCATGATGAGTTTCGGTGACCGCTGTGTCACCAACGTTTAGGCCCCCGCCATCCCTCAGGCCACTGTCCCTCCCGCCTTCGTCCAGCACAGACCTCATAGTTTGGGGAATAGGATCTCTGGGGGGCCCCCAAACCCCCTCGGGGCAGCAGCCAGGGCTGAGAAAATGGCGGCCCTCAACAAACTCTCCAGATGGAGCTCAGTGGAAAACTAGACCACGTCCAGCCCTGACTCTTGGGAGATGGGAGTGGGGGGACGAGAAGGCCTACCAGACCAACATCTGTCTAATGGCTTGTTTTCCAGTAAGGGTGTCCGCAGCGCCCTGTTGTCCCTCCATCACAAAGCCTAGAGCCCGCCTCACCCAGGATTGAGCTTTCTTGCCCCAAGACTAAGAGCATGAGCATCTCCCTCTGCTCGTTGGGAAGGGAGCGAGGGGTGCTGGCCGTCCTCACCAGGCCCTCCAGAGCTCCTATTGAACCCAGAGTTCCCACACTCCTAAGCAGGCCCTCCGACCCCCAACATGCCTCCTGGGTCCCAGCACAGGCCTGCTTTCTCACAATCTTTATCGTGTATTTATCACATAACCTCATATATCTTTGCCAAAGATTTTAAAAGTCAATCTGTTTTTAATATACACTTTCTTAGACTTTTGTAATGATAAATGTGCACACTGTTCATGACACAGAAGTATTTAGTTTGTGTGTGTGTGTGTGTGTTTCTGTTTCCTTTCCCAAGAAATAGAAAGGATTTTAAATAGCTTATTCAAGGTTTTTGTTCATTTTAGTCTTTGATTTTATTTTCTTCTCTTTTGGAGAGGAAAAAAAAATATTTTTTCTCTTTGCCAGTGATTATTTCACTTTATGAGTGACAGCTTCACCACCACGCGCCTTTCTGATTGAGCTGGGCGAAATCTTGCCCATGTCATGATTTATTAAAATAATATAACCTTAAGGATAAAATGATATTCTATCAAAAAAACAAAAAAGGAAAAAAAAATAAAAGCACTGTCCTTATTTTCCTCTAAATGCAAAGGCCAGGGAAGAGATAAATCATCCCAGATATGGACTAGAACATTTAAGAAATATATATTTGCTTTAATCAATTCATGCTGCCAACATTGGGTAATATTTTGAAGCCTGGGAGACATGGAAAAAAATGAAAAAAAAAATATCCAAAGCATTGTGTTCTATGCAAATTAATTTTTTTTAAATGAAGATTCTTAATTTTCTGAAGTCTCAGTACGTGCCTAGTGCATATGAGAACTCATCTGGTGGTTGTCCTCTCCTTTAACAGATAAAAGCCATTTGTACATTCCAATCTAAGCCAAAGTCCTGAAAAAAACTGTCTCTAAAACAGCCAGCTCTGGGTTTTTTCCTTTCTTTTCCTGTCATTAGTGTATTGTCATGGGGTGTGTGTGTGTGTGTGTGTGTGTGTGTGTGTGTGTGTGTGTGTGTGTGTGTGTGTGTAAAAGAGAAAGAGAGAGAGAGAGAGAGAGAGAGAGAGAGA
>NC_058132.1:646747938-646761796 GCF_016433145.1 Gracilinanus agilis | reverse complement strand
TCTCTCTCTCTCTCTCTCTCTCTCTCTCTCTCTCTCTCTCTCTCTCTCTCTCTCTCTCTCTCTTTCTTCTTGACACTACTTCTAAGAAAGCCAATCCTTTGAGAAAGAAATCTTACTTTGAAACACTTGGGTTTTTCAAGCTGGGAAATTAATAATTTCTAGACCTGACCCATTTCTTGTGCCTGCCAAAAAGGAAAAGAAAAGCTATTTAAATTTTGTGTGGAGCCATTTATCTCTTAAAATATGCCAAAGCAATTTGAGGTGGGGGAGGAGACGAAGGTATTTATCTCTGCTGCTTGGTTCTCTTTTTTTATTTCTATCTGTCAGGAAAAGGGTAGAAAACTATTCTTGGGCTATTATTATTGATGCATTGTGCCGTTGTTAGGCCTGACGTCTGCTTTGCCATATGCAGGAGGATGGGTATAATAGCTGCCCTGCATCCCCACACTATCTCCTACACTGGAGTTGGGGGAGGGGCAGAGGAAGGAGATAAATCTTAAGGCTGAATCTTTCCTTGCCGCAGTGTTTAAATTTCATTTACGAACCAGTTCAGAGATTGGGTAAGGCCTGCTTTGTTTCAGTAAAGGGCCTTTTTTCTTTGGCACACCCAGGAGGTTGTAAATGTCAGAACACATAGTCCACTTGCCTTTCACTTCTCGGTGGCCGGCAGTGCCTGCCACCTGGCAATTGTAAACTGGAAGGGGGGGAAGAAGATCTTAACTCCATGTTCTCGTGAAGGCTGCCAAATCCGTCTGCCTTAGGTGTTGAGGGGTAAAAGGGAGGGAGGGATCATTTAGTTATCGACAATGGAAATAACACATTTTAACTTTAAAATGAAAATAAGATTTTTTAAAGAAATCTATTCAACACATGCCTGGTATAGCAAGTAAATCAAAACTCTATTAAGACATGACCATGAAGTGAATGTGCCTTAGAGCCAGACTTTGCTCCGTACCACGTTCCCTTGAGCAGGTCCCTTCCACATTCCATCCTCGATGAATCAGGACAACATTTCCCATTGAGAGAATCCTGGAGCTGGAAGGAATGTTAGAGTCCATCTAAGCCAACCTCCTCATCTGAGAGATGGTCTTAAGTCCTGGGGGGCCCCCAAGGGGTGGGGGTGCTTCCTGGCTTTCTCCTGATATTGGGGAGGTAACGAGAGAGCATGACGTCTGCCTGTCCACTGCTGATCTCATCCTGGGAGAACCAATCTTCTTTCCTCTCACGCCTCCCCTGGCATCCCACGGACGCCATCTTTGACTCCTGTTCTTCCTGGAGATCCCTCCTTAGTTAGCCCTAACAGCCTGCTCACGCAAAGCATTGACCTCTGTTCCGTGGCTCATTTTTAATTCTTCTGAGATCATTTTGTTCTCTGGTCAGCAACCACTCAAGTGGGACCCATTTTCCACCAATGGAACATCCACAGCAGTGAGATGGGGAGCGAGAGACAAAGAGGGTGTCCTTGTTCTTTTGGGGGGCTTCTGTCTGAGGACAAGACTTGTGCTGCTTGAAGTATTCTTCAACTTACTTCTTTGGCCATCGGTTAGATCAGGATGCAGGATTAGCTTTTAGAGACGCAGGCAAGGGGGACGGGGCATCATTCTGTCTGCGTTCTGGTTAGGGACATTTTTATAGTTTGGGTTGTCCTGTTTTCTTGCGCCTCCTGAGCTGTGCTGTTACTTTAATCACCCTGAAGTTTCTTTCTCCCATTCACAATGGGAATATGTGCAATTATGGGAGGAAGGGAAAGCAGCCTGCGAGAGCCTTGAGACTCACTGAGTCTTTGTCATGGCACAGATATTTTGCAGAGTTCCAGGAAACGAATCTTGTCCTCTGTGTGGCAGCGAAGCTCCCGCTCAGGGGCTCGTCCTTGGCTTCCCCCGTAGAGTTCTCACCTCCTTTGTTGTCACCTTCTACAAAACCATCACCTCCCCAGCAGCTTGGCCCCTCCGGTGTAGCTGCTGAGCTGGGATCCAGCCATTGGATGGCTCCGTCCCGTTTGCACTATTTGCAAGAATGACTCGAATCTGTGATCTTCCGCTGAAGCTTACGCATCAGCAAAGCGAGAAGATGATCTCTAAATATAGCCTTTATTAGCTTGCCTTTTCCACTGATTGACTGCCTTTAGAGAAGTGCCTATTCTGAGACTCTGAAAAGTTCCTCGTGTGTGTGGACGGGTTTTTGGAGACACTCACAGCCAAAGTCACGCTGGGTTGCCGTCCCAAATGGACCGCCGGAAACAGGAGGCGGCGGAGATTTTTTTTAATGGTGCCAAATGGAAGCAAGACATTTGTTTCAAACATTACCTCTTGCAGACAAAGAGAGTTCCTTTTTCTTTTTCCTCCTGGAGGAGGACACATTCCAGGGTTTTCCAGTTCTGTACTTAAAGGGAACATATGCCGTCGGCGATTAGGCAAGACCAAGGCCCGAAGGAGTAAGGAGAGCCCAGGGTCCATCCACGTGTGTTTAGAAAATAGAGAAAAGGAGCCGGGAAGTTGTGGTGCATTTGAGTCATCCACCTTCCTCTCTCCTCCCTTATCTCTCAGGGTAATGTTTGAGAAAAACTGCCAGGCAGGCTCGGCTCCTGTTTTTGCGAGTTCAGGGTGCCAAACGTCCATGCCAGCTCCACAGTGGGCTCTCCCTTTGCTTCCTGAAAACAGTGCAAGCGGCCCACTCAGCCCCACTCACTCGCTCATAGCATGCTTTCCCCAGGCCTGTGGCGGATGGAAGAAGCAGCTTCTGCCCAAAGAGGCAGCGGCAGGCAGGCAGGCAGCCCCCCAAGGAACCAGGGACGAAGGGCTAGAGGAGACTCGAGGCTGGTTCCTGGGAAATTGGGGAAGGAGACTGAAGTCGCTCATCCAGCACTGGCCAGACGGGCCAGGGGAAGCTCGACCAAACGCATTTCCATCTGGTCCCTTCTGTCGAAGTCAAGCCAAAAGTGCCTTATTTGCCAAAACGTGGGGGCTTCTCTTACATCTTAGCAAGATTCTAATAGCAGTTAGTCAATTGATGATCGTTTATTAAGTGATGCGCCAAGGACTGAAATTAGGCCATTTCTGAGGCGGGAGGGTGCCGATGTTTAACTCTTGCTCTTTCCTTTTCCTGTTGCTCTCCAGTGTTTTAAGAGGCTTTGCACCCAGAATTCCCTGCCCCCCCCCCACACACACACACACTTCCTCCAGAGAAGCACCCAGTGAAAGAAGTCTTCCATGTCAGGGGGGAACCCCACGTTCTCTCTCTTTCGCACGTGCCAAGAGCCCCCGCTGCTCAAATCTAGCAAACTCAGGGCTTGCTTTGTGCAAGGGCATCCATCATAGGGTCCCCGAGTCTTCTACCAAGAGGAGGGTCACTCGGGAATTCTCCTCCCTCGGGAAGTCTAAGAGGCTTCCCCAAACTGGGCAAGGAAGAGGGGCGCTCGGGCTAAAAGATGCCCCCCCAATACACATGGCCATATTCTTCATCTTCCTCAACTTGCGATCAGCCAGAGGCTGATGGGGCAGCGTTGCCGGATTAGTTCTTGGGGAGCGTTTGGGGATGGATGTTTCTTCCTGTGGCCTCGAGTGGGGCGTGAGGGGTGAGTCTTGCCCCCAGTGGGCTTCCAGCGTCCTTCTTGTTGCTACTGACTTTCTAAGGCAGGCAGGTGGCACACGGCAGGACGGCCCAAGGGATGGGGAGAAAAGAGAACAGACGAGGCAACTGAGTTTTCTTCCATTCGATGCCATCCGAGCCTCACTGCGCCCCATGGGCCACGTTGGCGTTTCTGCTGTTCTTTAGCCCCGAATCTGCCCGGTACGCGTTGATTCCATTGTGTGATGTCGCTGGAAGCACAGAATCCCTGGGCCGAGGCTTCTTCCCTCTGAGTAGCTTTCAGGTCGGGGGTCTTGATGGGGGGAAAGTCGTGTCTTGGTGCTCACTCGCCTCTCGCTGGCACGCAGCGCGTCCTGTGTTCACACATTGAAAAGTAAGATCCGGCCGCCTGCCCGGACGGCCAGAGGGATCTGTGACTCACACCCCCAAAGGCGAGCCTCATGGCCCGTGTTCTGCTCCCGGCTAATCGCCCTTGTGTCTCCCACACGATTTCTGCCACATCTAGACCAGTGCACGCGGCGACCTCTGACGAGAGCATGAGAAAACCTGTTCTAAGCTTGCGTTTTCAGTATTCTTTTATTTTGCATTATCCGATTGTACCCCAAAGTCTTTTCCTTGTACCCCTCTCGTTCAGTTATCTCTGTCAGTTATGCATTTTCAAACGTTCTGTAAGAAGACTATGCAATTATCAGATGCCTTTTTTCTGCAAAAGAATAGAAATTGCTTGATTACATTTAAAAATCCAATAAACTCATTAGTCAATCTTCCTGTTGTGAGGAATTCTTTCTGAGCTGAGCGCTCTCCATTCCCAGATCTCCAAATGTCTTCATTAAGAAGAATTCTTTGGGCCTTCTCTTGTTTTTGTGGACATCAAGGGAAGGGGACGTGGCCAAGTGCCATCCGGGTAATTCAGGTTAATGTCTGACTGCCAGCCCCAGCCTCCACTCAGGTAAAAGCAATAAAAAAGCAAAACCCTTCCTAATCATGAAAATCAGGCTCTCCTTTTACGTTTCCTCCCCGCTTTCCAGGAGGGGGGCTTCCCAGGAGGGGGGGGGGGGAAGAAAGTGAAATCCTAACAACTGTCTTTTTCACAGACTTACCTAATAAGAGAACATAAATCAGTGGAGTTGGAGGCAGGGAGATTTGAGTTTGAAGCCCCTTCTGACACTCACTAGTTGTGTGACCCTGGGCAAGTCTCTTAACTTTTCTGTGCCTCAGTTTCCTTTTCTATAACAATGAGGATACTGGATTTGTTGTCTCCGAGATCCCTTCCCCTTCTAATTCTTTGATCCTATGATCCCTCTGCTTTTGTCTGTACCTTCTTCCTCTGTTTACACCCCATGGAATTCCCTGCATTTCGGCAGTGCCAAAAGCCCTGGGTTCTGCGTTGTCCCCTGTTTATAGGTACAGTTAAACAGCATGGGATGGCCAAAACCAGGTTCACCTTTTCAGCCTCCATTTGGTCAGTGCTACTCCAGGGGCCACTAGGATGGGCTGCCCTGGGGGAGAGACAAGCAAGCCCCGGCTCAAATTCTAGCTCTGCCATGTACTTACCGTGTGACCTTGTTCCTTGCCCATAAAATGTGGGACTTGGGCTGCTTTGCCTTTCAGCATCCATCTGGTCCGAGATCTTGGATCAAGAAAAGTTTCAGGAGGTTTCTTGGGAAAAGGGCAAAATCTAGGCCCACAACAGTGGGGCTAACTGGCTAGTCTTCCCAGGACATTTGAAGATGGATGGGGAAAGGCAAACAGCCATCCACCCACTCCTTTTTGCTGCTGGGGAAAGACTCAGCGTTAACTACAGAGATGGACCCTCCCTCGCTCTGGGACCTCAGAGAAACCCCTTCACCTTTTCTAGGCTTTAATTTCCATTTTTACAAAATGAGACAATTGGCGTAGGGTGACCTTCGGGGCTCTAAAGTTTATAGATTGTACAATGAATGAGAAACTACAGCTTTTGTCAAGAGGCCACCAGGGAATGCTGGCATCCCTGAAAATGACTTCTAGATGGTATTCAATTCTATCCCTTAGACCCGACTTCCAGGTCACATGAACAACGGTACAGAAGCCTAGAGATCCTATTTGATCCCCACGACTTCTCCAATATCTCCAAAGCAGAAGTAATGCCCCAACATAAAGTACTTCCAACTATCTCTGTATTCTAGGACCCCTCGAGCCGAAAAGAAGGTGAAATCCATAGAGCTATAAATAAATACTGTCCAGCACAACCCATGGGCTTGCCACAACACCCCACCTCACATCCAGGTCTCCCTTCCTTCTTTCCAGTGAATGGAAATATCTGGGCTCAGGAATGGAGAAGTTTGCTGAGACTTCTGCTTGCTTCTATGCATTATCTCTGCAACAGAGTGGAGGAACCAAGAGAAAGGGGAAAGGAACACATATGCATTTGAAATAAAGCTTGAACCCCACCCTATACTGCACTTTCCCTCTTCCTGAGCCTTTGTGACCCAAATTCCAAATGACAAATCATCCCTGGCTGCTGTGGCACCAGTGTGGCAGCACTCGGAGTTGCTGGGCCAGAGAACAGAGAAATAGAGTGGATGGGAGAAGACACTTGGTTTAGGGCAGGAGGGGTGGCACTCTGCTAAGTGTCTGGCATTCCGATGGATCAGTTGTGTCCCCCAAAGAGCCATGTATCATAGAGACTGGGCTGGCATGTATTGCCTAATGAAAGCTGAGACACTTGGTTATTCTGCCCTGAGGAAAACATTGAAAAGGGAAGGAGTCAGAAAGTAAGCAATAAGAGGACACATGGGGAGGGGATGAAATGAACAAATACCTCAAGAAGAAAACTCAAAAAACTTCAACATGGGTAGATAAATCAATAAAGAAAATATTAAGAACAGGAAGAAATATGGCCTCCAGATCTAGTAAATAATTTTGGGAACAAGTAAATAAATATTATAAAACAGAGGAAAATAATCCCACTTTGATGAGCTAGAGGACCCCAGAGAATTTCAGGAGAACCTGAAACAAGATACTGTTCTAGAGTGATTTGAAAAAGAAATGAAAATAATGAGATCCAAATTTACGCCCTAGATGGCAAAAATATTTGGTACAATAGAAAAAATGTTCATCAGTAATGGCAAGTCTTATCAAGAAACAAAAGAGAAAATAATTTATTGGAAATTCACAAAAGTAAAGGATAATCTAGAAGAAGAGAAGAAAAAATAGTAAAAGATTACTTGCCAAAAAAAAAAAAAGTTTTTCTTTCAGACAGGAATGTAGAAATACAACCTAAGGACCATAAAGCAGAATGAATGTCTCAGAAGTTTTAGTTCTATTAGGAACGTCGAGAATGGAAGGAGTCCAGAAAACTAGAAGGTCAAAAAGATGATAGATAATGAAGAGAGTGAGAGAAATCCTTTCTTGGAAAAATGGTATATACGCATTGATATGCACATGTAGACACAAAAAACAAACAACAAAAAAAAAATATTGAATAAGACTAAAGGAGAGGAGAGAAAGAAGAACTCTACTGACTGAGAGAAAAATAAAAAGATAGGAAGAATTATATAATCAGATGAGAGAGAGAGAGAGAGAGAGGCAGACAGAGACAGAGAGACAGAGTGGAAATCAGTGTCATTAGCACTAAAAGACCAATAAAGAGTAGACTTTCTGGTGAGCTCTTAGGATATTGAAACCTCTTGCCTTAGAGCAAGCATATGGAGTGATTTGAGTTCCTGATCAGTAGAGTATGAAGGCTGAAGGTCGTCCAGAGGCTAGAAGATCCAAGTTGATGTCCTGAGTGAGACATCCTGGATAGTAAAGCACTGAACCGGGTTTTAGAGGAGAAATAATAGATAAGGAGGCGGGGTGAAGAAAAGAACAGATATGAGGAGACACTGTTTTAAAGTAAAAGGAGCATTTCATTGGATTTTGGGTGAGGGAACTTGGTTTTACTACAGTCTGTTGGGGGAAACAACATGGATATATATGAACCCAGGCAAAATTGCTAAAATGTTGATGAGACAACTAGGAATCTGAAAGTCTCCCAAAGAAGATGGTCCTGAGAACTGAGCCTTGTAGGAAGGGATAAGTTCCGGATGTAGACGAGGAGAGAAGCTATGCCAGGAGAGCAAAGAGTCAAATCAAAGGCACAAAGGTGGTACATGGAGTCCTATATGAAGCCCATCCTGGCTAGGCACACCCTGTATTCTGATCCTCCCCATGGACTCCATTTCCCAGAGTAATGAGTAAGGGGCAGATTTATGTCTGTGTTTGCATGTGTGTATGTACACATGCACATTTCTATGCACCTGCATGTATGCATTCATTTACATGTATGATGTACACATACATAGAATCTTCAACGATGATTGTGAATATTTAGCAACTTTGGATTTTGCAGGAAATGGGATTCAAGGGGGAGTGGATAGTACAATAAAATATTCTTTAATGGCACATAAAGCAAACCAGTCCTGACCCACCTGGAGAAGAAATAATGAAGTATAGCTGTGAACAAAAGCAAAAGATGTTGATTTTTTAAAAATCCTCATTAGATGTCCTTTTGGCTAGACACGGGGAACCAAAGAGAAACACGTCACGGCCTATTCTTACTGACCTACTTTGACACGTTAGGACTTAATTAAGAAATACTCATTTCTAGCATGACTCTGCTTAGGGGTAAGTAGATGGAAAGGTAGGGTGGTTAAAAACTAACTGTTAGATAAAATTTTCATCAAGAATAAAGGCAAGGGACAACTGGAAAGATCAGTGGCTAGAGCACCAGGCCTGGAGACAGGAATTCTTGGGTTGAAATCTGGCTTCAAGACCCTTCCCAGCTATGGTACCCCCATTGCCCAGCCTTTGCCACTCTTCTGCATTGGAACCAATACTCAGAATTGAGTCTAAGACAGCAGGTAAGGGTTAAAAAAAAGACTCAAAAAGAGGCGGCTGTGCTGGTGCTGAATGTGGCCTTTTTACCCCTGGGATTTGGATAAATGAGTCATCTCTTTCCAGACTATCCTAGTGTGGAGGGGCCTCTTTCTCATCCCAAGGCTAAGAACTAGAGAATTCTGCTCTTGCAGGCACCCCACACTCACACACATGACAGAGCCCTCAATGCCCTTTATTTCAAAACTTGTCAATGGAAAGGGCTGACTCTTGGCAATCCTCAGGTCCAAATGTGTGATGTGAAGCCAATCCAAACTGTTTTCCACATTGTTTTCCAAGGTGACTAAGCCCTCACTGATATTACTTCCTCTGTTTCACTTTTTTTTTTTTTAAACCTTAGCAGAATGGAAGTGTTCCAGTTCGTTGTTATACTTTGCTGTCTGGGCAGAAAGATTTCCTGCAAATCATGACCTTGTAAAGGAAAGGAGGAAAAGGCACTTGAAAGTTCCTTTGGTTCAGCTGCAGCTTTTTCTTCTGGGGATTTTGTTGTTGCTCAGCATTATTCTTCATAAGAAAAAATAAATAAATAAAACGGGGCAGTGAGATGGACCAGAAAGGAGCCTGGAGCTCAGCTTCACCCTCGAGAATCTAAACAGAACTTGGGCTGGAGTCCGTGGACTTTGCTTTTTCCCTTCCCAAACCACCCCCGAGACCTTAGCCTCAAAACCTTGGATTGGTCTTGCAGCTGTGAAACGAGTGACTGAAGCTGTCACCGAGGTGCCCTCGTTCATGTGTCCAACATGGGGATGCCTGACTTGGGGAAGCCCAAAGGGGCAGAGAGCTGCCCACCATGAGGAGGTACCTGCCTCCACACACCTCAGGCTCTAAAGGAGCATCAGGATGTTCCCTTGGCATGGCTAACTGGTGGAGCCGATGCTCTGAGAAGTCGCCCCTGCATCTGAAATGAAGGATGTCCTCTGGAATGGGTGGTGGTCCGCCAGAGAGGGCAATCGGTTACCCTGAGCGGAGGATTCTGGATCAATGCATGTACCGTCGGGATGGATGCTGTGAGTACCAACAGAGTTCAGGTGTGGATCCCAGGAGGCTCTGTGGCTGTGCTTTGGGCTCTGGGTCCAAATCTTCAGAAATGTTAGGCTTCTTCTGCCACTTGGAGCTGATTTCTTCCTCCTTCTGGAGAGTGGGTGTGATGGAGAAACGGAACTTTCTAACTGGGTCCCAGAGTTTAATTATCAAAATGTTTGTTTGGGAATCCATATAGTTATCACTTTGGCAGCTGACTAGCATTTTCCTTCGGGTGGCCATTTGGAAATTGGTGCCTGCCTTTCTAATGGCGAAGACTGAGTTCCCAGGATGCCCAGGCTTTCTCTCCTCAGTAATTCTCCACCAGCTTTCCGCAGATGGACCATGACCCTTTGTATTGGGAGCAGGAGTCGCTTCATCGCATGGGTCTGGAGCCCTTTGCTGAGTCACAGGGTTTCCATGGAAGTTATCAACAGAAGAGCAAGTGGCCAACCGGGTCATTCCGATCTCTGGGAAATCCAGAAAGGGAAACAGCCCACAGTAGGCACGAGTGCCTTTTCTTTTAACCCAAGGATGGTGGCCAACCTCGCTGTGCCATTAAGCATAAAGGTTCTGCTAAATCATCACTCTCCCAGCTACTAATTAAGGGCTAATGTTCATGGCAAAGGAGTCGACTAGGCAATAAATGGCTTTTGCAAGTGATTAAACACTCAGGCTAAAGCATTTTGATTACCACAAGGGTCATTCCCTTGCCAGTGTTCCCCCAGCAAATGAGCAGGCCTCCTATTAGGAAGCTTGACAAAAGGAAATTCAGTCACCTAGAGCTTGGAAAGCGAGCTGGGGCAGAAGAGCTGCCGCCAGCCAGAACGGCTCATTTCCTCCTCATCACAATGCACTTTCCCAATCTGCCCCTTACAGACTACCACCTCCTCCAGGAAATCTGCCCTCATTCCTCCAGTTAGCATTAGGCTTCCTCTCCCCTCAGAATCACTCCTATGGACTCTTCTGCTTACCTATTGTGGTACGGTCACCCTAAAGTGCAAACTCCCCGAGGACAGGGACAATTTTGTGAGATCTGCTCCTAGTCCAAACCGGCTCTCGGTGGAGCCGGGCAGGGGGGCCAGCCTGGAGCAGAATCTCAGAGAAAGTTCAGATGAACCACATTGGTCAAATGGAATCGTGGTTGGTGCATACACCGGCCTCTCCTCCTCCTTTCCTCTCAGGGGACACAATGAGTCACACACTTTTGGACATGACCAGCATGAGGATTGGTGGTGGTGACGATGATGGTGCACATTCGTTATAGGGCTTTTGTGTTCTTTTTTTTTTTTTTTCTTCCTTTCTGACTGGGAGGAGAGGAGGCATGTGAGAAGGGAGATGCTAAGTGCTTTTCAATTTGAAATTTTTTATTTAATTAATCAATTTAGAATATTTTTCCATGGTGACATGATTCGTGTTCTTTCCGTCCCCTCCTCCCACCCCCCACCCCCGTCCTGTAGCCAACAAGCAATTCCACCGGGTTTCCCGTGTGTCATTGATCAAGACTTATTTCCATATTATTAATATTTGCATTGGGGTGATCTTTTGGAGTCAACATCCCCAATCATATCCCCAGCAACCCATGTGATCAAGCATTTATGCTTTTTAATTTTCAAAATCCCCCCCTTTTTTAAAGGAAGAGACGAGGAAAAACTATCCCACCCTTCCACGTTTGGGGTTTTTTTAAACGGCTCTCCGGGGAACTCAAGCGTGGTCCCTTCATACTTCTGGCCAGTTCCTCTCCCATTTTTTCCATGAAAGTAGACATTTATTATATGTTATATTTGTGTATATGTATATGCCTGTGTATAGGCATACATATGTATGTATAAATCTTATGGAGGCTGCTGGACTTTACCTGACCAAAGGCTATATAACTGGTTGTCCAAATGTCTCTCGATTTCTTTATTGTGCCCACGTGGGGCTTTGAGTTGGAGGGAGGGAAGGTTATCCCGAGATATCAGTGCATCCTAATACAGTTTCTCTCCTTCGTGTCTGTGTTTTAGAACTTGGGAGGAAACACTGAACCAGAATTTCTGATCTGGCCCCGGCTCTGGAGGCCACCAAGCCCAACAAAGCCCAAGAATTGCATCTGCAACGACCCTTAGAAATCGTAAATCGCACTTTCATTACTGTGAAACTGCCACATCTAGTGACATGAAATAGCACCAGTTTTTGGAATTTCTCTTTAAAAGTCTAAATCAATCTATTTCTATCTCCTTCTCACTCCGTGTTTCTCTGAGACCAGTCCCTCTTTAAAAAAAAAAAAAAAAAAAAAAAAAAAAAAAAAACCCTTAACTTCCATCTTGGAGTCAATCCTGTGTATTGGCTCCAAGGCAGAAGAGTGGTAAGAGTAGGCAATGGGGGTCAAGTGACTTGCCCAGGATCACCCGGCTGGGAAGTGTCTGAGGTCAGATTTGAACCTAGGACCTCCCATCTCTGGGTCTGACTTTCAATCCACTGAGCTACCCAGCTGCCCTCCCAACCCCTCTTTTAAGGGTCACTGGGAAACACCAACAGGACCCTTTCACCCACATCATCACTTCTAAAAACGGCCCAAGGGGGGCTATTTTATTTTTATCTCCATATCTCTAGCAACGTACATGATAGTCTTCATATAGTTGGTACTTAATTAATGCATTTGATTGATTTATTCTGATACTTTATAACAGTGTCAACTTGAAAAAGACCCTTAGTTTTCCTGGGTCTTATTTTCCCCATTTGTAAAATGAGGGAGTTGGGACCAGTGAACTGAACTCCGGGAATCTAATGCTCCAGCGAATCCATCCACAGTACCTTCAAGGAAGCCTTGTACGTGCTGAGGGTTCTTCAACATTCTACTTTCCTGGTTCTTTCAATGGAGGCTAGTGATTGCCTGTTATCCCTCTTAGAGATGAACAGCTTCTTCCTCATGGTCACTCATGTACCAAAATATTTATAGCAGCTCTTTGGTCATGGCAAAGAACTGTGGACCAAAGAGCGTCCATCTATGAGCCAATGGTTGAGCCAAGTCGATATATGAATGGCATGGAATACTATTGTGCTGGGAGAAACGACCAAATGATTGGGTTGAGTGAAATCTGTAAAGACTTGTACAACTGCTACCAAGTGAAGCGAGGAGAGCCAGGAGAAGACTTTCTACAGTAACAGTGACATCGTAAAGACAAGGAGCTTCAAAAGATGCAAAACCGATCAGAGCAATGGCCGATGACAATTCCAGAGGCTCTACAGTGAAGCAAAATTACGCCCTGACGGAGAAGGGAGAGAATCAAGACGCAGAATGAAAAATGCATTTGGGGGCTCGCCCCCTGCAGAAATTCATTTTGCTCACTTCTGCATATTCTTTCTTTTTCTTTTATTTTTCCAGTGGGAATGGGAAGGTGGGAGGGAGAGAAAATAGGTGCTTCTAATGGGAAAATTAAATTGATTTTTAAAATAAAAAGGAGAAAAGAAGCTAGCAGAGGAAGTAAGTTTGAGCGGATTAGCAACTGAATACTAAGACACAAGGTCCAGTCTTTTCATAGAGGGTGATCAGAGCAAAGAAGATCAGGGTAGAGAGATTTGTAGGAACCGACTCAATTGACAATTATTTCTATATTTTAGGAAGAGAAGCATAAGTTGGCCTTGACTTCAATAATGAAATCAATGTTGTTTGTGTGTACATGCAAAGAGCCATTCAAGTATTTGAAGCTTCAGAGGATCATAGACCTGGAGCTTGGAAGAACTTGCAAGGTCATCTGGTCCAGTGATTTCAGCTTATAGACAAGGAAACTGGGGCTCAGGGTGGCAGAATGAGGATCATAGGATCATAGACTTAAAACTAGAAGGAACCTCAAATGCCATCTAGTCCAATCCTCTCATTTCGTGGATAGAGAAACTGAGGCCTGGAGACTTCCCCAAAGCCACCGAAGTAGAAGATGAAAGATCTGGGATTTGAACCTTGTATTCATGTAGCCGGCTGTATGGAGGGAAATTTGGAATAGAGGGAGAGAGAAAAAGCAGGAAACCTATTAAGCAACTGTTGCAATCATTTAGGAAACTGTACATGAATTTCTGTCAATTCTGACAGGACTCTGCCAATCAGGACAAAGAAGAAAGACAGAGACCTTGTCAAGGTAAATCAATGAAATAGAAATAGGTTAGTTCTAAAGGAGAGGAGAGGAGAAGAGAGGAGAGGAGAGGTGACAGAGACAGACAGAGACAGAGAGATGGAGATCTAAGGTTTTAAACTAAATTTGAAATATTAGATGAATAGCAGTGCTGCTCACAGAAATATTTTGGAGAAAGAAAGAAAGAAAGAAAGAAAGAAAGAAAGAAAGAAAGAAAGAAAGAA
>NC_058132.1:646709085-646739606 GCF_016433145.1 Gracilinanus agilis | reverse complement strand
TCTCTTCTCTTCTCCCCTCCCCTCCCCTCCCCTTCCCTTCCCTTCCCTCCCCTTCCCTTCCCTTCCCTTCCCTTCCCTTCCCTTCCCTTTAATCCCATCCCTTCCCCTTTTCCCCTTTTTGCAACTGTCTCCATATCTCACATGAACTGGATGTGGAATGGTCGCTCACAGATTCAATACAATGAATGGTCCCCTTGGAAGTTTTTACTTGGCTCATTTTCAGTCATGGGCCAGTTCATTTCTCCTACGGCAGTCTGACAGCCCCCAACTTGCCAGGGTCTCTCATTCTTGGTGTTTGACGTCGCTCCCTAAACCCCAGATCTCATGAGCTCAGAAGATCCACCAGCTTCATCCTCCCCAGTACCTGGGGTTGTAGAGGTGTGCTCCCAGTCCTGGTTGACTGAATTATGATCAACAAATGTTCAAAAAACATCCAATGTATGGAGCATTTTCTCCCCTCAATCTTCCCTTTCCCCTAGTTACCCCATTTCTGTTGGAGGAATCATCCAGACTTGGTTTCCTCTTTTCCTCACTATGCACCCAACGCACCATATTTACATAGTCACTAAGTCCTATGGATTTCCAAATCAGGAAATATTAGGCATCCCTCCCAACATACTAGCTCAGGTCCTCCTTATTCTAACTATTCTTCCTGTTTCTAATTTCTTCCCTCTTCACTCCATTTTCTGAAGAACTGCCAATAGAATCTTTTTAATATATAAATGTAGTCATACGGTACAAAAGGAAGATTAAACAGGATGGGGAAAAAAAGGACCCAAGCTCACAACTCCCCTTTGACGCCATTTACCTGGATGACTGTGGACCATCATTTCTTCACCTATAAAAGGAGGTGGTTGGGGTAGCTGTCACTTGCCTCCCAGTTCAAAGTAAACATTTTCAGCAAATTGTTTTTTTTTTTAATTTTGTAAACATTGAACTGTTTCATACATAGGAGCAACAATGCCTTTCTGATGATCACCAGGATATCCCGCCAAGACAACTCTAGTATTTGTAGGTGAAAACAAAAGATGACAGTAAGCAGCTGTGAAATGAAATGGATCTGCCACTATTTCCTTCCGGAGCTCTTCTCATTGGAAAGGAATATGGAACCGCCATATTTGAGTGCTACCAATTAGTGTTGGTCTTTTACATATTGTTTTCAACTTCCATTGACGAGATCTACACAAAGACATGACAAACCTTTTAGTGGTAATAAAGCAAGAGTTTTTCTCCATGAGAGTTTAATGCTTGATATTTCGGGTGCTTTGCCCATATGTGCACAAACACACGCACGGTACTTGATCTGTCTACGCCCAGTGCTGTGCCATTACAGTCTTCTGTTGGTAGTTTAAGAGTAACTTAAACCTTTTTGGTTGATGATTTTTATAAATTCTATAAAATCATCGTCCATCACTTTCAGTGTAAATGCAAAGAATCTTTTGTATTCTTAAATGTCCTCAGGAAGAGTCCTGGATCTTCCCCATACATAAGGGAAAATAACGAGGATCGCAGGAAATCATTTAGTTTGGTTAAAGACTTTGCTCCAGTTTCCTGTTGTCTTCAAGGCAACGTCCTTAGGTGAAGACGTTGTCCTTCGCTATCTCTTAGTCACTGTCATGCTCAGCACATAAGAACAAAAGGTGATCGTTATGGTGGACCACGAGGCCAAATGCCGGCTCCTGCTTCATGTCCAACAAGAGTATTTATTAGAGAGGAGACGAGATGAAGAATCATGAAAAAAATTCCGTGTGTGTGTGTGTGTGTGTGTGTGTGTGTGTGTGTGTGTGTACATCCTGATATTCCCTTATTACAGTGTGTGCTTCCCAAGGTCTCCCTCAGGGGGGTTTCTCCTGTAGGGAGGCTGGAGAACTTGAGTAGGATCCCAGAGTGATAAATAGAGATGGACGCCATTGAGACGAGACCCCTTATTTTACGGCTGAGAACACTGAGAAGCCGAGAAGTTAAAATGACTTGCCCAGGATCATACGGTTATTCAGCGTGTGAGATGGGACTTCTTGACGCCACGTCGGCGCCCTCGTCATCACCCCAGGCACGGTCGGTCACCCCTGGAATCTGGCTCCTCTGTGTTTCTTTGCCAGGTCCGGCAGAAGTAGATTGAAATCTGAATTGTGAATGGCAGAACGTAGTTGGATTTGAACTTGTACTGTGGAATCTGGAAGCCACACGTCCTGACGGAAGAACGTTGGCCGAGCTAGAGAGCCTCCAGAACGTGGCCATCCTGCAGGATGAAGAGAACCCAACAGGGGAGCCGGCAGGAGAAGCCGCGGCTCCTCTCTCGGTGTCTCGTGAAGTTTCTGTGAAGCTTGAGAGACCAACATGAATATGCATGCGTGCGTGTGTGCACATACATATACATACATATACAGTCCATATGTACAAGCATATGGATGTGTCTATATTTTTGTGCACTGTGTGTATGTGTGTGTATGAAACCTCCCTGGATCCCCTTCACCAGCCTGGGTGGTTAGTGTTCTATGATCTCCACTTAAGAGTTAAAGTATCTGAGACAGCTGAAGTGACTTGCCTAGACTCCCTCAGAGAGCTAGGAAGTGCCAGCACCCAAGGCAGGATTAGAACTCGGGTCATTCGGACCCTAAATCCATCCCTTTGACCCTTGCTCCACCCAAATGCCTCTCTAAGGTCCCAGCCACACTAAGACTGTTGGAAGGAAAAGGGGCTGTTTAGCCTGTAAGAGAGAAGCTCAGGCAAATCCTGCTCAGGGACTTGACGGACCGGCACCTCGCAGAGTCGAGCGTTTAGTGCTTCGGCCACAGAGGGCAGAGCCAGGAGCCGGGCTAGGCTGGGAGGAGATGTCCGGCCCGGTCTGGGGCGAGGAGGGCGGAGGATGACAGCGGAAGCCTCCCCGAGTGTCCTGCTCTTCTTCAGGAGGCGCCGGCTTCTCCCTCGCTGGAGGCGGTCTTCGGGCAAAGGCTTCTCTCGAAGGCTGGGGAAGGGCTTCTTCTTAGGGGCTCAGCCCAGGCGGTGACTCGGGCTGCTTCAACACGGACATCGTGCGCTTGTGTCCAGCCCGGACCGTGCGTCTGGAATGGCTCGGCTCGCCCAGTGGCACCATCGATGCTGAAACGGTCGGGTCTGGCGGGAACGTGCACATCAGGAGCCCCGGCAGGAATCACGCCACTGGAGGCTGTCATGCGGGATCGCTACAGCTGGTGCTGGGGGGGTGTTGCTGCTTGACATTTGCTTTCACTCTCTATTTGCCAAATGTTTTCCTCCCTGTCGCTCTCCAAAGAAGCTTGTGTCATTAGCCTCATCTCTCAAAAGATCTTTAGAAAGGAGAGATGAGAGGATGCGCTCACAGATCTGTGACCAGCCGAAAGGATTTGAATCCATGGCCCTGGCCTCATTTGTCTGGAATTAGGCCATCCCGATTCAGGTCGATCCTTTTGCTTTATTCCTTCTCCGCCAGCCTTACCTCGACAGCAGGGAGCCTCTGAAAAGCAGGAGGTAACCCTGCCTGGCGAGTGTGAGCAGGCAGTCCCACAGAACCCTGGGAAATCCTGAGAGCGAAGAGGAATGCAAGATGACAATAAGGAATCGATGATGGCAACCGAAGATGCTGAGTCATTCGGAAAGGATGAGGATGAGGGATGGGCGGTGGCTGGCCAGAACGAGCCAGTGTTGACTTTGGGAGGGAGCTAATATGGAATGCAGTCCTTTGGTAGCAAGTGTAGAAGAAGGAAAGGATGAGTCACGCAGAATGGGCTCCGTGTTTCTGTGCTATCCGAGGGACCCCGGCTCTTGAAGAACCTGGAGGAAGAGTGTTCAGGGCTGCAACATCGCTGAAGCCACTCTTAGTTCTGAGAGTCCATGGTCCTGGGGAATGATCAGGACCAGTCTGGCTACGGTCAGTGGGGCACAGCCAAGCAGACCAACCTGGTAGTTCATGGCAGCCCCTCAAAGCCACTCCTCGGGCAGGGACAAACCCAAGTGAAACTCGGATGCCAGCCCTGCAGAGAACTGTGCCTGCTCTTCCTCTTTCCTCCTCCCTGAAATGCCCTCATTTTTTTTGTGTATGTAAGAGGAGGGTCCCCATCCTTTACAAAACTAACCAGATATTCTAAGCATTGACATCCTTGCAGTCAATCAACCAACTGGCCAATCAATCGAAGGGGCCTGTTAGGTGGGAATAATTTCCTAGTTAACTCTATTAAATGGAGAATCAAAATACCTGTTGTAAAATTGGCAATAACAAAGCAGTAATCAGTTTGGGAGAAGTGAAATAATTAGGTCACTGGATAGGAGCAGATGATGCCAAGCAGGAAATGACTTGTGTTTCATTGGAGGGAAGTAGTCTGCCTTGTGGGGCTTCAGTCATCCCACAAGCCAGTTTGGAATCCAGGCTTCTCATTGCAAGTCAACTTTGTGGTATGGCAACTCTAGCCTGAAAGGGAATTGTTTGTGGGGTGTGGAGGTGGGGCTGGGGAGAGAATGGCTGTTTCCTCCCCTTCCTGACCACAGGAAACCCTTATGAAGCTGTAAAGGTCAGAAGACTTAGACTTCCTCTTGGCCAAGGTAGCAGTGTTCCTGGAGTAGCTGTTGCCGAAGATGCCTTTTGAAGACACTATATGAGGGTCCATCAGATGGGGGATCATGATGAACAGAACAAGAATCTACAGCCCCCTCTGGGTGACATCGAGACCTCTGAGCGGGGAGTACCCAGTGACCTTATAGATACGGAGATTTCTGGTTCTTGTTGGGAGTTAATAAATCATGGGGTGCTTGAGCCAGCCCAGAGACAGAAAATGAGAGTGTAGATGCCTTGGTGGGTGGGCCTTGGGGCAGAGCTCATCCTTCTTGTTCTTGCCTTGACATTAAATAAATGTTATCTGTTTAAGCATTAATGATTTCATGGTGACTGGTTTGGGCACTTTGGATGAATATGGAGTGTAGGAAGAGGAGTGATGTCAGGTCAGTCTTAAATGTTGGATTGTGACGGGCTTTAAATGAGTAATAGGAAATGGCAAACCACTCCACCATCTTTGCCAAGAAAACCCAAATGGGGTCATGAAGGGGCAGACGTGTCTGAAAAATGACTGGTGAACAACAACCATCTTAGAGGCCATAGAGAGTCTCAAAGCTTCTTGAGCGATGGAGTGACTTGGAAGGCTTAGTAGAGAAGGGAGAGGCTGTAGACAAGGAGATCAATGAGAAACGTGTACCAATGGTACATACAAGAAGTCACGAAGGGCCAAACAACAGAATTGGCCACGTAAGTGAAGAGAAGGCGATAGATGGTGAGTTATCATGCAAGTCGAGCCAGTATCACTTGACGACTGGCTGAAAAGGAGGGAGAAAGGAAACAACGAGTGGAAGAAGAGTTTAAGGTGGCAGAATAGGATTGATCGCCCCTTTCCCTAGCTGAGTAACTCTGAATCTCACTCTCTGAGGACCCTGCTCCTGCTTTGTGACCACTAGTTCTGGGTCAGAGAACTTATTTTTCCCCAAACCCTTACTTTTCATCTTAGAATTTGTCTTGGTACCAAGGCAGAAGATCAGTAAGAGTGAGGCAATGGGGGTTAAGTGATTTGCTCAGTATCCTACAGTTAGGACATGCCCAAGGTCAGATTTGAACCCAGGACCTCCCACCTCTGGTCCTGGCTCTTAATTCACTGAGCTACTGAATTGTCCCCAGTCAGAGATTTTCAAAGTTCCTAAGGCTGGTGTTCCTGAGCAGTCCAGTCAAACCCTGGCATCTGTTCATCCATCTTTCTCTGATTTGCCTCTGGAAAAATTCATGCCTCTTTCTGCCATAAGTATAACTTGCACTCAAACAGGTGCAAAACCTCTCTTTCAGCATCTCAAAACCTAAAGGGCAATAGAGGACAACCGAGTCACTGCTGAGAGGATTCCCCTTCTCAGGCTGTAGATGGTTCTAAAGATCAATACGTTTATTCTCTACAGAGCAGGAGAATTCAGCTCACTTGCAGTCAGCCCAGCATCCTCTTTCCCAAAATGCAGCAGGGCAGCCTCTTTTCCAATCGTGAGGCTTCCAGCATTTCAACTGAGGATTTGCAGCCCTCCAAAAATTAAAAAAAAAAAAAAGAAATCAGGAGAGGATGGGGGCGTCCACCAACGAGTACCCCAAATAACACAGACACAATCTCATATTTGACATCGGCTCACTCCAAAATTGATGTTCTTTATTGAAACATTTCACACGCCGATCACATAAGAAAAAGGAAGCAGCCTCTTTCATGGCTGTCACTATAGATACATACATGTAGTCATAGAGATGAGATCAACACAGAGAGATTTACATGGAAAATAGGAAACAGACATACATGTAAAATCTCACATGTGCAAACATAAGAGCAATCCAGTATACGCACACAGGCGGGCAATGGATGAAGAGCATCACCTACGAGCATTTTGGCCAACATTTCTTCCACCACAGAAATCACCCTATTCTGGTAATAACGATGAACGCCACCAACACAGAGCCATGCCTCGCCGCACACCTCGCACACACGTGCTGGAACAGGCCTGTGTCTGCTCGGAGGAATGTCCGCCCTCTGTGCTCGCGGGCGGTCCGTGGAGGCATCCCCCTCGCATCGGGAGGGAGCGCATCCCCGCCGCTCCTCGCCCTCCGATCTCATAGGGCCGGACGGTCCTCTGCGACTGTGAGGTGGCGTCGAGTCCTCTGATCCTTTGGGGTCAGTAATGACGTCCTCCTCAACAGTGTTATCCGTCGGACAGTTTCTGTCCAGCTCGCTCGCTCGGGCTCTCTGTAACAGGGAGGGACCCTCTTCCCACCTGAACGCGAGATTAACCGCCGGCTCTGGGCGAGATGCGGCCTGCGCAGGGCTGTCGCAGGGCCCTGAACGTTGTCTGGACTTGTTTGTAGAAGGACAAACGCTCCCTTCTGCCTCTAGCGTGGTAGGGGGTCCCCTTGCAGCGGCTGTGCTTGAGGTGCGCCGGGCCATCTCGAGGCGTCTCTGTCAGCTGTGGAGAGAGCAAACTCGGGCATGGAGGGTTTTGTCATCTCTGGGGGGTTTTCTGAATCAGCGCCTTGGAGAAGTGGCGAATCTCCTTCAGCCTCTCCCTCACACGAGAACACACAGAGTGTGAGCAGGCCCATCGCTTTCTCTGTAGTCTTCAACTCCTCAGAGCAAATCGACAGGAAGGCATGACCTGTACATGTGTCACACACGTGTGCATTTATACATGTATGTGTGTGCACATGCCAAAATTATCAGTATGTGTCAATCTGCAAAAAGAGGAAAATCAATTGCACCTACACATATAAATAGATGAAGGCGAGAGGATAGATTTCTCAACAACAGAGAGATATGTAGATAAAAAGAGGATGGAGAGCTACATGGATAGAAGATACATTGACACTGGATAGAGACAGACAGACAGAAAGACAGACAGACAGTCAGACAGACAGACAGACAGATAGATAGATAGATGGATGGATGGACGGACAGACGGATGGACGGACGGAAAGACAGACAGACAGACAGACAGACAGACAGACAGATAGATAGATAGATAGATAGACAGATAGATAGATAGACAGATAGATGGATGGATGGCTAGATAGATAGAGAGAGACAGAGAGATAGAAAGATAGATGGATGGCTAGGTAGGTAGATAGACAGACAGACAGACAGATAGATAGATAGATAGATAGATAGACAGACAGACAGATAGATAGATAGACAGACAGACAGATAGATAGATAGATGGATAGACAGACAGATAAATAGGTAGATGATTGATAGATAGATGATAGATAGATGACAGATAGATGGATGAATAGACAGACATAGACAGACAGACGGACAGACAGATAGACAGACAGACAGACGGATAGATAGATAGATAGATAGATAGATAGATAGATAGATAGATAGATAGATAGAGAGATAGATAGATAGATAGACGGAAAAATGGATGGATGGCTAGATAGATAGATAGACAGACAGATAGATGGATGGATGGATGGTTGGTTATATAGGTAGGTAGGTAGATAGATATTTAGATGGATTGATTGATTGAAAAGGCAGGCATTATATTGAATAGACTTTACTAGACATGTGACATGCTGACCATAAGGATTCAAATTCAGGTCTCTTTGCCATCCAATCCAGGGATGCTTCTCTTAAGCCATGCTGCCTCCCTGATGGGGATGTTCCCTGTTCTTTGGGGGATCAGAGAAGCCTTTGCAGGACCAGTGCATGCCTTCTCATGGCCAGATGGGAAAGAAGAAGAAGCAGAAGAGAGATAGATGTTCATCTGGAGCTAGAGAAGGCCGGGGCTAGATGGAGAAGAACCTCTAATTTGTTTCACAAAGGAATTGCTCAAGATGAGGCATAAAGAGATGTTGCTAAATGAAGACCCCTCAAGGAGCCTTCAATTCACTTCCTGGAGAATTAAATCTCTTGTGGGTGCGGTGGGTGGGGAGGGAATCCCAGCCTCTGGAGCTGCCCCAAAGTGGCACTGCTGCCCTGTGGTCCAGGGAGGCTTGGTGTTCCTCCTCGGACATCTTTAAGGTAAAGGCTGGGTGACTCCTTGCTAGGCAGCCTGTCTAGGCATTCGATTTCAAGTCCAGAGCTGGGTTCGGTGACCTCTGAGGTCCCTTCGGGTGCTCTAATTCTGGGCCCTTGGAAAAGGCAGAGAAAGGCCTGGCTGGTGGGGCAGGGAAACCAGAGGACCAATGAGGAATAAAATAGCTGCTTTGGCAACCTGCTCGAATGGCTGTTTCCTGCATTCTTTAAAAGTCTGGCCTACTTTCTTTCAGGCCCTTGGCAGATAGGATCAGGGCCAGGCTTGTGGGCGTATTTATATACATTTCTTGATTCAACAGAGACAACTGCGCCTATACAGAGCCCCCATCCTGAATTGCATTTAGCCGGCCGGCCATTTCAGATGTCTTCTCAGGCTGTGCTGGTTGCTGCAGCCAAATCGATGGTGGAGACGGCTGCAAAAGTCATTCAGATGGTTGCAATGATCGGCCAGCTGTCCTCCCTCTCACCCAGCTGGAGCCAGAGCAGCAGAGGAGAAACACAGGAGGGAATGGAATGATGACTGGTGGCGAGCGAGGAGGGGAGGCACACGGAACACATCTGCACGTCCGGTGTTGGCCCTGGAAGTGGAGCGGCTCCTTCCTTGGGAACCGAGGGAGCAGGGGCTTTGCCCACCTAACCGGAGAGCTCAAAGTCAGGCATCTGTAGGGACTGACCAAAGAAGACGCAAGACAAGGCCATTTAAAGTGTATTAGTAAGCCCAGAGACTCTGATGAGGCTGGAGGTGTCCGGAGTAAAAAGAAATAGCAATTAGGAACCGGACTGTTTCGGGTCAGCGTGTTACCTACAGCACCCCCTGGGCAGGGTCTAGGGAAAATACTCCATCCTTTAAGCACGTTTAAGATCAGCCGACCTTGTTATTCTTGGGCAAGAAGTCTGGACTCTGGGCAGTCAGAATTCCCTGAAAAATGGAAACACGCAGCCTTAGGAACTGTGAGTCCAGAAGCCAATCGACAGCCCCCTCACGCAGCCTCTCCCAAAGGCCTGGAGGTGAAAGGGCGGCCAGGTTCCTGGTGGAGGAGGAGCTCTCCGAAGGTCAAACAGCACGATTTCTAAAATATGGTGATTGTTTCTAGTCATGGTCCACAAGGCGCCGGCCTGGACGGTAACCTCCTGCCTCGTCCCCCTGAGGGAGGGAGCTGACCTTTCCTGGCAAGGCCCAAGCAAAGGCTTTGCAAGTCTTATGAATGGCTTTCCTTCCCCAGGGCCGATGATGGCGCAGGCCCTCTTGGGACCAATGATATCATTGCATCTTAGCACTGAAAGAGAGACTAGAAGACACCCAATTCACTTCCCTCATTCTACAGAGCAGGGATCGAGGCCTGGGGATCTTGGAGGCCATCTGGTCGAACCCCTACACCAAAACTGACTAGCAATCATCTATGTGCCCCAAAAGCTCCAGGGATGGAGAACTTCTTCCCTGACAAAGCAACTCATTCCCCAGGTTGGACAATTCTGGTTTGTAGAGTCCCCCTCCCCGTTTTGAGGAAAAATGTGCCCCTCTTCAACTTTTAAGCCTCATCCTCATTCTCTCAACGGAAACTCTGAGGTCTTTCCCATTAAAGCAGCTTGCCTCTCCGACATCCCGTATTTGGTCATCAGCGTCAAATCTGGTATTTATTCCCGATGAGCTGCTGGGTATCAACATCAACTACGATGTTGGATGAGGCGACATTTGCTCTTCTAAGGACTTTGGAGTCTGTTTTGCAGAGAGGCCACATAGGAGGACTCTGTTTACAATGAAAAACTATCGGTATCGTTTTTGGGTGCTTAGCAGCTAGCACATATTGTTAAATCGTATTTTTTACATTTGCAGGTTACAAGAGATAATGTGCATTGAGACTTTTTTTTTTAAATTTTTTCCATGGTTACATGATTCATGCCCTTACTCTCCCCCCGACCCCATAGCCGACATGCATTTCCACTGGTTTCTTCATGTGTCATCAATCCAGACCTTTTCCCATATTATTAATGATTGCACTGGGGTGGTCATTTAGAGTTTATTTCCCCAGTCATGTCCTCATCAACCCGTGTGTTCAAGCAATTGTTTTTCTTCTGTGCTTCCTCTCCTGTAGTTCTTCCTCTGAATGTGGGTAGCGTCTTTACCATAAATCCCTCAGGATTGTCCTGGGTCATTGCATTGCTGCTGGTACAGAAGTCCATTACATTCGATTTTACCACAGTATATCCGTCTCTGTGTACAATGTTCTTCTGGCTCTGCTCCTTTCACTCTGCATCACTTCCTGCAGGTCTTTCCAGTTCACATGGAATTCCTCCAGTTCTTTATTCCTTTCAGCACAATAATATTCCATCCCCAACAGATACCACAATTTGTTCAGCCATTCCCCAATTGAAGGACATTCTCTCATTTTCCAGTTTTTTTGCCACCACAAAGAGTGCAGCTATAAATATTTTTGTACAAGTCTTTTTCCCTATTATCTCTTTGGGGCACAAACCCAGCAATGGTATGGTAGGATCAAAGGGCAGGCAGTCTTTTAGTGCTCTTTGGGCATAGTTCCAAATTGCCAGCCAGAATGGTTGAATCAATTCACAACTCCACCAACAATGCATTAATGTCCCAATTTATTGCATTGAGATCTTGACTCCAGAAAATGGATGGGGGAATCTCTAGGCAATGGCAAAGGTCAACCCAAACGGTCACCCTAGAAAGGCAAAATTGGTTTCAGAGGATGTTGGTTACATTATGGCATTGCTGTTGGTTGAGCAGATCCAGTCTCTCGGAGCCAGAAGAGACCACAGAGACCATGTAGTCTAGTCCAAATCTGTACAAGTCTCCCCTCCCTGCTAAGTGGTCATCCAGCCTCTGATGGGAGGCCTCAAGTAAGAAAGCAGTTCTTTTTTTAAACCCTTACCTTCCACCTTAGAATCAATCGTATATTGGTTCCAAAGCAGAAGAGTGGCAAGGGCTAGACAGTGGGCTAATTGACTTCCCAGCATCCTGAAAGCTAGGAAGTGTCGGAGACCATATTTGAACCAAGGACCTCCTGTCTCTAGGCCTAGTTCTCAAACCACTGAGCTACCTAGCTAGCCCCAAGAGATTTCCCTCCTCTACCACAAATTACACAGGGACTAGTCACTTCTTCCCAATGTTCTCATCCAGCAATCAGTGGCTCCCTGATGGAAAGAATCGGAAAGAGAATCTGAAATGTTGTTGTCATCCATTTTTTGAAAGACAAAATTATCATTAAGATAAAGAAAAAAATAATCTATCTTTCCTTCCTGTTCTTCATTAACAGAAGAGTTCTCTGGGTTTGTTATTGGAAAGAGGAGAGGTCTATAGTGAAATGAAGGTGCTGGACAAACAAAAAACAAGAACATGTTGATTTATTCCCTTCTCTTTGTAAATACAAGAAAAAACAGACTATTCTATTTTCCCTATAAGAGAATACCTGCAGATATTCAGATCTTGAAGCCCCCTTCCCTCAATCCCGAATCATCAAGGAAGAGGACAGATGCATGGCACGAGTTCTTCGCTGATATGCTCACAATGCCAGGAGGACACGATGGAAGCCTTCTTCACTATGGGTAGAGTAGCTTTGGAGACTCTGCGGAACAAGTCATTCAGGATGGACAGGCACAGATGAGATTTGAACTATAATCTAGGAGAAGATTATCTAGTCAATGACCCATTGGAGTATGGAGCACTATTATCATGTGATGGTCCAAGAGTTTTGGTTTGTTTTCTGAGCTCCCCATATGTTGTTTGTTCTCTCTCTCTCTCTCTCTCTCCCTCTCTCTCTCTCTCTCTCTCTCTCTCTCTGTCAGATTGTGCTTTTCTTTTTCATTGTCATCTTCCAATTTTGGTTATTTTTTTTTTGAGAATCAAGCATGCCTTTAAGGTCAAGTTGAACTCCTTTATTAGGAGCTCTGGGTCATCTTGTCTGTTACCCAGAATTTGAGCTTAAAGATAAGAGGATTTTTCTCCTTGGATTATATCTCTTGTGAACGGCTGGATTTCTCGATTTCTCTTCTTCTTTCATCATAGGTCATTTCTATGGTCCTCGGATTGAGAACCACACGCAGCCCCTCTCCCTCTTCTTTTTCACTTTAAAGCCCTTCGGACAGATTTGTAGGCATCAACAATTTGAAGGTCCTTCGGATGACGTGTCTTTCACAAACATGTACTCCAAGTGGACAGTCATCTGCGTCTGGTATTAAACAGAAGGCAAATATTGCATTTGGACAGCTGTACAATAGTACTTGGCACAAATATATATATATTGAATATTTAAAATGATATATACATTTTATATATACAATTTAAAATGTCTTTATACATTATGTGATATTATATATATATGTATATATATATATATCATTTTAAGACAAATATTCTCTTGACATTCTATGCCTGTGAATTGGCGGACGATGTTATTTGTAAAGAAGTGAAATTGCAGCTCTACCAAAGACCCTGGCAAGATGCATTGTGGGTGGAAGCCAGTGGCCGCGGGTGATCCTCCAGGACTCAGACAGGAGAAGTGGCCCAGAAGACACTGGCACGAAGGACTGGACAAGGGAGGAGGTGGATCGTCCAGAGAGGCGGGTATACCAGAGGGTCCATCCAGGGCTGTCCTGGTAGTGCTAGAAAAGTCAAGAGAAAACCCAAAGACACATCTGTTGGGGAACTGACTTTTCACTTCCATTCAGCAGGCATCTGCAAGCGTTTACTCTGTACCTGATGGTGGGTCGGGCGCCGAGACACAAAGACAGAAAGGACGACGGTCTCTGCCTGCAAAGGGCCTTGTATTCTGCCGGAGGAAAGAGCAGGTGCACAAGGATTGGAGTAAATACAAAATGCACCATTGGCAGCCTTTGGGTTTAGTGCAGAACCTGGGGTTTGGCGACCACTCAATAACTGTTTGGCTAATGAATGATTGGTTGATTGAAGAAAGTTTTTTTTTTAAACCCTTAACTTCTGTGTATTGGCTCTTTGGTGGAAGAGTGGTCAGGGTGGGCAATGGGGGTCAAGGGACTTGCCCAGGGTCACACAGCTGGGAAGTGTCTGAGGCCAGATTGGAACCCAGGACCTCCCGTCTCTAGGCCTGGCTCTCCATCCACTGAGCTACCCAGCTGCCCCCATTGAAGAAAGTTTAAGAACTTCAAAAGATAGAATTAAAGAGAGAGGGAATGCCAGGTGGAATTGGCCTATGCAAAGGCCTGAGGGCAAGAGAGGGTCTAACAGTTAGGATAGTTTGATGAGGATTTTGAGTACAGGAGGAGAACTAATACCTAATCAGCTTTAAATTTTATTTGGGAATGAGATGGTGAAGAGCTTTCTCAGAGGAGGTTTTATTTTATCTTAGAGGCAATAGGGAGCCACTGAGAATTCTTGAGCATAAGAGCGAAAGGATTAATTAGTGTGTGTGGTATATGTATGTGTATAGTATAGTATCTATACTATTTGGGAATATCCGTTTGGAGAGGGGAATGCCTAGTGCCAAGAGCTTCATTAGGAGCGACAGTAATAGTCCAAGGCACAATATGACGTGGCATGGAAGGGATCACCCCCATCTTTGGGGTCCGACTCCATCGATGCGTTGCACAGCACATCTCTTTGGGTGCTTCTTGCCAGGCTTTTGCCTTTGCCTTGCTCGCTGCCAGTCCTGTGTCAGCCGCAGCCTTGACGAGGGGCTCGCGGGGCTCGCAGAGGCAGACCTCAGACCGGCAGACCAGCAGGCAGCCGCTCCGGCGGGCCCAAACCAAGCACTCCCCGCCTGGGAGTTGGAGGGAGCTGATTCGGAGCTTCAGAGGTCGCACCGAAACAGAGCACCGCGGCGTCCCGAGTGTCTGCGGGCGTCCAGTCCTGCCTCCGCTCCGGACAGGAGGGGCCGAGCAAGCCGCTGCGCTCTCGTTGCTCGTGTGGGGCTGCTCGCCTCCTCCTTCCTACTTCAAGGAAAGGCGGAAAGACCAAAGAGACGAGAGAATGGCAGCCTGAGAGCTAAAGACGCCACATAGGAGGCAGTGAGGTGGTTCAGTAGATAAGAGCCAGGCCTAGAGATGGGAGGTCCTGGGTTCAAATCCTGCCTCAGACACTTCCCAGCTGGGTGACCCTGGGTGAGTCACTTGACGGCCATGGCCCACCCTGACCACTCTTCTGCCTAGGAGCCAATACAGTATTGATTCTGAGGCAGAAGGGGAGGGTTAAACACAAAGACTGCCTCATAGCTAGGCACAGCGGTTGGGAGAGGGGAAGGTTTCAGAGCTGGGAGGCACCCCAAAGGCAGCCAGGAGAAAAGTAGTTGAGTAAAGAGACCATGAAAAGGATCTGAGGAAAGGGGTCAAAGCCTTACTCGCCACGGAGGGTGGGTGCGGAGAAGAAGGACCGCACAAAGGACCCATCGGATCTGGAGTCAGGAAGATCTGAGTTCGAGTCTGATCTCAAACACACACTAGCTGCGTGACTGCAAAACTCACGTATCCGCTCACTTATCTGCCTCAGTTTCCTCATCTGTAAAGTGGGGACAATAATAGTTCCACATCACAGAGGAGGCAATAGAGAGCCTCGAGGGAAGGCAAGGCAGACAAAAAAGACATTTATTAAAGACAACAATATTCCAGGCACCCAACCAAGCACCGGGGATACAAATACAAGCACAGAGAAAAATTGTCCCCACCTCAAGGAGCTGCAAGGCCAGTGGAGACGAGCCAGCAGGAAAGTGGGAGCCGATGGTGGTCATCGATGAACGGATGGAAAGGCACCATTCGAGTCACACCCGGCTTTGGCCCCTCCCCAAAATGGCGGCCCAAGAAGCCCCCCTCCCCCCCCATGGAAGGATGCTCCAGGATGAAGTGGCCGGAGACGGGATGAAGCCCAGAAGTGAGGAGGCGCCTCCAGGAGGAAATTGAAGTGGGAGCATCAGAGGCCGGAGCTACTGCGGGGAAAACTGAGACCATCTCCTGAAGCTCTCGGAGCCCCCCAAAGTGATGTCGAAACACTATTATCGATCCAAATAAGAGCAATAACCAACGAGAGTGGGCTGAGGACCTCCCCGGAGCCAGGGCGGGCCAAGGGAAGCCGCTCTCCTATTATTGCTCTCCTTGGCTTCTTCTCATTGGATCATAGCTAAGAAACACACGGAGGCAGCTGCGGCTCGGTGCTTGGCACACCGGCCCCGGATTCAGGAAAACCCAAGTTTGAACCCTGTCCCGGATGCTTCCTGGCCGCATGATCCTGGGCAAGTCACTTGATGAAAGGATCCGTAGGATGAAATGGAAAAGGGACCATCAAATCCCTCCAGCGTCCATCCCAAGCAATGGTCCGCGGGGGCACCGAGAGCTGGACACGACTGAAAGACGATGACGTGTCCGAAAGCCTCGAGAGAGGGCAATCTGAGTCACAGAAAATTAAATTTTTGTTTGTTTGTTTGTCTGTTTTTTAACCCCTTCACTTCTGTGTATTGGCTCCAAGGCAGAAGAGTGGTCAGGGTGGGCCATGGGGGTCAAGTGACTTGCCCAGGGTCACACAGCTGGGAAGTGTCTGAGGCTGGATTTGAACCCAGGACCTCCCATCTCTAGGCCTGACTCTCACTCCACTGAGCTACCCAGGTGCCCCCTCATAACAAATTAAGTTTGATCAGTGAGATGGGGGAAGGGAGGGGTCTGAGTCATGCCCAGAGCCCTCCTGCTGGGGTTGTGGGAGAGTGGTTAGAACGCATGATGGAGGGGCTCTTGGGGGCCAGGCCAGCATCTCTGAGCTCCATGATTCCGGGAGAAATCCCTGTCCAGCGGACAGCCTCGCTGGAATATGGATGTCTTCAAAAAGGCCTGCGTCAGCCTCCGCACGGTCTCTTCCCCGCGTTGCCTTTGGCTGCTCCCTTGTGGCTTGGCTCCTTTTCCGGTGGTGTTCCGTGAGAGACAATGCCGTGAGGGCGGAGAGCTCTGGGCTTCTTCTCCTGCTCGGGGCCTCGAGAAAGGAGCCGCCATCCTTGCTCTTGGGGGTCTTATTGTTCGTTTGTCCGTTTTAGCCAAAGATCCCGGACCTCTGAGCTTCTCCGTGGGCAGAGGCAGGAGAACGAGTGTCCAGGGGTCCGAGAAGCTGCCGTTGAGGCCAGAGCAGAAGGAGAGACTCCTGGGAACCAGCTCAGAGGCCAGGGGGGCGAAGGCTCTTCTGGCAGCCGGGCCACCACTGGACACGATGCTGGGGGTCCGGCGTTATCTAGAAACGGACACAAATTTCCAATCTCTCTCCCCAGAGCCTGAAGCGAGACATGAGGAAGAGCTCGGCCCCTTGAGGTTTTGGGGTTCGAGGTTCGAGGAGGCGCGAGTCTTGGAGTTTTGGGTTTTTTTCCCATATCTTTAAAGTAAATGCATTTTAGTTAAAAGCAAATTTTTAAAAAAAGTGAATCGAAGTCAGGTGGTTAAGCGGAACCAGGTCTGTAGTTATTGGCTCCTAACAGTGGGGTGAACACCACTGGGGTAGGCTCAGGCCAATGATGATAGAGAAGAAAAACCAACCTTGAACCTCTGAGGGTACCAGCGGAGCCATCTGAAGTAGCCTGAGTTAGGGAGACCCAGAACCGTCCCCACACCAAGAATACCAGAGAGGGGGCTGTAGGAGAGAGAACAAAGGAATCACTGAGTCACACAGTGGGTCTCGGCCGTAGTATCCAAAGAGACGTGTTCTACTGGCGAACTGTGTGACCTTGGGAAAGTCACGTCATCTCTCCTGCCCTTAATACCCCCACTGGGGGGACGAGAGTTTGGGCAAATTTGCTTCTAAAGTTCCTTTGAGTCCTCATTTTATGGAAGAGCCGCAGACCTGGTTGGGCTGGAATCCCGGCATTCGGAGACATTGACCTTCGCCGGTATGCCGTGACGCCGGAGGAAGCAGATTCTCCGAAGAGTTCTAGAATGGCAAAGCCCTTCCCGAGGATTCAGCCAAGAATGACTGGGCCGTCACTCGGTCACTGGAGGTGACTTCAGCCTGCAGAGAGGAGAGCCCAGGACGCTCCTTGCAAATACATGCTCTCTAAACATGAGCTTTTCTGCTGTCTAAAAATCAACGCCTCTCGTGGCTAATTCATCTTCACGGCGATTGTCCTTCTCATCCTTGCTAAAGAAATCCCTTTTTCTGAGCACGCCATCCACAAACGTTTTGTTTCTCTTCCCCACTTTTACCTGGCCAGGATTCGCCGTTGCTCCCAGGCCCTTCGCACGCTCCCGCATGGCTGTCCTTGATCTCAGATGCTCGTTTGCTCCAGCCGCATCCTCTCTGTCTGCGTTTCTCTGCCTCGCCTTGTCTTTCACTGTCTCTGTCACTCCGGCTCTTTGTTTCTCTGCTTCTGTCTCTCTCCTACAAGTCAATCAGGGAACGTTGGAGAAGCCTTTACTAATGTGCCCAGCACAGGGCTAGAGAGAGGCAAAGGTAGCTCCTGCCTTCAAGGAACTGCCATTCGAATGGGAGCAACAACATGGAAAGGAGGTAGAGAAGAGAGTTACACAGGGCAAACAGGAAGTACCTCAAGAGAACTACATGAGGGGTGAGTGTGTGTGTGTGTGTGTGTGTGTCTGTGTGTGTCTGTGTCTGTGTCTGTGTGTGTGTCTATGTGTGTGTGTCTGTGTGCGTGTCTCTGTGTGTGTCTGTGTGTGTGTGCGTGTGTGCGTCTGTGTGTGTGTGTCTGTGTGTGTCTCTGTGTGTGTCTGTGTGTGTGTCTATGTGTGTGTGTGTCTATGTGTGTGTGTCTGTGTGTGTGTGTCTGTGTGTGTGTCTGTGTGTCTGTGTGTCTGTGTGTCTGTGTGTGTGTCTGTGTGTGTGTCTGTGTGTGTGTGTCTGTGTGTGTCTGTGTGTCTGTGTGTGTGTCTGTGTGTGTGTCTGTGTGTGTGTCTGTGTGTGTGTCTGTGTGTGTCTGTGTCTGTGTGTCTGTGTGTGTGTGTGTCTGTGTGTGTGTCTGTGTGTGTGCGTGTCTCTGTGTGTGTCTGTGTGTGTGTCTGTGTGTCTGTGTGTGTGTGTCTGTGTGTGTCTGTGTGTGTGTGTGTCTGTGTGTCTGTGTGTCTGTGTGTCTGTGTCTGTGGGGGAACCTGGGAAAGGCCTTCTGCTGGGTGTTGAAGGAAGCCGGCGAAGCCCACGGATGGAGGAGAGGAAGGATGCTCCATTCTCCTCCCAGGTAAAGCTCTCTTCTCTCCCCAACCCTCAATCTCAACTAGACTCCATTGTTTTTCTCCTAGGGAAAAAGCTCCTTCTCCCTCTCCTCTTCCCTTCTCCACTCAGGGCTGAACCTTTTACAGTCAGACTTCCTACCTCACTACTCATGTACGTGACCTCTAGTTATGTAGTAATATTGCTGGGGGGGGTCCATTTTTGTGCCCCCCCCAATGCTGAGTCTCCCAATTCTACTATTGCTGGAAGGTGGAAGGGCAGAGATTGGCTGGAGCGGTGAGGCCAATCCCAAACTTTTTTTTTAAACCCTTAACTTCTGTGTATCGGCTCCTAGGTGGAAGAGTGGTAAGGGTGGGCCATGGGGGTCAAGTGACTTGCCCAGGGTCACACAGCTGGGAAGTGTCTGAGGCCAGATTTGAACCCAGGACCTCCCATCTCTAGGCCTGACTCTCCATCTACTGAGCTACCCAGCTGGCCCTGCCAATACCAAACTTCATAAAGTCACCCAATGGGCCTGGTCCCTGGAGGCTTAGAAGCTCAAGAAATCAGATACTTGGGAGGAAAACTTGGAGAGAGGAGAGCCCTGCGAGTCTACAGAGCAGAGAGGATCATGGAGGAGAGGGGGCTCAACAGCGTCTGCGATCGTAGACAGGTGGAGGAAATTAAGGATGGGGGAAAAGCCCCCACTGGGTTGGGCATTTAAGTCATGGAGGGGAAGGTCCAGGGATCGGTCCCTACCATCCATTTTCATCAGTGGATCTAAGGGAAGAAGCTGAGTATGGCCGAAAGGTAAAGTGCTCTGGCTTGCTCCTCCCAGGAGCAGCTGCTCTCCGATTACCTATTCATTTCCCTAATTACCTAATCAGTGAAATCAAATCAATCGATGTTAATTTCAACTTTAATAAACATTCTTCAGTTTACATATATGATTCTCTCCCTCAGATCATAAATAACAGGGTGATGTGTTTGAACTTTGGGAAGGTAGTTTAGATGGGAAAAAATAACATTTAATTAATGAGCTTGTCAACGTCTGAAACGTACAAATGACAGTCAGCAATTTTCCAGCTCCATTTTTAAAAGCTAATTGGAAATATGCATTTTTCTAAGCAAAAATTATAGCATCTATAGCATCAATGAATGAGGAAGGTCTAAGTATAGCCTCAAGTTGCATTTTAGCACAATGGAGAAAGTGCCAGGTAGGTCAAGAAGAGCCGGTTCTCTTCCTTGTCTCTGCCACATCCTGACTGTGTGACCCTGAGAAAGTCACCTCAAAGGTCCATGGACTGTGATTCTGTAAGTTTTAGAAGAGTTCTAAGTTTGTGTCAGATGATGATGCTCTTTTAGTCACTTCACTTGTGTTTGACTCTCTGGACAGTTCTCTTGGCAGAAATATTAAAGTTGTTTGCCATTTCCTTCTCCAACCCGTTTTATAGAAGAGGAAACTGAAACAAACAGGGTTAAGTGACTTGCCTAAGGTCTTACCGCTAAGAAGTGTCTGAGGCCACATTTGGACTCAAGAAGATGAGTATTCCTGACTCTCTTTCTAGTTTGCCACCTCTCTGCCCTTCTGATGATACAGTTGAGTTTAGAGGACTTGCCCGAGGGAACAGTGGAACCTCGGAGCTTCCCACTTTCCATCCAGGGTTTCTCCCTACCACATGGTGCTTCTGATCACAGGTCTTCATGTGAAAAACATATATACATGCTCTAACACACATGTATAGATAGACCCAAATCTCAATGTGCCAAGACTAGAAGGGAAGGTCCTCGAAGGTCCCTTGTGAGAATTAATTCGACTGATGGAGGTTCGAGACAAGAGACGGCGAGACCAAAGCAAGGTAATATAGCAAAGCTTTAATGGAGGAAAGAAGTGGCAAGGAGGAGTCTGGTAGAGGTGGCTGCAGAGTCCCAGGTGAGCAGGGAAACTCGTGAGATCTTATAGCATTAGGAGGGTTCAAGGGTACTTCCTGCAACTTGGGTGGTCTCAATTGATTGTCTTTGGGGAAGGTGAGCTACTCGGATCAACTTCACTGGGTGTCCCTGAGAGGGTGGGAAATTCTGGCCTCGGGGGATTGGAGGGGCTGAAGTTGCAGAATGTTGTTGGCGACCATTCTGTCGGCTTCCTGTTGCCAGGCTCCAGGTTTATCATTCATGCCTTTCTGTAGAAAACAAAACAAGACAAAAAAAATGGGTGGAAGATGGTGGGGGGAGGGAGGCTTTGGAGGGGGAGACCCTAAGTCAAGGGGGTACGAGTGTAGTTTTTGCTCATCAAACTGCTTCCTGCTAAGGAGGGGAAGCAGAGGTCACTGATGATTGCCTCCCCGTCCCAGCTCCATCTCCCCAAAATGGAGAAAAGGAGATGGCTAACTGACAAGCCTAGACAGCCCCAATGCTATACGATCTCGTGATTTTCCCCACTCAGGTGGGACTCCACAGCCGCCTCTCCTGGTATCAGACTCCCCCTCGCTGCTTCTTTCCTACATTAAAGCCTTACTCTATTACCTTGCTCCAGGCTCATTGTCTCTTGGGTCGAACCCACGTCAATTGGACTGACCCTTCGTTTCTTTTCCAGTTTCAGAAAAATGGAGATCGGCTTGGCCATCCCTAAGGATGAGGATTTTTGTTAATGTTCCAGTTCTACTGTCTGGTACGTAGACGGTCACCGATAGCATCTCGAATTGAAGAAGGTCAAGATCCACAACGACAAATGCTTTTAGAACCCGGAGCGATAATTTCAGGACTGGCATCTAAAGCATACAGAAGAGCTCTAAGACGGCAGGGCCTCTTGGTCCTTCAAGGCTTGAGGGAAAAAGCAACACTTCAGTGGAGATGCTCAGAAAGCCCCAGGAGAGCCACGTGAGTTGGAAGAGGATGGCCAGTGGAGTCATGTTCTGGTTGGACATCAACAGCTGGGTGAAAATGTGAGTAAAGTCTACAGCTACAGAAGACATTTAGTGAGCGCTTGCTGAATGCAGAGCCCTGAGGTAAGTACTGGGTGAGATGACAAATGTGAACAGTTATAATGAGTTTATTTCTTGTAAGCAAATGCATCAGCAGGCATGTCTGGGTTGGGAAGGACTGATTTTCTTTTAAAGATCCAGGACTAGGTCTTGATCAATGACACCTCTAAAACCCAGTGGAATTGCACGTTGGTTTCGGGAGGAGGGTGGGAGGGGGGAGAGAAAGAACATGAATCATGGAACCATGGGAAAATATTCTGAATTAATTAACTAATTAAATAAACTTAAAAACAAAGATCTGGGAAGCTTTAGAGGGCTGCAAAGTCCATAGAGGTCAACAGTGTGGCAAAGTATCCAGAGAGACCAATTGACCTTAGGCTGTGTAAAGCCAGGTGAGAGCATCCAGGAACAAGGACTTAGTCATCCCACTGGAAACTCTCCCGGATCGACAACACTTGGAATACTGGAATCAGCTCTGGGTGCTACAATGCAAGAGGGACGTTGCAAATCTGGAGAATGGCCAGGACAGAAAAGTCAGGGTGGTGGCGACTCTCATGCTCATGTCCTGTGATGATGACTTGAGGAATTAAGAGAGGAAGAGTCTGCATTCTCAGTGGCCACATGAGAACTGACGTGAAGCATTGGAAAAGTCTTGGTGGGAAAGTTTTTCCTTTGTTCTATTTGGCCCTGAGGGCAGAGTAAGAAACCATGAAGGAAGATACAAAGGGGCATATTTAACTTGATGTTAGAAAACATCTGGGCAGCTAGGTGGCACAGTGGTTGGAGAGCAGGGCCTGGAGTCAGGAAGACTCCTCTGTCTGGAATCAAGAAGACTCATCTTCCTGAATTCAAATCCAGTCTTGGATATTAACTAGCTCTATGACCCTGGGCAAGTCACCTCACCTTATCTGCCTCAGTTTCCTCATCTGTAAAATGAGTTGGAGAAATAAATGGCAAATCACTCCAGTATCTCTGCCAAGAAAACCCCATGCAGTCCCAGAGAGTTGGCATGACTGAAAATGACTGAAAACACACACACACACACACACACACACACACACACACAAAGACCTCCTAGTAATTAAAGCTGTCCCAACATGGGAAGGTCTACCTTGGCAGTTACTGGCTTCATGCTCACTGGAGGTTTGGGGGGAGAGGCTGGTCAGTCACTTGTCCTAAATGGCCTTTGAGTTGGGCATCCAGCTGTACCTCTCCATTCTCCAATCTATTCTCCACATGGCAGACAAAGAGATTTTCCTGATCCTCATTCATGCCCCTTTAGTACTGAACAAGCTCCAGTGATTCCTTCCTGCCCCTGGAATCAATGACAAACTCCTCTAGTATTTCAAACTCTTCATCTCGTGGGCTTTTCTTAATGTTCTAATCTTTTCACATTAGTTTTCTTTCTATGGACTCTACAATCCATATGAGCCATTATGCTGCTGCTGCTGATTATCAAGGATTCCTCACTGCTTCAGAAAGTTAAAGGGAAGATGAATGGGGTCATAAGGGAGTAATTAGTAATAATAATAATAACAATAATACCTATATATTTCTTACTGTGCATCAGACACTATGACAAGAGCTTTAAAATTTAATTTGACCTTCCCAACAACCTGGGAAGTACAGACTATTATTAATTCCATTTTTGTAGTTGTGGAAACTAAGGTAAACAGAGGTTAAGTGACTTGCCCACATCACACAGCTAGTAAGTCTTCTTTCAGATTTGAACTTTGGTCTTTCTGATTCTAGTCCTGGTGTTCTAACCATTATTCCATCTAGATGCAGTATCTAGTGTGTAGACTGGCACATCCCATCCAGGAATAATTGCAGACCTAATTTTGATCATGGATAATGGTTCTAGAATTGGGAAGTCCAGAAGAAGGAAACTTGTATTAGCAGGTCAATAGCCAAAGCTATGGAAAATCTCTATGGATAATGGCAGCTGGGGCTAGAATGGACCAGAGAAAGCAGTCACCCATCAGGGTACCATGAGATATTTAATTTAGATAGGAATGGTGGATTTGGAGGTCCAACTTTAATCATCGATGACTGTATGAAAATGTAGGTGAGAATGGTGCTCAGATCAGTCAGAGATTGGGGCTCTGCTATCCAGACCTTTTGTGACTTTGGTGGAGTCACAGCATTCTGTCTGATCTTCAGTTCCATCATCTGAAAAATGAAGGGGATGGACCAGAAGATCTCTGATGTTCTCCTCCAGCTCTAAGTCACCATATTGTCACTTTGTAGAACTGGAAGAGGTCTTGGTGACCATCTAGTCAAACTCCTCCTGAGCAAGTATTTCCCCCTATGGTATGCCTACGTTTCCCCCCTCCTATCTGGGTTGTGTGACCCTGAGCAAGACACAAAGTCTTTCAGAAGCTAAGTTTCCTCAGCTGTAAAATGGGGATGATGATACTATGGCGTCTCCTTCACAGGGTTCCGAGGAGATTCCATGAGCATGATGTGTATAAAGTGTTTTACCAACATCCAATCCCTTTGAGCCTAGGATCCTTTGACCTTCCTGGTTGGGTTGTTGGATCAGATTCCCAGGAGAGGTAGCAAAGTGTGCTTTAGGGCCCTGGAGATTGTGGGGGCGTCTCTGGAAAGAGAATCCTTCGTGTCCTCAGTGGAGCACCGCTGTGTGAATCCCTGGAGCCTCCATGGGGTAGTGATTCGGGCACTCCTGCCCTCTGTGCCCCCGCGTCCTGGGCAACCATTCGGTCTTGCCTTTCCTGGGGAAGGCCAGGAGGGCCTCTGGCTTGCCAGATGTGTGAGAGGCCATTTCCTCAGGCACTCTGAGAGGAATTCCTTCGACAGCTATGTTTTGGTGCTTGGAGGAGGAACTTCTGGGAGAAGCGGGTGAGAAGACCCACCTCCCCAGCCCCAGCCCCAGCCCCCCATGGCCTTCCAATCAGCTTCTCCCCACCCCAATCTGCCCACCTCCTTCTCCTTCTCAGCCTGGCTTCAAGGGTAGCTCCCAGCCCATCTCCCTGGGCACTGCCTCTGTTCTGCTCCAGGCTGGCCTCTTGGGACCGGCTGACCTTTGGAAATTCTTTCCCCACCAACTGGCACTTCACTGCGTTGCCTCATTTATGTGAGGGGGCTCTCGGGGGGTTCATCTTTCTGTCAGCAGAGGCTAACGTCTCCACTTTCAGGAGGGAGCATCTTTTTTATTTCCCCCTTTGCCTCGGAGCAGTGTGGGCGTTGTTGTCAGTCTTCCAGGGCTGGCCACCCTTCATTTTGCTCCTCGAGGGGAGAAGGGAAGAAAATGGAGGAAGACAAGATGGTGAGAGGATAGGCTCGAGAGCCAACGGGAGCCCTGTCAGATGTAGGATGAAGCCTGGGTGTGAATCCCAGCTCTACTCTATCGATGACAAGGAAGACACTGACTCAGTCATTTGCCTTCTCTGTAGACATTTCCTCATCTGAAAAAGATGAGGCCAAAAAAGATGACCTCTCAGGCATTGGGGTTTGTGGAAAGAGGACAGGATTTTAAGTCAAAGATCCTGGGTTCAAATCCTGCCTCTGTAACTTGATGAATGATCTTGAACAACTTATATCAATTTCTGTGCCTCAGTTTCCTTATGTGATCTGTTCATATATATATGTATATATATATAATGCATATTATTGTTGCATAGTATTGTATATAAACATATAATAGATGGGTGTGTGTTCTTGTAGGTAAACTGTACTCGGTTCTTCCCATGCTGGTCCTCCAATTCAAATGGGAGCTTCTGGAGGGCAGAAATTGTCTTTGCTTTTTTTTTTTTTTTGCATGCCCAGGACTTAATAGTGCTTGGACCATAGTAAGGGTTTGAGACATGCTTTTTGACTGACTTTTTAGCTGACTTATTGTTCCTGGTTCTGTTCTCTGGGGCACACACACACACACACACACACACACACAAGTGATGCCCCTTTGAACCCCTGAAAATCATTTTGAAATCTCCTCTCCAGGCTCAGACTGTCCAGCTCCCTTCCCTCATCCTCATCAGGTGGCTTCTTGCTCCTGGGGAGCCCAGCTGGCAGAGCATGTGACGCTGAGGTGGAGAGGCACCCCAGATCCCGGTCCTGGTACCATGACGCTATGTCGTCCCCGGCATTAGTCAGAAGTCCTGCTTCAGCACATCCAGGGCAGAAGTCCTTAGAGGAGCTTCCTCTGCTAGGTTGCAGGTCAGACTGTCCCAAGCGCCCTCCCCGCCCTCGCAGGGGCTCAGACGGGGAACCTCCCACTCGGGATGGCTTCTGCTCCCTCTCCACTCCTTTCGCCAGTTTTATGTCATTTGACTATGTTCTAGTCTGAGCTAATTTTGTAAGACGAATTGCTTAAGAGAAACATATGAAATCCTTGACTGAAGCCCAAATAGAAAATACTCACCACATTTCCTTCCTCAACCAATTTTGCAATTCTATTTAAAAAAAGGAGCTGGCCACCGGGCTGTCCAGAATTCATTCTTGATCTCCCCTCCTTCTCATTGTCATTCCCAGAGATGTCACCCTCTCGTATCCCAAGTGTCTCCTGGCAGACATGTTCCATCACTTAACAAATCTTTGGGGAACCATGTTTGAAATGATGTCTTTGCACAAGGTTTCCGGGGCATCGGTGGGATCTGTTCCATAGGAGCACAGGATCTCAGACCTAATTGTAAGAGGCTCAGTTTTAATTTAATTTAATTTAAATTTTTACAAGTGGAACTTCTATTTCTTTTTTAAAAAATGTTTCTCCATGCTTACATGATTCATTTTCTTTCCCTCCCCCATCTTGGATCCAATAAGCACTTCTCCTTATTGGAGAATGTTATTGCTTATTCCTAGTTCCATATTATTCATTTTTGCAATGAACAATCTTTCAAAACCCAAACTCCCAATCCTATATCCATATAAACACATGATAAGTCATTTGTTTTTCTTCTGTGTTTCTCCTCCCACAGTTCTTTCTCTCTATGTGGACAAAATTCTTTCTCATAAGTCCCTTGGGATTGTCTTGTATTAACAAAGTTCCTTACAATGGCTTGTTCCACAATGTTTCACTTTCTGTGTACAATGTTCTTCTGGTTCTGTTCCTTTTGCTTTGCATCAGTTCATGGAGGTCTTCCCAGTTCACATGGAATTCCTCCAGTTTATTATTCCTTTGAGCACAATAGTATTCCATCCCCATCAGATCCCACAGTTTGTTCAACCATTCCCCAATCGAAGGGCATCCCCTCATTTTCCATTTTTTTGCCAAATAGCGTGGCTATAAATATTTATGTACAAGTCTTTTTATTTTCTCTTTGGGCACAACCCTAGTAGATTTTTTTAGTTTTAGTTTTAGTTTAGTTTAGCCTAGTTTTAGATTGCAATTCTGCTGTCCTCTGAGGTGGCCAAATGAAATCCAGATTCATGTTCAGTTCTGGTTATCACATTTCAGGTAAGGCATTAAGTCGGGGTGGGGGGGTAAGCTTGATGCTAAAGAGCCTTGGGCCTGTGCCCCGAAAGGAATTGGGAATTCTTAGGTTAAGAAGGAAGACTTGTTGGGGAGGGAGGGTAGATGGAGAAAACAGTTGTGTTCCAGTATATTCTATTTCATGGTTCAAGTATTGAGGTGGGGGCCTGGGATCTCATAGAATTATAGAATTTGAAGAATGAGGGATTTTTAAGGTCATCTTGTCCAATTCTTAAGTTTACAGGTTAGGAAACTAGCCATCTGTTTTAGCAGCTTGAAATACTGTCATGAGAAAGAAGGAATGAACTTCTTCCTGGCCCTGGAAGGCAGAAATGGGCGTAATGGGTGGAAGTTAGAATATAAAGGAGTCCATTTAAGCTTGATATAAGGAGGTGTGTGTGTGTGTGTGTGTGTGTGTGTGTGTGTGTGTGTGTAAGACAGAGGGACTTCCTCACCATGGCACGTTTCCAATCATGGCATGGCATGCCTTTGAACTAATTTCCCCTCTCTGGAGGCCTGCAGGGAAGGATGGATGACCTGTTGATGAACATTCTACAGAAGAAATTTGTCTCTCAGGAGTGGATTGGAATGGATGGTCGTTGTCAACTCTGTTCCAATTCCGAAATCTTCTGATTTATTTGGTTTGATCTGAAAAGGAGGCATTTTACCTAAGGCAATTTTCCAGATAACTGAAGCTTTCCATTCAATGGCAAAACTATTTATATATCCTCTGCCATCTTTGATGAAAGTCTTCTAACATTCGCACACTTCTCTGCCTTCCTAAAGAGATTATAGAAACTTAATCATTTTTGATGACTCGAGATCTTACTTAGGGAACTATTTTGTAATACCGATACCCGTAGGGTGGTAGCATTTGAGGTTTTCTGGGCTATTGCCCCATACTATTGGGTTTTTTTTTTTGATGGTGTCAGCTTTTTTCCCCCCTCCTGATATCTGTTTCTGTCTCCTGTCTACTATTTGCTGCTGTCAGTGCTATTGCATCCACATCTTCACTTCTTCCCTTTTCAATTTGGTGTTCCTGATGTGTTATGGACTGAGAAACCAGAATGCCAAGCCTCTCGTAATTCGGTTTAAATGAAGGGGAAATGATACTGAGTGGGGCCTTGAGGAACTCTCCTAGGAGAAGGAGCACGATCTTCGCTGAACAGACATAAGAACTTCTGTTTTAGCTCCGGAGAGTTCTTTACTTGCTAATTTACTGATTCTTGTCTGTGTTCTGGATCACTAAGGACAACAAACAAGTAACCTCTGGGTTCTTATCTAGATATTTATACAGAATACTTATCAAGGTAACTGGAGAGATCCAGATTTCATGTAGCTTCAAAAAGAATCTTTCTAAGCCATTCTTCTGATCATGTGCTCAAATACTTACCGTCCTTCTCAAGAACTTCCAAAGGCTCCACTCCAATATTGGTCCCACCCCAATATCCTCTATTCCTGGGCTTAAAGATCATTGTAGACAGACATGGCAGCCATGATATTAAAATATTCTTGCTCCTTGGAAGGAAATGATGACAAATCTGGACAGTGTCCGGAAAAGTAGACATCGCCTTGATGACCAAGGTCTATGAAGTCAAAGCTACGGTGATTTTTTTCCCCAATAGCAACGTATGGCTGTGAGAGTTGGAATATGAGGAAAGTTGAGTATTGCAGAATTAAGATGTTTAGATTGTGGGGCCGAAGAAGACTTTTGAGAGTCCCTTAGACGGCAAGGAGACCAAATTAGTCAATATTTAAAGAAATTAATTCAGATTGTTCACTGGAAGGTCAAATACTAAAACTGAAGCTTAAGTTCTTTGGCCACATGATGAGAAGACATGACTCAGGAGAAAAGCCCCTGATGCTGGGCAAGACTGAAAGCAAAAGGAAAAGGAGATGGCAGAGGATGAGATGGATAGATAGTGTCATGGAAACAATGAACAGGAACTTGAGTAGACTTCGTGAAAGAATGGAGGAAAAAAAGGCCTGATGTGCTATGGTCCATGGGTACACGAAGAGTTGGATGTGACTGAACAACTGAACAACAACAACAATTTTTAAGTCATATTCATATAAATCAGTGATTCCCAAAGTGGGCGCCACCGCCCCCTGATGGGTGCTGCAGCAATCCAGGGAGGCAGTGATGGCCACACTTTTTTTGCATTACATTCTATTCTGAGTTCAATAAATAGTTTCATAATTTCCAGGGGGCGCTAAGTAATATTTTTTCTGGAAAGGGGGCGGGAGGCCAAAAAAGTTTGGGAACCCCTGATATAAATGAATGGATATCATTAATCCTTCCCCGTAAGGGTTCCCACAATTCTGTTTTTAGCTCAAACTCCCTAATTTCCTAGGTTTAAATTAGCAATTGAGGTCATAGACTAGAAAGGTTATTAAGAGTAAGACCCAATAAAGGCTTACAAAGTCACCTCTGACCATCACTACAACTGCTACCTTCTCTTCAAATCTGAAACCAGTGTCACTGCTCCGTCGTCTAAGGATACCAGGGATTCCCTTCTCCACGATTGTCTTTCTCTTTCTTCATCTGCCTGAACCTCTTCGTTGACCTCCAGACTTCCATCTTGATGTCCAGGAAATTCAATATGTCCAAAACCCAAATCATCATCTCTTCCCCTAAACTACCTCATCCTCTTCCCTTTTACTGTAGTGGATTAATGCTACCTTCCTGGTCCCTCATGCTTAGGAGAGTTAAACTCAGATCTCTTAGCATATTTTTAAACTCAGTTTCCTGAAAGACAGTTAACTCCTCCACTAAGTTAAAATGTCATTTGCAAGATTCCTTTACATTTTAAAGGTACAGCAATACCATATGAAATCTATGTGGAAAAGGTTACAACACATGGGCCTTCCAATGAAAACACACACACTCATCTGCTTCCACAAATAGCATGTGAGCTTCTTGAAGATCTGCTTCTCATTTTGCCTTTATGTCTTCACCTCCTACCTTGTACATAGTAGGTTCTTAATGCACACTTATTGGATTGGATTAGTGTATTAGCATATTAAATGGTCAGCACAATCCTTCAAAATAGGAATTCTGGCTTGTTGAGATTTGATGTCAGTATCAAGGAACTACCAAAATGCATGAGCCTGGAAAGATGCTGGAAGACTTACCCTCCTGATCATTTTTTTAAAAGACCCTTAAGTATCACAGAATCTTAGAGGGAAGGGAAGGGAAGGGAAGGGAAGGGAAGGGGAAGGAAAGGAAAATAGAAGGGAAAGGAAGGAGAAAGGAAAAGGGAAGGGAAAGGAAAAGGGAAGGGAAGAGAAGGGAAAGGAAAGGGAAGGGAAAGGAAAGGGAAGGGAAATGGAAAGGGAAAGGAAAGGGAAAAAGGAAGGGAAGGGAAAGGAAAGGGAAAAGGGAAGGGAAGGGAAAGGAAAAGGGAAGGGAAGGGAAAGGGAAAAGGGAAGGGAAGGGA
>NC_058132.1:646675808-646689145 GCF_016433145.1 Gracilinanus agilis | reverse complement strand
CCCCAGCTCCCGCGGCCTCCCCCTCCCTCCTCCTCCTCCTCCTCCCACACCCCCTCAGTGCTCCCCCTCCCTCTCCTCCCCAGGCTCCCTCCCATCCACCTCTCCTTCTTTGTCGCATTACATAGTAATCTGAGATGCTTTGGCCGAGCTCCAGGGAACAGAATGTACTTGGCAGAGGGACGGGGCTGGATGTCTGCAAAATGTCGGGAAACGCAGCCAGGAGCTGCTAACTGGGTCATTAACCTCCCAAAGAAGAGCGAGGCCTGGAGCCGCCTCTGGCTCCCTTCATCTCCCCACTGAAAGGGCCCGAAGAGCAGGCGAAGAAGAAGGGGGAGGCCCCAGCCTGCCTCCCAGCCTTTGATTTCCAAGCACCAGAGACAGCAGCCTCCCCCCCAGCCCTCCTTCTTCAGCAAGTGCAGAGACAGCGTTTACCGGGGCCCTTTGGGATCAGCCCGCCAGCCCCCCTCCCCAGCAGATCCAAAGGGCATTCCTCACCTCCTCCTTGGGGAGACCATCTCATTTAAACCCCGTTTTACAGATGGAGAAACTAAGGCTCAGGAGGTGAAATGGGACTACAGAGATAGGGAGAGGACAGCAGAGGTTAGCTAGAGCAATCGTGCTCCATCGTTTTTCAGTCCTATTCAACTCTTTTTGACCCCATTTTGGGTTTTCTCGGCAAAGAAACTCAAGTGGTTTGCCATTTCCTTCTCCAGCCCATTTTACTGATGAGGAAACTGAGGCAAACGAGTCAAACAGCTAGTAAGCATTAGGGGCCAGATTTGAACATAGGAAGTTGAGTCCTCCTGCCTTCGGGCTTGGCATTCCATCCACTGTGCCATCTAACTAGCCAATTTACAATGTGGGAAATTGAGATTCAAAGAGATTAAACAATTTCACACAGGCAGTAAGTAGCAGAAGTAGGATTTCAGTCCAGTTGTCCCTCTGCGGCTCAGGGAAAAAAGAGGAGGAGGAGGAGGAGAATCTTAGCTCTATATCAGCATTGCCACCTGGACCTCCAGATCCCCTAGCCAGGCATCTTGCCTCATCAAACCCCTGCCAGATCTCTCCACCCACCAACCCCAGACCTCCCAAACAATGCGAGTCCTTTCTTTTGAGAAGATCCAGGACTTCAAAGACCACTCGAGCCTCCTTTCTTTAGACCAGAAAGACCCATGGCACGGCTGGCAATACTGGCCAGTTCAGCACCACGTGTGTCTTCCTAGACTTCGCAACCACCAGTCGATCTCTGACCTCCTCCACATCTTGGCTGGCCGACCACTATAGCCTGAAAGTTGACCGAGGCGATGGCTGGCTAGTATTCAGATGGCATTTTAAAGTTTGCAGAATACTTTGCAATTATCTCGTTTCTTCTCACAATAACTCTATAAAGAAGATGCTATTATTATTCTCATTTTACAAATAGGGAAAGTAAGGGAAATAGAGTGATTTATCTAGGGTCACCCAGCTAGCAGAGATTCAGACAGGATTTGAATTCAGATCTCACTGACTCCAAATCTTTCATCATGGCACTGAATCTCTCTATACAGTCATTGTCCACTTTTGAATCGGATCCAACAGGTCTTGGGGTTCCGATCAAATGGGCAGAATCTCTCTCTCTCTCTCTCTCTCTCTCTCTTTCTCTCTCTCTCTCTCTTTCTCTCATTTGTAATATTTTAATTTTTTGTGTTTAATAATTTTTGAATTACAAATTCCATCCCTCCTCTTCCACTCCTTGAGAAGGGAAGCACTTTGATATAGTTATTATACAAGTTCAGTCATTCAAAGCATATTTGCATACTAGCCATGTTATTAAAGAGAACATAGACCAAAAGAAAAATAAAGAAGTAAAAAAATGTGCTTTGAGCTCCATTCAGACTCAACCACTTCTTCTCTGGAGGTGGGTGTCATTTTTCAGCCCAAGTCCTTTAAAATGGTCTTGGATCATTGCATTGCTGAAAATAGCGAAGCCATTCATAGTTGATCACGACATAATATTGCTGTTACTGTGTCTTCTGGTTCTGCTCACTTCATTTTGCATCAGTTCATGATACTCTTTCCAGGTTTTTCTGAAATCAACCCGTTAATAATTTATTACAAGAGAATAGTAACCTATTACAATCACGTGTCACAACTCGAGCAGCCATTCTCTAATGGAAGGGCATCCCTTCCACTCTGGCATCTCTTTTCAGCACTTCCAGCACCCCCTTGGGCAGGTTACCCCTTCCTGATAGAAGAGGTCTCCAAAACATGAGGGTCTCAACCTAACGCTTCTCAGTGGCTCTCAAAGCAGAGAGAGGAAACTGACTCTAGAGTCGAACAACCTCCACTTATGGTTTAAATCATGTTAGCCAAGTCACGAAGAGACCTCTGCTTCCTCAGATACGAAAGGATGGAGCTGTCCTACATCAGGACTTCTTCACCTTTTTTTTTTTTTTGGATCATGGACCCCTTTTGGTATGAGTCAGATGAAGCCTGTGCACCCCTTCTCAGAAATATTTTCAATACAAAAATAAATTACATGAGATTATCATGGAGACAAATTATAATGAAATGCAATGATCACGACACATATATATTCATTAATAACACTTACCTTCTGGCTTAGACTTGATATTAAGTATCGGTACCAAGGTGAAGAGCATGAAGGGATAGGCTATGGAGGTTTAGTGATGCCTAGGAAGTGTCTGAGGTCATTGTTGAACCCAGGACCTCCTGTCTCCAGGCTTGACCCTTTATCCACTAAGCCACCGAGCTGCCACCATAGAGTCTTAAAAACAATACATTTACAGATTCCCATTGCGAACCCCAGAGGAGGCCATCTCTAAGGTCATCTCTAGATCTGGATCTGTGGACTTAACTCTTAGATTTATAGATTTAGGTCAGAAATCGAGTCCAACCTCCCCACCTCTCCCCCCCCCCCCCCCATGAGATAATGGAATCAGAAACTTGCCCCTGATCATCCAAGTCATTAATGAAGGATCGCAGGTATAGAACCAGAGCAGACCCAAGACATCATCTAGTCAGACCAAGGCACTCACTTTTCCAGAGGAGGAAATAGTTTCACAGAGATTAAATGACTCCTCCACAGTCATTAAATAGTAACTGGAAGAGACCCGCTCTAAAACCTGGTCCTTCAGCTCCAAAGTTCACTTTCTTATTTAACCCAAATCTTTTGGTTCTTAGTCTTGCCCTTTAAGCCCTACAGAGAGCAGACTGGACCTCCTTGCACACACACACACACACACACACACACACACACACACACACTGGGAGGCTAAGACTGACAAATGAATACACTGCTGTAACTGGGGAACATTAAAAGTCTTTTAGGTGTTGAGACTCTTCAGGTCTATCTGGAATAGTCTTTTGCTAGTCCTGCCTGTCCACATTCTCCAGCACCCAGGGGTGCTCTGCTATTCAGAGTATGCAGCAGCAAGTGAAGTGAATGAGCATTTATTAAGCAATGGTTGTGTCTGAGGCACTGCACTAAATGATATGGAGACAAAGAAAGGCCAAAGAGAGGCCCAACCCTCAAGGAGCTCCCAGACCAATGGTGGAAAAACAGGAGAACAAGATAGAGACAAGGTTGATTGGCGTTACACTAAAGAAGAAAACCTTATCACGAAGAGTGGCTGAGAAAGGCTCCTCGGAGAAGAAGCTATATTAGCAAAGACCTGAAAGAAATCGGGAAGTCAGGAGTTAGAGATGGTGATGATGATGATGATGATGATGATGATGAAGATGATGATGAAGATGATGATGATGATGATGATGATGATGATGATGATGATGGAGAGAAGTTTCAGGAATGGGAGGAAAAACAGTGAAATTACAGAATCATTGAAGATAGGCTGGTGTCCCTATTACTAGGGAGACTTGTGTTTGTGGATTGCTTTGGTTTAGGAGTTCTGAGCCGCAGTAGGGCTAAGTTTATCAGGTAGCTAAATTAAGTCTATCATAAATATGGTGAATTCCAAGGTGGAATTAATAAAAGCTGCCTAAAGAACTGGCCTAGGCTAGAAGTGGAATAGCTCAAAGCTTTGGCAATGATAAGTAATGAGATTTTTGTTCTAAATTAGATAATAAGATGCATTGAAAGAAAGAAAAGAAGGAGGGAAGGAAGAAAGGAAGGAAGGAAGGAAGGAAAAAAGGAAGAAAGGAAAGAAAGAAGGAATGAGGGAAGAAAGGAAGGAAAGAAGGAAAAAGGAAAAAAGGAAGAAAGGAAGAAAGGAAAGAAAGAAGGAAGGAGGGAAGAAAGGAAGGAAGGAAAAAGAAAAAGAGAAATAAAGAAAAGGAAGGGAGAGGGGAGCAGGAGAGGGAAAGGCAGAGGAAGAGGGAGAGGGAGGGAGGGAGATGCTTGGAGATCTAAGCAGATTAGAAAACTCTAGGACCCAGCCAGTGGGCTGGTTGATTAGGTTGCTCACAGATAGCCTTTGTCATTATTGGCTGCAATCTCTTCTAGGGCAACATTCAACCAAAAAACAAAACAAACAAAAAAAGGAAAGAGGACATTCCAGGCATGGGAAACAGCATTGGCAAAGAAGCAGAGGTAGGAAGAGCATATGGCACACTTTCATTGAAGCCAGGGAATGACATTCAGGTGGCACATAGTGGCATAGAGGGATAAAAGAGTGAGGATCTCTCTTCCTCCATGGCTGGAGCCACCAAGTAGGAGAGAAAAAAGGAGAGAAAAGGTGTGTGTGTGTGTGTGTGTGTGTGTGTGTGTGTGTGTGTGTGTGTGTGTGATTTTGTTTACACATCTCCTACATTATATCATATTCTCTTGTGTTGTATTTAATAATTAGCCAAAGATTTCTACATCCCTGTAAGTTCTTCTAAGCTTCCTGAGGGCAGGCACCTGGTCAGACCTAGCAGAGGGCTTCGTGCACAGAATAATAATAATAATAACACCATTTTTAGAAATGTTATATATGTTATTTCTTGATCTTCACCCAAACTCTGGGAGGGAAGTGCTGCTATTTTCCCCACTTTATAAGTAAGAAGACTGAGACAAACAAAGATGAGAAGACTTGCTTAAGAGTCTGAGGCAGGATTTGAATTCCGAATTCCATCCAGCTAGTATTTAACATACTCAGTGTGCAGAATTCAGTTGAGAAGTAGCTTTTTCCCCCACTGGGGCTGGCCCTGTGAGGCTGCCTGCCTCCTGTCTCCGGAGTCTGAGGAGAGGAATTGAAATCCTTTCTCTGATATCTGTCAGCCGTGTGACTTAATTTCATGGGCCTCAGTTTCCTCAACTGACAAATGAGGGTGGTCATGCAGATGGTACCATCCAGCTCTGGATGAAGGTTCTAATGAATTTCAGGGACTCGAGGATGGCTTCCTGAGGAGGAAACAACATTCTGCAACAAGCCAGGACACCTTGATTATATAATATTTGTTTAACGTCCTAGGTGTGGAGTGTAAGTTGGGAAAGCTACCCGCCCTGCCCTTTCACAGACTAAGAAGGAGCTTTCTTGCCAGCAGCCCAGGAGTTCTGCCTGCCTGGGGGAGCATTTGTTGGTGTTTTCCAGTATTTAGAAAGAGCAAACTTGCTCTGTGTTTTCAGTGTGGCCGGTGCCCAGTCTCGTGGCTAAAGTACTGCCTAGAGTGTCTGGGGGCTGAGCTCTTCTTTCTCCCTTTCTGCTGACTCATTTCTTGCTTGGGGATGAATCATGCCTCCTCTCTTTGCCCTCCGGCACGTTGTTGGGGCTCCCTTAGGAAGCAGGACTACTGGACTTCTCTACCACCTCCAAGAGCCCCGGGGATCTGAGGAGTGGGGTGTGTGTGGGGGGGTGAGATCAGCTACATTAGGTGAAGACTTCCTGCCCCCCCCTTCCCCAGGAGGGGGTGAGCCTGAGGCTCTTCCCAAAAAGTTTGTCTTCAACAGCACAAATGAACAAATTGGGACAGGACCGATGATGAGAAAGGTCCAGCCAGAAGGAGCAGGAATAGACCCGCGCCTGGGAGAGACGGTGAGGTCCTAGCGTCGGAGGAGTTCGGAGAGAGAGACTCCTGGGAGAAACTTGAATCCATCCTCTTTATTTGAGAGAAGAAAAAAAAAAGATCAGAAGGGTTTAGAATGAGAAGTCCTGGATTCGAGTCCCCTTTCGGCACTTACCGTCTCTGACCTTGGTTTCTTTATTGGCAAACTGTGGGTATCAGGCTAGATGGCTTTTGGGGTTCCTCAGGTTCTAAGTCTATAACACGGACATTTCAGAGAAGGCCAGGGAGGGCAATCAGCCCAATGTCATACCCTTAGAAGGGAAGGGCCTGGATGAACCCGATGCTGCCATCGCAGGTCTTGGTGTTGTAGGTAGGCAGTCAGGAGGCTGTGACTTTTAGTTCCCGCTCGGAGACCCTCCAAACCGACTGCGCTCTCTCTCTCATTTTTGCATGGCTTTCTTTCTCAATTAGAGATTCTCCCCATTCCTTGATCCTGGAAGGAAGAGAATTTTATTAAAGGGGAAAGATCTGTAGTTCAGCAAAACTAAGCAACACATGTTTTCATTCGACAAGCATTTATTAATCTCTTGCTGTATGCCAAGCATTAGGCCATCAACTGAACTGGACAGTGTATAGCAGGGGTTCTCAGATTTTTTGGCCTCCTGCCCCCTTTCCAGAAAAAATATTCCTCAGCCTCCTGGAAATTAATATTTTTAAATTTTAATAGCAATTAATAGGAAAGATCAATGCACCTGTGGCCATCACCGCCCCCCTGGATCACTGCAGCACCCACTAGGGGGCGCTGGCGCCCACTTTGGGAATCACTGCTGTATATGATGCTGTGAACCCATATTCCCCAGAAGTAACGTCCAACAGGTTCCCATCTCGCGCTCGCATTCTCTGTTTCTATCGAATGGGGGTGGGGGAGCGATCTCTTGGGCTCCTCCTGGAGCCCAGAATTGTTCTTTAGGGGCTCTACTCGGGACTCCTGCCCGGGACAAGATCCAGAACCAAACATGGAAACAGGAAGGAGCAATGTCTTTCCAGTCCGGTCTTGCCTTGCCCCGGCCTGCCCTGGAACGGAACTCAAACTGAGGGTATTCTGGGATGCTGCCCCTCTCTCGGGAAGCCCCTCAGAAGCAGGAGAAAGCCCGGAGAGATGAAGCCGGCCTCTGCCCCTTCTCTGGGGCGACCCCCCGGCGATGTCCCCTTGGACGTCTTTGCTGAGAGGCATCGCTCAGGGCCACCGAGGGCGAGTCAGAGACGTTCCTGAGAGCCGGAGAAGAATGGGGAAAAGAGAGACTGGCCAGTGCTGGAGGGCCTGCTGGAGCTGGAAAGGCGCCCATCGAGCCTCTAGACTCGGCCTTGAGGCTGGCTCAGGGTTTTGGGGGAGGCACGAATCAGGAGGTGACTCTCCGTCAGAAGCTTTCAATCAAACCGGGGGATCCAGCTTGACAGGCACCTGCTCCAGCAGCCAGTGGGACTCCCACGCAGGTCCTTGGCCTTTGGAGAGAAGAGGGAGCCACCGCGTGGAACCAGGGCCAGATGCTCTCCTCTAGGCCCATCTCCAGTCATTTCTTCTCCTTTCATGCTCTCCTACTGATGACGATCTTTGTCATAAGTCTTTGGTGGAAAAGGGAGCTTTGTGGTGAGGGCTGGAAGGAACATCAGAAAGACGGCCGAGGGGGCAGCTGGACGGCTCAGTGGATGGAGAGCCAGGTCTAGAGATGGGAGGTCCTGGGTTCAAATCTGGCCTCAGACATCTCCTAGCTGTGTGACCCTGGGCAAGTCACTTGACCCCCATTGCCTAACCCTTATGGCTCTTCTGCCTTGGAAACAATACACAGTATTGATACTAAGGCAGAAGGTGAGGGCTTAAAAAAAAAAAAAAGATGACCAAAACTCAAGGAAATGGAAATAGGGGTTTGTTTGGTGACTGTTGCCTGAAAAATGGGAAATTTATATTGTGAGCTTCTTTTTTTTTTTTTTAAACCCGTCACTTCTGTGCATTGGCTCCAAGGCAGAAGAGTGGTCAGGGTGGGCCATGGGGGTCAAGTGACTTGCCCAGGGTCACCCAGCTGGGCAGTGTCTGAGGCCGGCTTTGTATTGGGAGCTTCCCGATGGCAGCTTGGCGTTTGCCTGGTACATGGTAGGTGCTTAATAAAAGCACATCCAATCGATTTGACCTGGATCTGACTTACCAGCACTTCAGTTTTCTTGAGAGGTGCCGTCCCTCGGGCTCAGATAGGGATCTGCTAAGAAAGGACGATTCGGGGTGTCGGGAGGGCAGGCTCGATCGGCAAAGGCAGTCAGGCAAAGGCTCCCACCTCCATTTTACTTTTATATATATACCCACAACATCTCATTAATAACATAAGAAATAATTCATGGCCATGTTAACACGTATCACTTATCACCTCGGGCACCATTCACGTCCTCTTCCTGGGCCTCAGTTTCCTGCTTTGTAGGCTGCGAGGGCTGAGCCAGCTCTAGCTCCATGACCTCACACTGGGAGGCATTTCAGGCCAGCTTCGGTTCGTCACTATTTTATGGACCTTCTCCTAAGTGCTGAGGCCCCGAGCCTGCGCCTGTCCTCAGAGGATGTGAGGGCAGGAGTGGGGCAGGCGCTAACGTGCTAGACCCGGAGGATTGCACGGACACGTGGCTCATCCCTCCTGAAGACCTCTCGCACTCAGAACCATGAAGCCCAGGCTCGCTGGGCCCTCCTGGGCGCTTCTCCTCCCCTTCTTCCCTTGCACCCCGACGGATGGAGAACCCCAGAGCGCGCTGCCGGGCTAACGTTCTGGGAAGAAGCGGCGGCTCCCCCCGGGGACGGGGAGGATGCTTGGAAAGTCTGGACTCTCCTTGGATCCCCAGAACTATGCTGTTGAGAGGACGCCATCACGGCCCACATTACCCAGGTCGGATGAGGCCGAGGGATCTGGCGAAGGCCGTCCGAGGCATGCCGGAGGTCCGATTTGAACCCGCGTTTTCCCGATGCCGAGTCCAGCTCTCAAAGGACGGCACAGATACTAGAGAGCTCGAGGCGTGGGATGGCTTTGGGGATCACTCAGGCCTTCACCCTTTTGGAGAGAGATGAAGCCAGGCGAGCCCGGAGAGGTGGACTGGAGGGGTCCGAGGGCCCCAGGAAAGGCCGAGGCGAGAGCAGCGTGCCATCTCCTGACTCCCAGGCAAAGCTCTCGTAGATGGATGAATCCCTTATTGAGCGCCTCCCAGATCCTACAGGGGGATTGCCTGGGTCTGGCCAGTGCGGGTTGGACCTTTCTCTGCCAGAGCCCTGAAAAGTGAAATGATCTTCCAAGGGGAGCGCAGCGCTGCGGCCAGCAGCTTCTTCTTCTTCTTTAAAACCCTTAACTTCTGGGTATTGATTTATAGGTGGAAGAGTGGTAAGGGTAGGCAATGGGGGTCAAGTGACTTGCCCAGGGTCACACAGCTGGGAAGTGTCTGAGGCTGGATTTGAACCCAGGACCCATCTCTAGGCCTGGCTCTCCATCCACTGAGCGACCCAGCTGCCCCCCCCAATGGCTTCTTGAACTCAACTCTTCAGGGATCTGAGGGCAGCTTTCTATGCTGGATGTCGTGTTGCCATCCTCACTCAGTAGAAAGGACAGAAATAAAGCAGATGCCACTGTGAGGGATGGAGCTTCAGAGAGGCCAGTAGCAAAAGGACCAGCCCTGCCCTTCCCGACCTCCCTACCTATGATGGGTGAGGCCAGCTGATTAGCCCCGAGAGGGGATGCCTCTGGTTTGCAAGCTGTATTGAAGGGCTCCATGCCTCAAATTCTGCCTCTTTCTGGGCTCTTAGGAGCCTAGAACTAGAGCTCCAAAGGATCCATGAGGCCAATCGGGTCCAACCCCCTTATTCTGCTGATGAGGAAAATAAGGCTCAAGAGGGGTGAGAGTGGTCTGCCCTGAGTTTCACAGTAAATCACAAGGTCAGGATTTGAACCCACATCTCTTGATGAAAAATCCAGTCCTCGTTACGTTTTTCAAATGAGATAACATTTGCAGAGTGCTTAGAACACGCTCGGGTACCTAAAAGGTACTCGAATGGCTGGCCCCTTCCCTTGTCTTTCTGCCTTGCGACCCTCAAGTGCTTGGGCGGCAGAAGCTTGCCTCGAGGGCAGAGCTGGAGAAGCCCTGCTTTTCCTTCAGCTCCTCTCCATCAGAGGCCATTGTTCTAAGAGATGCCCAAGCAGGGGCTGAGCCAGGGACCCCTGGGAAAAAAAAAGAGCCCTCGCCTGAGCTTGCCTGGAGCCGGGGCTAGAGAGATCTCTTTTGAGAAGGCTGGCACAGGATGCCAGGAGGCGCCCAGATCAGATAGCTGCATGCCCTGCCTCTGGAATCCAGTTCAGGGAGTGGGAAGGTGCCTGGGCCGCCAATTCTGCACCAAGATCCCCCTCTGCTGGCCGGAGCAGGATCCAGCAGGAATAGCCACCCGGGGAGGAGGCAGGAGAGGAGGAGAGGGGGGTCCCCCTTGTCTTGAGAGGCCGTGTGCCATCCCCACTTCAAATGGCCGCAGCCCCGGCCCCCCCTGAGTCAGAGGCTTCTCCATCTCCTGCTCCCTTTCTCTCTGCTTCCTTCTTTTCCGTGCCAATCCTCCACCACCTCAGCTGCCTCCCTGGGAAAGCATCCTCTGGGGCCCGGCACGAGGTCTCCAAGCGACCCCGACATGGGGAGGGGACGAGGGGCTGGAGGTCTGGACCAGGTAAGGCGGCCACGCCGTAATGACTCACCACCGATCTGCAGAAGACCAGCGACCTGATGGCACAAACGGAGGTGTTTAGGCAAAACGGGGCAGTAAACTAGACCGGGATGGGAGCGGGGCCTCCTTCTGCTCGGGGCTCTCCTAACTCAGGCGATTCCCAGGGACTGGGATGGACTGGCAGACTCCCGGGCAGTCAAGGGCTCGTCCTCATGGCTGGGAGGCCCCACTGCGTGGCACGTTGGCATTTCCAGCACCAAAGGCCAAGGCGGCCGGCAGCCAGCCTCCAGCGCTCGCTCTCTGCTTATAGAACTGGACACATGCAGACGTCGAGTCCAGCGGCCGCCTTTCCTGGAATAGGGCCCGAGGTCAGGAGGGCCGAAGAAGTCTGGCCGAGGCCCCCCGGGCAGCCGCCCTGGGCTCTTCTAGGGAGCTGTTCTGCTCGTTCCTAACCTGTCCGAAGGATTCCTTCTGACGCCTTCGGCAGAGAAGTAGCTCTCCCACCCCTGCTCAGTCATAGGGCTCAGGTGAGGAGCCTGAAGGGAGCGGGAGGAAGCCTCACGCAGAAGCCGCATTAAATGAATGTCTTTAAGTTTTGTTGACTTGGATAGAGGCGAGATTCGTACATTTAGACCCGGAAGGGCCACCAGAGGTTCATTTAGTCCAGGCTCCTCATGATACAGATCAGGAAACTGAAGCTCTGAGATGTTAAGTGACTTACCCACAGTCACACAGACAGAAGCACAGTTAAATGTAATCCCAGGAATAAACAGACTTGTATGAAAATATTTATAGCTGTGCTTTTTGTGGTGGCAAAGAATTGGAAAAGGAGGGGATGTCCTTCAATTGGGGAATGGCTGAACAAATTGTGTTATATGCTGGTGATGGAATATTATTGTGCTCAAAGGAATAATAAACTGGAGGAATTCCATGTGAACTGGAAAGACCTCCAGGAACTGATGCAGAGTGAAAGGAGCAGAACCAGAAGAACATTGTACACAGAGACGGATACATTGTAGCAAGATTGAATGTAACTGACTTCTCTACTAGCAGCAATGCAATGACACAAGACAGCTCTGAGGGATTTATGGGAAAGACGCTACCCACAATCAGAGGAAGAACTACAGGAGAGGAAACATATAAGAAAAACAACTGCTGGAATGCATGGGCTGGGGAGGACATGATTGGGGATGTAGACTCGAAACTACCACACCAAGGCAGCTATCAACAATTTGGAAATAGGTCTTGATCAATGACATATGATAAAACCAGTGGAAATGTGCGTTGGCCATGGGTGGGAGGAGCGTGGGGGGGGAGGGGAAAGTAGGAGCATGAATCATGTAACCATGTTAAAAATGAATATTAATAAATGTTTAAAAAATGTAATCCCAGGGGCAGCTGGGTAGCTCAGTGGATGGAGAGTCAGGCCTAGAGACAGGAGGTTCTAGGTTCAAATCTGTCCTCAGACACTTCCCAGCTGTGTGACCCTGGGCAAGTCACTTGACCCCCATTGCCCACCCTTACCGCTCTTACACTTAGGAGCCAATACACAGAAGTTAAGGGTTAAAAAAAATGTATCCCAGATGGACTTCAAATGGAACATTCCAGTTGCCCAAACTGCCTCCAAGCTGCCCTCTAGAACCAATGAAGTGAAGTGAGCCACTTGAGAGGTTTGGCGATAACCCTGGGAAATGATCATTTTTCTTTCTTCCTGTAAATCTTCTAATTCATGCTTCATGAAAGGAGAAGATGATGGGTCATAGATGGAAAGTACTTTTTTTCCACAATTGTCTTCTTTCTTAGAATTGATATTAAGCATCATTTCCAAAGCAGATCAATAAGGACTAGTCAATTGAGGCTAAATGACTTGTCCAGGGTCATACAGCTAGGAAGGATCTGAGGCTAGATTGGAACCCAGGACTTCCCTTCTTCAGGTTTGGTTCTCAATCCATTGAGCCACCTAGCTGCCTTAGGAATGGAAAATTAACCAATCTCCTAAGTATTCTTCTGCTTACATTTCTTCCATTTCCATGGCAGGCACATTGAATGTGGAGGAAGAGGTTTAGTTTTTCTCCATAACAAATGAAAGGGTGCATTCTATGTTAGGGAGTGGGCTCTGCAAATACTTTTATGACAACGTAAAGTAGATCAAGTGAGAAGGCCTCTGGGAGAAGAGTCAATGGAGTCTCTGTTCTCAAGAGTGTGAGTTCTGTCTCAGACAGATAGAGAGCCATCAACAGCCCAACTCTCTTTAGGCTATGAACCCAGTCCATGAGTACCATGTTGGTCAAAATAAGGGAGCCTTTGCTTTCTGAAGCCTAGAGTTGCATGTGTGTATTTGCACTGTGGGCGGTACAGACCCAGAGCTCTGGGCCATGTATGGAGGAAGGGAAGGGGAATAAGCATTTATGAAACACCTGATATATGCCAGGAACTGTGCTAAGAGCTTTACAAATATTATCTCATTTGGGAGAGATTATATTGAGATCCTGGAGCTGCTCATGATGATGGAGCAACCTGGAGTATCTCAAGTCTCTTTGTGCAACTTGTCTTTGTTTCCATGTTATCTGCTCCATTAAAAGGTGGGACCTTTGAGATCCTTTTCTTCCCTCCCTCCCTCCCTCTCTCCCTCCCTCCCTCCCTCCCTCCCTCCCTCCCTCCCTCCCTC
>NC_058132.1:646646610-646675442 GCF_016433145.1 Gracilinanus agilis | reverse complement strand
CTTCCTTCCTTCTTTCCTTCCTTTCCTATTTCCTCTCCTCCCTCCCTTCTTCTTTTTCTCTTTTCCTCCCTCCCTCCCTCCCTCCCTCCTTCCTTCCTTCCTTCCTTCCTTGAGTGATTAGCACAGTGCTTGGCGCATCATGTGTGCCTCACTAATGCTTATTCAGTAATTGCTTCAATACATACACATATACTTGTTGTGTGACTCTAGTTTCCCCATTTGTAAAAAGGGTGTGAAGAACGACAACATCCCCCTCCCCCAACCTCACAGAGCTGTGGGGAGGTTCAAATAGGACCACATACACAAAGCTTTGCAAATCTTAAAGCAGTCCATAAATTGTAGCTGGTTAAAACGCAATCCAACAAGCAAACTTGTTTATGGAATGGTGGATCGAAGCAAAGCCAGGAAGGTTCCTGGTCCCAGACGTTGCCATGAGCATTCTTGGTCAGGGACGGAGCAGAGGAAATGGAGCCTGAGATCATTCCCAGCTCTCTGAGTCTTTCAAACTCTGGGCTGACTTTTCCAAAGGCTCCACAAACCTCTAGAACCTTCTCTTCACTCCCCCTCTGTCCACTTTCGTCCAACTACCATGTAAGGGCAACTTCCAGGAGTCCTCAGGCACTTGGGTCTCCATGGGCTGGCTGGCTGCTGGGAAATGCAAGCGCCCTGACACCTGGGACTGTTATCCTGGGAGCGGGCGTGGACCTCTCGAGGCTGCCGAGTTCCAGTCCAGCCCAGCTGACCAAACAGGACTTCCACTGCCTGCCTCAAGCTTCCCAACTTCAGCTTGTTGCTGTGAAAAGAAAAGAGGCAGGAGGCAGAGTGAGGGGTCCTTGGCAAAGCGTCCCCTGAGGCTGATGAGGCCTGCCTGGGCAGTCTTCACAGGGTGGCCCCACCACCCACACGTGCACCCATCTTCACTCCCACGTAGCCCAGAACTTCAGTTCTTTAGAGATTCGGATGCCAGGAACAGGGGCATCTCCTCGGGCTAAAGGAAGAGAGCAGAGGCTGTAAAAGACGGAGCCGAGAAGGACCGAGGCGAGTCTCTAATAGCTGGACCCTCTACGTTATGTGGAACGGAGCCTGCTGGGCACCAAAGAAGCCTTCTGCCCCGACTCCCTCCCATCCTGACCAGGATTTCTACAACATCATCTTCATCCATTTGGGTCAAAATCCCAGAGTACTCTCGGAGCCTGCACACAGTGGGACCTCACTAAATGCTCAGTGATTTGGTTTCAGAGAGGCTTTGAAGACTCTGAACAGAATTTTAAGAGTCAGGCGCCATCACCAGGCTCCTGGGCCTTTCCAGCTAGGGAAAGGGGCCTCCAGAGCGATGGGTGTGGCCTCCAGATTAACATCTGGCTTCTTAGGCTTCATTGCCAAGAATGCTTTAACTTCTGTGAATATGAAATTCTATTCCAGGCAGGGGGCTGCTGAAGAGGGGCGAGGGTTTACCTCACCCTGGGATCTTAGCTACAGTGGAGCTTTGCCTCATTTAGGGGAGGGCAGAGCCCAGCTGGAAGCCTCCTCCATCCTTCTTTGGCTGCCCATGAGTACATATGTCCTCTCATTGGTCCTACTGGGCCCTAGGAGGGAGAGAAGTCTTTGGAAAGTGCCCAATCTATGTGATAAGGAAGGCTTTGCATATAACAAAGTTTCCATAAAAAAAAGCAACGTCCAAAGAGCTACAAAAAACGAGATCGATACAAAGCAGAGATCAATTTATCACAGATTAAAAAAAAATTATGTTGAATATTTTCCCATAGTTCCATGTTTCATGTTCTTTCCCCCTCCCCCAAACCTCCCTAACCCCCCTTAGCCGACACACAATTCCACTGGGTTTTACATGTATCGTTGATTAAGACCTAATTCCATATCATTGATAGTTGGACTAGAGTTACCGTTTAGTGTCTCCATCCCCAATCATACCCCCATCAGCCCATGTGCTCAGGCAGTTATCACAGATTTTCTTGGTTGTCCAAACTTGCCCGAAGAATGGCTTCCAAGAAGAGGAGCTGGGAAAGTGGCCTCCTCGCTTGGTTGGATTGTGTGCTATGTAAGAGTAACTCTGACCTAGAATAGCTGGTTAGAAGGTTCTAGATTTTATACATCAAAGACATTTCTTATAATTGTATTGTGATTTCTATTTGCATAGGGTGCCCAGATTTGCCTGCCATTTTGGAAACATTCCCTAATTTGAGTCTCTTGGCAACCTGGAATATAATTATATTATACCTATTTGCAGATGAGAAAATGCGATTTCTGAGAGGTGACTGAATTTATTCATGGTCACACAGCTAACTGATCAGAGGGAGGATTTGAACCCAAGATCTTCATGATTCCTTTTTCATTACTCTAGTCTTTAGGCCACAGTAACATCTAAAAATAAGGGGGAGAGCTGTAGATCAGGATTGTCTAGGGTCAACCACTTTTGCTTATGTATGAAAATAAGGCACCATGGATTTCATTTTTTTTTTAAACCCTCACCTTCCATCTTGGAGTCAATACTGTGTATTGGCTCCAAGGCAGAAGAGTGGTAAGGGTAGGCAATGGGGGTCGAGTGACTTGCCCAGGGTCACACAGCTGGGAAGTGTCTGAGGTCAGATTTGAACTCTAGGTCTGGCTCTTAATCCACTGAGCTACCCAGTTGCCCCCAACCATGAATTTCTCTGTAACTTTCATGTGTCTCCATTTCAATGGTACCTGTGAGATGTGCCCAGAGCCAGATGAGGGTCTTCAGTCTGTTCTGGAGGTACTCTACAGAGCATTTATTGAAAGACACAAATAAGAATAAAATATGAATTAAAAAATGAATAAGGAAGAAATGAATGAGAAAGAGTCAATAAGAATTCTCACACAAGATAGCAGGGAGTGGTTGGATTAAATCTTGACAGAAGGAAGGACAACGTCCAGTGATCAGTCCTGGCTACATCAGAGAAATGGAGAATATGGCAAAGGATTCAAAGAAAAGCCACAGAGTCTATGAAAATGTTTGAAAACAAGAATGAGGAAGGGATCAAGGATTTTTTAGCCTATAGAGAAAAATAAAAAAATAGCGGGAATAGGACACAAACATCGCAAGTTGTTCTCTATCTCCACTGAGAGGCAATGAATGGACATATATGACAGCATGGGGATTGGAAGAAAGTTAAATATAAGGATTTATGGAGAGAATAGACTAAAGAATGTCCATTTCCTGGAAATTTTTGAGAGGAAACCAGATTTTCCCCCTTAATAGAATGTTTTAACTATGACCTTGCTAGGGCAGCTAGTTGGCCCAATGGATAAAGTACTGAGGATAGAATTAAGAAAACTCACCTCATTTAGTTCATATTGGGCCTTAGATACTCACTAGCTCTGTGACCTTGGGCAAGTCACTTAATGTTGTCTTAGTTTCTTTATCTGTAAAATGATCTGGAGAAGAAAATGGAAAAACACTCCATTATCTTTGCTAAGAAAACCCCAAATGGGGTCACCAAGAGTCAGACATTACTGGAAAATGACTGAATAACAACCAAAGCTGAAAGGGATATTAGGGGATGGACCTGGAGACCTTGAGGATTAGAAGGGCTGATATTCTTTTGAACGTAAATACTCCTTTCAGGGAGAAAGTGAGTCGAAATGAGAGAGGTAAATAGTATGATGAGAGAGACAGGAAAACACACACACGCAGATCATCTATGACAATGGGGTCATGTCTGTCGTTACATTTTTGGAAATCAAGGAATCTTCAAGACACAATTTTTAGTGCTTTTAGCTTTTATGTTTCTGGAATTTGACATACAGGAACAATTTCTGGTGAGAAATTTGGGCTTTGCTTTCTTTTCCTCTTAACATCGCAGGAGAATTTCTGAACTCGACTTAGTTGACCCCCATCCCTTCACTTTCCTCCGGGAATGATAAAATGTGATAAGCTATAATTGGGATTACAACCAGTGTCACATGCAAGGACAGTCAAGATATTTTGGGTATAATTTACAAGGACACGCCATTAGTGCAGTCTTAATCATGCTGGAGAGTCCAGAGCACAGAGGATACCTTTCCTTGTGTTGTGAATTGTTGTCTGTTGATCAGACCTTAATGAATTCTCCTGGAAAGTACTCTGATGAGTCTAGTCGGGGTTCTGTTCCTTTTGTTTCTGAATTCACTTTTCTATGATTTGATATTCATTCTCTTTGTTCGTTCTAGAAGAGATTTCATTGGCAAAGTTTACTTGGGATATGAATAAACAGCCACTCCACTAAGGGAAAATTACTTAAGTTGGCTTTTCTCTTCTAAAAAATCCCCCCAAACAATCATGGGCTGGTTGTTTAAGATGATTGCCAAGAGCCTTTAGACTACTAAATCCTTTATTTGGGAATATCTTGCCACCTTTGCCCTCTAAGCGAACTGGGAGCTCTGAGGTGACTGTAGGGTGATTAGAAGGAGGGTGGACCATCTTTGACTGGCAGATCAACTTTTGGGCTGGCTGGATGTAGACCAGTACCTTGGTCAACAGGATAGGAAAGGTGGTGACCAGTGGGAGCGATTGGTGCAATTTCACCAATGGGTAGACTTAGAATGTAGAGTTCACCTTGCCAGGAGCATAAAGAATCCTCTCATGTTTGAAATGGGAGCTTCTAATGGAGGGAATCAGCCTGGTGAATTTTTTAGTGGTGTGTCTACTTTTCCTTAGGGGAAATCCTAAGGACAATCCTAGGGGATGGTCAAGGCTGCTGCCCCCTTGATGGCCACTTGACTCCAGGAGTAGAAGGATGCCAGGAAACAGAAGTCACCTTCTGCTGAGAGCAGAGAGCTCATCTCATTGAATTCAGATCTGGCCTCAGATACTCTCTAGCTCTGTGACCTACCCCCCCCCCCCACTCTTTTTATGCATCAACATTTTTGAAATTTTCATTTTCATTGAACACTAATTCATTTTCTTTCCCTCTCCTCTTCCCACATTGGGCAAAAAACAGAAAAACAACACCTTAGTAACAAAGCATATGCCTCTACTTTAAACAAATTATGAATATCTTTTGTTTTTCCATCACCTACGTTCCCCACTCTATCTTGTTTCCCTCCTCTCCCTCCCAGGGAACCTTCTCTGATAACAAAGAATAAAGAAGAGAGATTCCAAAAATCAGTGTAATCAAATAAATAAAACCCAGCAAAACTAAGGAAGACGTCATCCAAGCCTTATGACCATTCTTCTGCCCCGCCCCCATGTAATGAAGAAAGGAGGGGAATTCTCTGGCATCTTTTCATATCATTTCACAGCCTAGTTCACGTTTCCTTCTCCCAGGTTGTCTTGCCTTTCAGATCATTGACCAGACCTTGTTAGTTTAAACCCTTTCATCTTAGAGCCTTGTGCCTGGGAGTCCTGCTTTACCGACTGGTAACTGGGCAACTTGGCCTACTATTTGAGGCAGGTCCCAGCTGCTAAGCTTCACTTCACTCTCTACTCCTTGGTTATCTGTTGACCTTGATATATATGAACTCTTACCCAACCCAGCCCTTCCTCATGTCTCCTATTCTGGAAAAAGGATGTGTTGTGTTCCTTATGTCATGTAGAGTGGTCTTCTGTGGCAACCACTACCATATACGTATGGTTTCCCTCTAGTCTGCCCAATGCTACTTGAGGCCATCAATTGTTTGTTTCTATGACCCAACCCTAGTATAGAGCTTGGCATGCAGTAAGCATTTAATAAATGCTCACTTATTCATTTATCCATTTTCCTTTGGGGACAGTCTTTGCCATTATAATTTCACAGTATTAAGTTTTACTTATTTCCCCTCATTGGGAGGAATGCTCCCTCTCTCCCCATTTACATTGTTGTTATTGCCCCTGGGTATCTTCTTTTTTAGGCTTTACTTGGCATCATTTGGTATCTCTTCCCATATCCACTTAAATTTGTATACATTATTCCTTGCAGCTCACTAATGATCCATTAATAGATCACAATTTATTTATACATTCCCCAATTTATGAGAATCTAGCTTCTAATCTTTGCTATTAAAAATAAACTTTAATATCTTGGCGTATATTAGTTCTTTCACATAATTATTGATCTCCGTGGTATATATAACAATTAGCATTGGGCTCCTGTTCCCTAAGTCAATGATTATGGCCACTTAATCACTTTCTTAGCATAATTCCATGTTGCTATGCAGATGTTAGAACAATGCACACCTTCATCAGGGTGTGTGCCCAGGTGCCTGCAATAACCCCTTCCTCCACCCTGAATATAAGGAATAATTCTCATCTTTTGCCATTTTGACCAGCTTTCTAGGTGTGACAGAACCTTGTTGTGATTAATATTCCTCTTATTAGTAGTTATTTGGGAAAAATGTGTCATTGAGTTGTTACTAGTTTACAATTCTTTGATAACTATTTGTTTATATCTTTAATTCATAAGGAATAGTATTTGGTCTTTTATATTTTTTGTTAATTCCATATATATCTCTTTAATAGTAGAGATCTATGACTCAAAGGTTCTCCCATCTCTACAACTTTCCTTTTTTATTACTTTTGCAATAATTTTCAGGGGTAAAAGCTTCTATTTTTCACATATTTGAAATTACTTTTCCTTTTGGTCTTCCCCACTCTCTTATTTGGTTAAGAAATCTTTCCCTAACATGAATAGGCAATTTTCAGATAAAGAAATCAAAACCATCAATAAGCACATGAAAAAGTGTTCTAAATCTCTTATAATTAGAGAAATGCAAATCAAAACAACTCTGAGGTACCTCCTCACACCTAGTAGATTGGCTAAAATGACAGCAAAGGAAAGTAATAAATGTTGGAGGGGACGTGGCAAAATTGGGACATTAATGCATTGCTGGTGGAGTTTTGAATTGATCCAATCATCCTGGATGGCAATTTGGAACTATGCCCAAAGGGTGCTAAAAGGGTGCCTGCCCTTTGATCTAGTCATACCACTTTGGGTTTGTACCCCAAAGAGATAATAAGGAAAAAGACTTGTGCAAAACTTTTTATAGCTGTGCTCTATGTGGTGGCAAAAAAATTAGAAAATGAAGGGATGCCCTTCAATTGGGGAATGGCTAAACAAATTGTGGTATCTGCCGGTGATGGAAAACTATTGTGCTCAAAGGAATAATTAACTGGAGGAATTCCATGTGAACTGGAACAACCTCCAGGAACTGATGCAGAGTGAAAGGAACAGAACCAGGAGCACATTGTACACAAAGATGGATACACTGTAGCACAATCTTATGTAATTGACTTTTCTAGTAGCAGCAATGCAGTGATCTGGGACAATTCTGAGGGTCTTATGAGAAAAAATGTATCCACATTCAGAGAAAGAACTGTGGGAGTAGAAACACAGAAGAAAAACAACTGCCCGATCACATGGTCCTATAGGGATATGATTGGGGATGTAGACTCTAAGCAATCACCCTAGTGCAAATATCAATGATATGGAAATAGGTCTTGATCAATAATACATGTAAAACCCAGTGGAATTGTGCATCAGTTACAGGAAGGGGGTAAGGGGAGAGGAGGGAAAGAACATAAATCTTGTAACCATATAAATTCTAAATTAATTAATTCTAAATTAATTAAATAAACTTTTCCAAATTAAAAAAAAAAAAGAAACCTCTCCCTAGATAGATAGGGCTCTGAGTGTAGCTGATCTGGGTACTATTTTTTTTAATGATATGACCTTTAATAGTCAGGTCCCCTATAAATTGTGAGCTTCTTGTAATATGTGGTGCAAATCTAATTTCTCCCAAAAATACTTTCCAGTTTTCTTGAAAATTCCTTCTAAATAGGAAGTCCTTCCTTCAATAATTTTTATTTTTGAATTTATTGAATACAGGATACTTTCACTCAGGGCTGACATTCTTGATTAATGGATTTCAGTTTTTTTTGCTATTATTGATTCAATTTGTTTTATTTTAAATCATTTGAAACTTTAAGAAGATAGGAGACCAGGACTAGAAGAGAGGTGAAACCAGAAAGGATTTAGCAGTTCAGAATCATGGTGACTTGCCGAATACTCTATTTAGAAAATGCTTTAAATTTTCCAAAGTACTTGATGTAAATTATCTCCTATTTTCCCCCTCACAACAAATCTGTGAGATTGATATGACTGGTGCTATTCTCCCCATTTTATAGAGGGTTCAGAGAGAGTGTGGCTTCCTCAGGGTCAAATAGTGTGTATCTGAGGAAGGATTTGAACACTTATGTTCCTGACTTCAAGCCTAGAGCTGTATCCACTATGTCTTACTATTTATTTTCATTGGATCATGAGAGAACCAAAGTGGAACTGGTTGGGAAGTTATAGCTGGTGGCTGGCAGTCAGAGCAATGGGGGAAGCTGGGATTGGTGATAGAGCCTAGGAAGAAATAGAGCATGGCCTGGAACGAAAGTGTTAAAAAAAATGTGACCAGGGTGGGTTGCACTGTCATAGCAGTATCGTTCCTGATGCAAACACTGGAGGAAAATTCTGGGATTATTTCATGGGACAGAGAGACCAGAAGTCACAGGATAGCAAGTATTTGAATAGTCATGTAGAGGGCAATAAATTTAAAGCTGGAAGGGAACTTAGGGATCACTGAGTCCAACTGATTCATTTTTACTGATGAGAAAAATGAGTCTCAGAGAGGTGGACTAACTTCCAAGGTCACATAATATTTGAAACAAGATTCAAGTTCAGATTAAGTCTTCCTGACTCTAAGCCTATTGCTATCCACTAAAACACCCAGTTGCTCGGAAGGATTAAATGTATTCCAGTTGTTTCCAGAGAGCAAAATTCAGAGCAATGTGTGGAAGAAACAGAGATACTGACTTGGGCTTGGCTTAAAAAATTTCCTTAAGAGCATAAAGTCATGGATCTGGAGAGAAAAGGTCCTCACACTGGACATATTCAAGCAGAGCCTGGCTGATGACCAATGTCATGTGTGTTATAAAGGGGATTGAGGACCAAGGTCTTTTTCCAAAGTGTGAGATTCTGTGATTGTGTGAAATGAACCATTGTTGCTTGCAAGAGTCAGAATCTCTATTTCCCACATACCAAAGGTGATGGAACTCCATCTCTGCTGGACATGAAGCCCCAAACCATGCACTTTTATATCTTCAGGCTAAACAGAATTGTTGTCACCAGGGTAACTCAGAGCTTTGCTTTCGGGAACTATTATGTTTTGATGAAATAAAACATTTTGTTTCAGTAACAGAAGAAAATCACTGGATCATAGATATAAAGGCAGACAGGTTTTTTAGTTCAAACCCTCATTTTATACATGAAGATCAGAGTCTAGAAGTAAGCTACATGACTAATCTAAGGTCAAATATTGAATAGGAGGCAGAAGAGAGAATCAAAACCATGTTCTCTGACTCCAAAGGCAATATTCTTTCCACTGCATTATTGAGCACTGTGTCTCCTCCACAGACATCATGGCAGCTGGGTGATTCAGTGAATAGAACACTGCGCCTGGAGCTAGAAAGACCTAAGTTTAAATCCAGCCTCAGACATTTACTAGATGTGTGATCCCAGGCAGGGCACTTAACCTCCATCTGTATCAGTTTGCTCAACTGTAAAATGGTGAAAATAATAGCACTGAGGCAAAAAACTGGAAAACGAGGGGATGCCCATCAATTGGGGAATGGCTGAACAAACTGTGGTACCTGCTGGTGATAGAATATTATTGTGGTCAAAGGAATAATAAATTGGAGGAATTCCATGTGAGCTGGAACATGCTCCAGGAAGTGATGCAGAGTGAAAGGAGCAGAACTAGGAGAATGTTGTACACAGAGACGGACACTCTGTGGCACAATTGAATGTAACTGACTTCTCTACTAGCATCAATGAAATGATCCAGGACAATCCAGAGGAACTTATGAGAAAGATGCTCTCCACATCCGGAGAAAGAACTGTGGGAGCAGAAATGCAGAAAAAAAAAAAACAACTGCTTGACCACATGGGTCTATGGGGACATGATTAGGAATGTAGGCTCTAAACCAGATTGCTAAAGTGGGCGCCGCCGCCCCCTAGTGGGTGCTGCAGCGATCCAGAAGGGCAGTGATGGCCACAGGTGCATTTAGGGGCGGTGAATAACTGTAAGGGGGCGGTGATAGTATGTGACAGGGGGCGCTAAGTAATATTTTTTTCTGGAAAGGGGGCGGTAGGCCAAAAAAAGTTTGGGAACCACTGCTCTAAACAATCACCCTAGTGCAAATATTAAAAACATGGAAATAGGTCTTGATCAATGACACTTGTATAATCCAGTGGGATTGCTCTTTGGCTATGGGGGGGGGGTGAAGGGAGGAGTGGAGGGAAAGAACATGAATCATGTAACCATGGAAAATATTCTAAATCAATTAATTAAATAAAAATTTTCACCCCCCCCCAAATAATAGCACTGAACTTCCAGGGTTGTCGTGGGGATCAAATGAGATAATATTCTTAAATCATGTAGCCTAGGGTCTTGCTCCACAGATGTGCCTTTGCCCTTCCCCTGTCCTGGCTCCAAGAAAGGAGAAGCTGGGCTGAACATTCCCTTATGACTTGAGAATACTCCTATTACCTCTCTCATGACAGTGCCTATGGACATCCCTCTCATTCCCCATGAGCAGGTCAACAGCATCCTAGACCAGTTTCCTCTCTCTTCTGAGGAACACAACAGATGAAGATAGAATCACTCAAAGAATTCCTGAATTCTGGAATAATGGGGCCTCTTGGAGACTGGAAGAGAGAAGATTAACTCAAATAAAATCTCAGTTGATAAATTGTTATGAAAGCTGAAGACAGTAGTAGTAATGGTAGTAGGAGGAGTAGTACTATTTCTATAGCATTTTAAAGTTTTAAAAGCACTTCTCTAGGCATTATCTCACTTTGAGATTCTTGTACTATCCTTGTAAGTGTTATTATTATTATTATCTTTTTTTTAACCCTTAACTTCTGTGTATTGGCTCCTAGGTGGAGGAGTGATAAGGGTGGGCAATGGAGGTCAAGTGACTTGCTCAGGGTCACACATCTGGGAAGTGTCTGAGGCTGGATTTGAACCTAGGACCTCCTGTCTCTAGGCCTGACTCTCAATCCACTGAGCTACCCAGCTGCCCTATAATTATCTTTATGAGGAAGCTAAGACCTAGAGAGGACAAGCAACTTGCCTAGGAACTCCCAGCTGGTGTTGTCTGAGGAAGGATCTGAACCCCGCTTTTCTCTTTGAGGCTGGTTCTTTAGCCATGACAGTCCTTCAATATAGTAAACATGAATCAGAAAATAAGCAGCAACAACAGCAGAAGTAAATGTATTGATCTATACTGGATTCTTGGGAAGATTATGGGCAAGGACACATCCCCTTCCAGAGCATAGTCGTCCGTGTCTGTCAGAGAAAAATACCCCAAACAACAGTGAGGCTGGATGAAGGCTACCTCTGACCCCTCGACTTCACTCTTGTCTTTGGGCTTCAGCACTTCCTTCCCGAGAGAAGAGAAATGGCCCTAGAGAAGAGGCTCTTCTTCGGCAGTGGCTTCCTGTCATGGAATACCAGTGAGTCTCGTGACTGAGTTTCTGCCTTGCCCAAAGGATCCTTGCTTGCCCACTTAATCCACAGTAAAGAGATGCCATCTCCTAATCATGAAGCTGTGCAAGTGCTTCCTAATTAAGTGCTGCCTATTTAGCCAGACAGCTAGAGCCAGTTAATTTGATGGCTGTTACAAGGCTTAATAACTGTCAGGGCTTTTCCCCCCAACAATTTACTGGTATAATCATTAACTACCCCTAGATTATCTTGTCAAATTGATAATTAAATGCCTCAAAATTCATTACAGATTCCGTATATTAATAGGAATGTAATTAAGTAATGTTTACTTATGTAATCGGGAGTTTATTACCTGTATTCAGGTTGAGTTTTCTTTCACTCATTGAGTCATCTGAGCAGTTCTTTAGAATCAATAGAACACCAAGAGGCAGAGATAAAAGCCTTGTTTGATCTAAATGAGGGGATGAAGGGGGGAAGGTGAGCCATCTTGTACCAGTACAGTACAAGAGCTCCGTGAAAAGACCCTGGATTTGGAGTCTGGGGATCCAGGGTCCAACATCAGCTCTCCTTTGGGTTTTGGTTGGCATCGGGCACGTTGTTTTTCTTCTCTGGTCTTCGTTTTTCTCACTTGTATTAGGAAGGGGTTGAACTAGGTGGTTCTCAGGCCCCTTTCCACTCTCAATCTCTGATCGTATGATTTTCTCGACATCTCAGTCTCCTCTGTCTGTAAAATGAGAGATTAGACTAGACTAGAAGATTTCTTCCAGCTCTAAGTTTTGTCATTCGATGATGTCATATAAGATGAGGAGTTTGAAGGTAAAACTCTCAAAGTAAGAAAAAAAAACTGTCAACATGTAGGTTTGGAGGCATATCTATGCCCCAATCAATGAAAGGTACTCTCTAAGTATACAATGCCTCGAGTGTCCTACCAAAGTGTGTAAGATATAGATCTTCAAAAGCCATCTCTGTGCAAGACTTATGGGAAAATTGGCATTTTAAATTAGAAACCCAAACCCAAACCTTCTTCCCTTCTAATCTTTTTTTTCATTAATTTTTTATTTTTAGAAAAATTTTCCATGGTTACATAATTCATGTTTTTACTTTCCCCTTCACCCCCTCAAATCCTCCCCCCCATAGCTAACTTGCATTTCCACTGGTTTTAACATGTGTGGTCAGTCAAGACTTATTTACATATTATTGATAGTTACACTGGTGTGGTCATTTCGGGTCTACATCCCCAACCATGTCCTCATCAACCCAAGTGTTCAAAAAGTTGTTTTTCTTCTGCATTTCCACTCCTGTAGTTCTTCCTCTGAATGTGGGTAGCGTCTTTTCCATAAGTCCCTCTGAATTGTCCTGGGTCATTGCATTGCTGCTGGTACAGAAGTCCATTACATTCGATTTTACCACAGTGTATCCGTCTCTGTGTACCACGTTCTCCTGGTTCTGTTCCTTTCACTCTGCATCAATTCCAGTTCACATGGAATTCCTCCAGTTTATTATTCCTTTGATCAGAATAGTATTCCATCACCAACATATACTGCAGTTTGTTTAGCCATTCCCCAATTGAAGGGCATCCCCTCATTTTCCAGTTTTTTGCCACCACCAAGAGCACAGCTCTAAGTATTTTCATACATGTTTGTTTATCTATGATCTCTTTGGGGTACAAACCCAGCAATGGTATGGCTGGATCAAAGGGCAGGCAGTCTTTTAGTGCTCTTTGGGCATAGTTCCAAATTGCCATACAGAAAGGTTGAATCAATTCACAACTCCACCAACAATGCATTCCCTTCTAACTTTTAAATAAGATCTTTCACAGCCAATATCCCTGGCTGGATTTTCTTATGATCAGGTCATTATTTCTGGAAGGCCTGGGAATAATGGCATGGAGAGGTTTTTAAGCTTCTGAATTACTGTGGCAGTACTAGTGGTGTTCTTTCGAGGTTTAGTTATGGATCCAAAGGCCCAGCATAGTGCAATGGGAAGCTAAGAGAAGTCTTGGATTCAAGTTTCACTTTACCACTGATTCCCCATATGATGCTTCCCCTCCCTAGACCTATAAATAGATGCCTTCCTTACCTCCAAAGACTCTTCTAACTCAAAATAGATGGACAAATGCTCTGAATGACAAAAAGACATGTTGCCCCACATTGAAGAGTACCATTTTCTATGACTCACTGGGCAAGTAAGGAATACGTGAGCTCCAGGAGACTGGAGAAAATTAAATGGGAACAAAGACATGTAGGACCTCATATGAACTGTTGTATTATCCTAGCACTATCTAGGGCTCACTATGATTAAAGATTGGGTAGACTGGGCTTGGAGTCAGAGAGACTGGAAGGCAAATCCTTTCTAATGTACTTTATGACAGTGTGAGTGTGGATAAACCAATTAATCTCTGCCTACCTCAGTTTCCTCACCTATAAACTTGGGATAATCATCACATGGTTTTTGTGAGGCTCCAGTGTAATAAATGTATGCAAAATGTTTTGCAAATCTTAGAGTGTGATATAAATAAAAGTTCTCTTCCTTCCCCTTTTGCATATTTTTACTAGATGGAGCTCAGAGAGACATGTCCTGGGATTCATTGTTATTCCACCATTATTTCCTCATGTTTAATGTCTAGTAGATTCTTGGGAAGGTGGATAAAATGATTGTGATTTTGTTTATTTGTTTTTCTTTTGGAGGGAGTTGGATGAAAGCTTTGGGTTATAGATTCATCTTGCAGAGACTCAGCAAAAACATATTCAAAGCAACTTCCCTAGAAGATAGGATGATGAGGATAGGGGGTTGGCCTTTTTCTTTTGCCAAGTATTTTCATTTCTCCCACCAGGTTCCTATATTTGAGAGCTTTTCCCACTATGTAGTCTTAGAGGGTTGTATGAACTTTCTTATGGAGGCTTCTATTAAAAACACGGCTGTTATTTGTGTGTGTGTGTGTGTGTGTGTGTGTGTGTGTGTATGTGTGTGTGTGTGTGTGTGTGTGGTTGTGCACACTGATTTTGTCCATGACAATGCTCGTGTTTTAGTAGTGTGTATTATTCATTTTTCAATATTAAGACTATTTCTGGATATGTATTTGTAGTAGGTCATTTGTTAGTTATTAATTTATGCAGAATACTTTGGTTGTAAAAGTCTGGCCACTCAATTGTGCATTTTGGGGTATTTGTAAGGTTCCAAATTTATCTTACCAACAATGACGTTTTTGGTTTTGTTTCTGTTTTTCCCATTTAATTGCAAAATCTGCACTCTCCAGTTAGAGAAGTCTCTTTCAGGGAAAAAAAACTTTCTATTGCTTTTGGTGTAATATTCTGGTTTTTTATTGTCACCACGAACCCCGCCATTTTGCTAAGGACACCCTCTTCCCCTAGCCATTTCTTTGATGGTTCTTTGTTCATATGATATGGATTGGAGTTGTGGAGATGATACCTACCAAAGACCTATTGGTTCCACTGTGGGACTTTAGCTATCTCATTGGCTCCAATCAGCAGTAAGCCAACATGAGTACATTTCATCCAGTTGCACTATTGTTGCCATTATTGTCCCTTTTCTGAGTGAGTGACCTTGTGATCTTCAAATCTTTTCCTTTTTTTCTATGATGATGAGATCAGCTCATCTATGTGCGATGTAAAGGCATGGTGAGATTTTGCTAGACCCATTGCTACAATCGTACGTATCTCTGGTAGTGACTGCGCATTGCACTCTGTGTCTGACATTCTATTTGCCACCATTAAGGCTCCACAAGTGGTCCCTGAGATTGGGCATATGCTCTATCTTCATCTCTGCCTTAGAGCATTCCTTCAAAACATAGCTAGCTCCTGGTCCACCTTCTAAGCAGGGTTATTCCTGACCTCAGCAGTTCTTAGAATTCTTTCTTCTCCTCTTGGCATTATTTTGATAGTCATCAGATTGATCAGTGTGTGAATTTTCTCTTTTTTCCAGTAAAAAAATAAAAGTCCTTTGGGGCTAGGCACTGTTTTTCCTTTTGTCTTGCCTCCAGGGCATAGCACAATAATGGACTCAGTGGTTATTTCATAACTACTTGGTGCATTGATGATGGTGTGAAGTTTTTTAGAAAGTTAGATTTGTGAGTTAGAATTCAGCACCAAAGGCTAGGGACTCCCACCATCCAATTTACCCTCAATATTGAATAGGAATCTTTTTTCCCCTAAGAGTTCATTGCATCTTTGGGGAAGCTATTTGTCTTTACAGCCTCCACTGCGATACTGAAAAATATTTTTATTTATGAAGTAAATTGTGCAGTCATTTATCATGTTTTTGAAAAAAATTCCAGAATAACACATAAGGTGAAGTAATGTCCCTGACTTTGTTCTGAAGCTGAACAGTGAACCAGCTAGTGTGGGGCCATAGAGGGAATTAGAGGTAGATCTTCAGTGAGGACTTGCCTTTGGTTTGACTCTTCAGAATCCTAGTCCTTCTCCAGGGATTCTTGCCAAGGAAGAAAGTAGATACAGAAATTCTGAAGTCCTTGAAATCTGCTCTCCAAGAAGCAAATACCCAAAGGAGTCCCAAGAGAACTGGGCTATCCAGGACACCGAGTCATGGTCTTTAGGAGTTCTTTACCCAAGTCAGAACCCCGTTTGCCACTGGTAGTATTCTTCCTGATTGACTGGTTGCATTTGGTGATTCTGACCAAATATATCCCTTCTTTGAAGTGTTCTCTGCCTTTAGTTACTGTTCTGTTTCTCCAGGCATGTCTCTGACTAATCCTTTCATGTCTCTCCTTCTCCTTCTCCACCCTAACTGGGTTACTTCCCAAAGCTCCATCTTTAGCTCTTTGCTTGGGGAGTTTATTCATCCTTATGGACTCAGATAGCACTTCTATGAGTGTGACTTCAAAATCTCTGTCTCTGTCTCTCTCTCCAAACTCTGTTCTAAGCCCCGAATCCCCAGCTTCTATCCACAGATTGGTTTTGATTTTTCAAGGAAACTTTAAAAATGGAGCTCCTCTACATGACATTACTCACATGTTACTTTCACTATGTCACTCCCAGGCTCAACATCTTACACAGATTTTCCATTTCTGCAGATGGTCCACTCCAACATGACTCCAGTCTATATAGGCATCCTTCCCCTCCCTACTCTCCAAGTGTCCTCCTCCCACTTGCTCCAGCACTTTCCTGCCTTTACTCACATGGACCCTGCTTGAAAAACTTGCCCCTTTCTTCTACTCCCTTCCTTTCTCCTCCATGGAACCAAATCCAACCTAATCTGTTGGGGGTCCATGAAGCCCAAAGGACCACAATTTGGCTTGAGACCCAAACCAGCTCTCCATGTTGACTTCCATTCAATCCCACATTAATGAAATATGCCAAGCAGTGGAAGGGGCTTTAGGGATGGAACAATACTACAAAAACCAGTCACTGACTTTGATGACCTTATATTCTATTTCTTTAATTTGTTGTGGTGCCATCATCTTTCCATGTACCTGGGGCTGAAAATTGATGTCTTTTTTTGATCCCTTGTTCTCTGTCATCCTCCTTTTTAATTACTCATTAAGATGGATTCTTCTTTCAAAAGGTCTCTCTTTTTTGCAGCCTCTTCTTTTAATAAACTCATTTTATTGACATCATTTGTTTGTCTATTGCCCATATGTCTCCCTTGCTTTCTATTCGTACTGCTACTTACCTAGCTCAAGCTCTGCCCAGGATGGAGCCCACAGAACTGAAGGACTATTCCATCTCTTGGCAGCTAAGATTGCTCCCCTCCTCCTGGGGTCCACATCTCCAAGACAGAAGGGTCTGGAGGACTGAGATGTCTCTTTGGGTGAGCAATGAGGTTGGAGTTCTCCAAATCCTGAGTAACAGAAGCCCTGGGCAGCCAAGAAGTATCTGTCCATTCTGCTATTTGCTGCATCAAACAGGTAAGGTGCTCTTTAGAGATGTAAGTGGGCCCTGCCTATCTAGGGAGTCAGGCTTTGACCCTGGAAATGAATAGTGTTATGAGCAGTCTATTGCAGAATGCAGATCAACATACAGGGAAATGTTGTGATCTAGAGGATACATTTCAAGTTAGATGAGACCCAAGAATCTACCAAGTTCAACCATTTCCTCTTACTAAGATCATTTACAAGTCTCTTCCTGGCTCTGTCTTGATTTTCTGGACCTCAAAACCATACTTCATCTACTGTGTAACATCCTTGAGGATTTGAGGTCTTCTCTCCCTGGTTTATCCAGATATCCATGGAAACTTCTCACCTCCAGAAAATCCTCCATTGGGTCAGTCTTCTCTCTTTGTTGAGTTCCTCTTGGGGCTTCCATTTTGTGGAGTGGCCCAGGTGGATCAGCCTTCTTCCCTGACTGAACTTTTTTCCCTAAGCTATTGGATTTCTAAATCATGTACCTACTGCCTTCCCCATCATGTGTACCACCATCTCTTGTTCCCTTTAGCTGCCTTTGATTTTTGAATTCCCTCATTAGAATGTCATCCCTTTGGATATTCTTCCTCTTCCTACTTTGTGCTTATACGTCTATCCTCAGGACACCTAACGAGTGCCTGATAATTGTTTATTTTTGTCCTTTCTTTCAGAAAGGAGGAAAGACTTGACCAAGATGATAGAGTTGGCATTTGAACCTTTGAGCCTAGACCTTCTAACTCAAAATGAAGCATGCTTTCCATTGTACCCCACTTCCACATAAAGCTCAGCCAAGTTCCAGAGTTCTTTTCTCTCTTCTAGGGCATTATAACGTGAAAGTCACATCATATCTTTAAAGTAAATAGGTAGGGACAAAAATTACCATCATTCCCATTTTACAGCTGAGGAAAATGAGGCTCCTAGGGATGAAATGACTTGTCGAAGGGTAAGAAATTTGGAAGAGTCAGAGATGTGGGTATAATCTAGGTTGTCTTGATCAATTTTAGTGACTCATCTTCCACAATTTCCCAGAGCTGATCTTAGCTGTTAGTGTCTTCCTGCCAAATAACTCTGTATTGCAGACACACACACACACACACACACACACACACACACACACACACACACACACACACACACACACACTGTATCTGGTTATTTCAATCAGTCAATCAATGAATAAATATTTAAGTGCCATTACTGACCAGGCACAGTGCTAAGCACTGGAACTACAAAAAGATGCAAAAGAGTCCATCCTCTCAAGGAGCTTACAATATAATGAAGGACACAATGTGTAAAAAATTTTATTAATATCATTTCTCCCAATAGAACCTAAGTTCCTCAAGAGTAAGAACTATTCATTTCACGTTTGTCTTTGTATGCCCAGTGATGAGCTCAGTTTTGTTTTTCAGTCCTTTTAGTTGTGTCTAACTCTTTGTGACCTCATTTGGGGTGTTTTTTTTTTAAATACTGGAGTGATTTGCTATTTTTTTCCAGTTCATTTTCTAGACGGGGAAGCTGAAGTAAACATGGTTAAATGACATGCCCAGGGTCATACAGCTAAAAAATATCTGAGGCGAAATTTGAATTAACGAAGATGAGTCTTCCTGACCCCAAGTCCAGACCTCTGATTGATTAATAGATTGATTGGTTCTCTCTTCTCTCAGGCATTTGAATCACAGAAGAAGTTCCTGCTTAGATCCAATTTATTCTTATTTTGTGTATAATTCTAAGAAACTTAGCTTCCTGCTTTCTTTTTTTTTTTTTTAACCCTTAGCAATAATAAGAATCAATTCTGAGGCGGAAGAGTAGTGAGGGTTGGCAATTAGGGTAAAGTGACTTGCCCAGTAGCTGAGGCCAAATTTGAACTCAGGAAGACGACTCTCCATGACTCCAGGACCATGCTCTTTCCATTGTACCATGTAGTTGCCAAGGACCTGGTTGAAATCTCACCTTTGCTTCTTACCACTTCAGTGGCATTGTACAAGATTCTCTCAGGTTCCTCAGTGTAAAGGAAGGGGGATGAACTGGAAGTCCTCTGAAGACCTTCTCACTCTTTATTCATGGGCCTCTAATCCAATAAATACCAAAAGAGAAAGAACTATTTGCTAGATTAAATTGACTCCTGTGTTATCCTCATTCTTAGAGGTTATCAAGTCCAATTTCCTAAATTTACAGAAAAGGAAAATGGGTTCTAAGTAATAATCTCAGGGTCATGCAGAGAGTGGTAGATTGGATAATGGAGCCCAAGACCTTGGATTCTGAGCTAGAGCTTGTTTCAGGACATCTCAGTGCTTCTATGTTCAGTCTGTTAATCTTTGTTAAGGATCTACTATGTGCCAGGCACTGTACTAGACTCCTTGTTTCTTTTCTCAGTTGTCCCCTTCATTTCTGCCTGTGGGATGGTGATGGATTGAGCCCGTATTAGAGCAAAGCATCAGTATTTGGTGGAGAAGGACTCTTATACTACTTAGGACTCAGAGGATGATTTCTCTTTTCATTACCATGTAAGTTAATATTCTTTCCAGTAATCTCATTTCATGGTTTTCTTTGCAAACACTCACATATAACAACCATGAACAACACAGGTTTTTGTCCAATTGAATTCCATTGGATAAATATTTATTAAGTCCTCCTAGGTGCTAGCACTGTGCCAAGACAGATGAGAGAAACACAACTGTAGCTGTCTTTACCCTCAAAGGGTTTATAGTCAATGGGGGGTGGGGAAGACATGAACACTAATTATGTTAAAAATAATGCAAAGTAATTTCAAAAATATTGGGGGAAGGGATAATTACTGGGGCAACTGGGAAAGGACTCATGATAGAGCTGGCCCTTAAACTGATCTGGGAACAAAGCCAAGCATTCTGAGAAGAGACGATGAGTAGGTGGGTGATTCCAGGAATAGGGTATGGTCTTTACAAAGATTAGGAGATAGGCAATAGAATGTTTTGTACAAGGAATGACAAGGAAAACAGTTTGGCTGGAATGCTGTGAATATAAGGAAGCAATATGGAATGATTATGGGAAGGTAGGTTGTATAAGTCCTAAATCTTTAAGTGAATAGTTTATCCTTATGGGAATAGGGAGATACTGCAATTATTAGAGTAAGAGAGTGATGGTGGTCAGATCTGTGCTTTTAGACTCTTACTTTGATAGTTCTTTGGAGGATGGATTATAGTAGGGGAGACTACAAGGAAGGGAGACATTTAGGAGGTTGCTCAGCTATTCAGGCTCCTTGGAGATGGAAGATGGTGGTAGGAAGCTGTCTGAATTGGTGAGAGAGGTGGAGCTTGTTTTAGTACAAGTATAATGGAAGGACATGCCCATAGCCATAAAAACTAACAGATTGCTATTAAGGAGCACTTTTTTGACTATTTCTAGAGTCTTTTGGTTGGTGTCTCTCCCCACTCTAGGCTGGCCCTGACTCAGTTGTCCCATTGATCTTCCAAAGGTCTGGGTCTGATCATGTTGCCTTCCTTCCTTTAACACAATTAACTCCAGTGACATCCCAATTACTACCAGATTCAAATGTAAAAGTCTCTTTTGTTTGTAAAAACCCTCATAACCTGTCCCCCTTTCCCCTACTTTCTAGTCTCTTTATATGGTACCCACTTCTAAGAATTCTGTAATCTAGTCACATTGGCTTCCTTACTCTCCTTTACACAAGATGATCCATGTCCTGACTGGACCCTCCCCACCCTCACCTGTAATGCTCTGCCCACTTACCTCTGCCTCCCTCCTGACCTCCATGAAGCCCTTGTTCAAAGCCTTCCTGCAACCAAGGAGTGGACAGAAAGGAACAAGCATTCATTTAGCACCCACAATATCCCAGGCATTGTGATAGATATTTTTTTTTAATTTTTTTAAACCCTTGTACTTCGGTGTATTGTCTCATAGGTGGAAGATTGGTAAGGGTGGGCAATGGGGGTCAAGTGACTTGCCCAGGGTCACACAGCTGGGAAGTGGCTGAGGACAGGTTTGAACCTAGGACCTCCCGTCTCTAGGCCTGACTCTCACTCCACTGAGCTACCCAGCTGCCCCCCATTGTGATAGATATTTAACAATTATGGTCTCCTTTGAACCTCACGCAACTCTGGGAGGAAGGTTCTGTGATTAGCCCCAGCTGAGGAAACTGAGACAATCAGAGAGGAAGGAGTCTGCCCAGGCTCACAGGGTTGTAAGTCCCTGAGGCTGGATTTGAAGGTAGGTCTTCCTTACTTCAGTCCCAGCACTCTATCCATGGTGCTACCAGCTGCCTGTGGCCAAGATGCCTCTCCTAGTCTATCCCTATTGTTATTGTCTTCCCCCTCAGATTGTCTCTTCTTTCACTGTCTATATATTAGAGGCACATCATTGTTTTTGTGTTGTCTCCCCCATTCTGCTGTGAGTTCCTTGATGGCAGGAAGTTGTTTTTGTCTTTGGTTGAATCTCCAGTAATTATCACTGTGCCTGGCACATAGTAGGGCTTTACTTGTTGTCTTGTTGATTTGACCTTTCATAACATAGTGACAGGATAAAGAGGGAGAAAGAAATCAAGCAAGAGAAGGCATTTGGGGCAGCAGCAGCAGCAGCTAGCATAGATTCTTCAGCATCAGAGCCAAAGACTGAGGGGCCTCAGGCTACATCCCAGTAATGTGGATGGAGAGGGATAGCTCAGCTATTATTGACCGACCCCCAAGCAGTATGATTTCATTCTTGGAATGGTTTTAGATGAGACCAGAAGGGGTTCATTCATTGTCCTGGGAACAGGAGCTCTGGCATTTGTTGGAGGAGGACTTAATTGGTGAGCATTAATAATGCCAAATTGTACTAAGGTCATTGGGAATTAGCCCTCAGTCTAATTAATAAAGAACAAGGGCTTGGCTCCCAAGCCCAGGGGGAGCCAGCTAGGCTGCTTTTCCCTCACATCTACTCAAGTTTCTTTACCCTCCACACCCCAAACAATTGTCCGATCTGTTGGTTCAGAGGCTCCTCTAGTCAGCGGCTTGATGTGGGGATTCAAGTCTATTCCTGTATGGTTCCATCTGTTGCTCTCCCCAAACAAGTTTTCTTGTTTCTCTCTCCTTGTAAATATTGATATAAGAAGGTTCTTGCAATGGCAAGATTCAATTCTGGTAGTTTGGCCCAAAGCAGATAAGTCTTGGTTTTCCTCATCTGTTTTACTAACAATTAGATTGAATAGATTCTCTCCCAACTCATTATTATTATTATCATTAATAATATCAATTGGAAGCTAAAGAGCATCAGGATTAGAAATTGGTGAACAAATAAAGTTAAGTTCCTTTCTTGCTTTTAATCTCAACTCCCTGATTGAATCTGGGTACAACTGGGTTATGTCTGAGCAGTATAAGTGTGATTGATGGCAGAGGTAAAAGGCCAGGTACTGTTCATTTGAGCTAATGATTGCAGTACAGATTTTAATTAGAGGGCACACCTGAGATTGTAAGAAGCCAGCTCCTTAAACCTTCAGGAGAAATCAGGGCTAGTGAGGGATTGGTCTGGATGAGGAGGCAGGAACTTCTTGGGTGTCCTTATTATCACAGACCCTGAGACCAGTCATCTTTGTATGTGATACATCATCTCAAGCTCCTGTTCTCTGCCTCAATCATCACCATGCTTTTCTTTGCCAATATTGTCCACTCTGATAGCCAAATGCCTTCAAAATCCATCCCCCCACCCTCATCAGTACTGTCCTAAACTCTAGATGCCCATGATGGGGGTCACACCAGCAATGTGAAGTCATCAGCTTTTTTGTTACTTTCCAATTTCAGTGACTAGTGAATTTTCCCAGTTACTGAAGCTCCAAATGTTAGGATTCTCCTTCCTTCTCCCCTGTTTCTCAGTCCTCAACCAATCAGTGATTGTCTTGTCAAAGAATTTCAGAAGGCAAAAGGACCTCCAGGGCCATGTGTTCCAACCTATCCCTGAACCAGAGTCTCTTCCATAATGGTCCTGTGAGTGGTCGTATAGCCTTTGCTTTGAGAACTTTGAGAGGAGGAAGCCATTTCTTCCTGATATGCCCCATTCTACTTCTAGCTAGTGGTAAATTTATTTTTTAAAATTCATTTCATCAGTACCATTTTAGATTACCTTCATTTAAAAAACATCCCTCTCTCCTCCCTTCTCCCTTACCCACTGGGTCACACTTTGTAACAAAGAAAAATTAAAATAAAAAAAGGAGAGTAAAGTAGCTTAGCAAAACTCTTCAATCTACTGAATGAGACGTTATATGTAATGTTCTCTACACTCATAGCCCCTATTCCCGACTCACTATACCTCTAAGTAAAGGCAGTTGCATTTTCTTGTCTCTTTGAAGTCAAACTTGGTTATTTATAATTAGACAACATTGAATTTACTCTGTTGGGCTTTTAATTTGCATTGCTATTGGACATTCTGATTTCTTGGTTCTGTTTCCTTCATTCTCTGAATTCAACATATTCATCATTTCTTAGAGCAAAATTATTCCATGAACTCCACATATCACTGCCATTCCATTAATCTGTTTAGTCGCTTATTAATCAATAGGCATGTATGTTTATTTCTCAGTCCTTTGCTGCCCTCCTCCCCCCTTGTATGTCCATCAGTGGAATCTCTGCTGTGGATATTTAAGCACTAAAAATAAAACAACAAAAATCAAGCAAACAAACAAAAGACAACAACCCTAATCAGTGATTGATTTTTTGAAAAATTTTGGACTAGCCATAGCTCTACCAGTTGTTATGTTGTGTGCCTAGCTTTCCTCAGCTCCTCCAACACTGACTCTTTAGGCCACTCTATTAGGGAGGGTTTTTGTTGTTGTTGTTGGTTTTTCCTGGCAAGTCTGATGCGTGTCTTCAGGATCTTACTGATTGCTCGAAGTTTTTTCCTCTGGGATCAGGAAGAACAAGTCCCTTTCTACCTGAAAGGCCTTTTGACACTTGAAAGTAGGTCTAATTTGCTGCCACCACCCCAGTGTTTAGACTTTTCTCCTCCTGGTTAACCATATCCCGTGTCTCTGACTCAGTCAACTTGGCAGGATTTTCAATCTGCTCACCATCCCAGTCACCTTCTTCTTTATACAATTCAGCTTGTCAGAGCCCCAGAAATGAAAGCCATTTCCCCCTTTGTATGGGGCAAAGTCTAATATCAGAGGACCTGGGTTCAAATACTAACTCTGACACTTAAAATCTGTGTGACTTGGAGCCTTTATCACTTCATCTTTAAAATAAGGAGATTAGATTATGGCTAAGACCTAGATAGTGCCCTAGATTTAGAGTCAAGAAGACCTTGGTTCAAATCCTGCTTCATACCCTTCTTAGGTGTGTGACTCTGCAAGTCCCTTAATATGTTTTACATTTAGCTTTCTTCTCTGTAAAATGGGGATAATAATAGTACCTGTTTTATATGCTTGTGGTGAGGATCAGTGGGAGAAGATACTTTGAACTCTTTGCAAATATTATGCTATTATTCTTAGTTTTGAGAGGCATCTCAGATCTGCTATTTTCTCTCGAGATCTATTTATCATCTTGGATAATCTGAAAAGTTTAGTTGATAAGGAAATAACGGGACACGGGAGTTGTCTTTTAGCTCATGCTTCCAGTTCTGTCTCTTGCAGATGGAGTTTATTATATGTGTTTCAAGACTCATTTCACACAAAAGAACCCCCCTGAAACTTTGCAGATGTGCAGAAGTTACAAATTATGTCATATCAAAACACAAAAAGTCTCATTCAGAACAGACCAAGGCCAAGGCTGAATTTTGACTGGGTTCTTATCAAAAAGCCAAGTCGGGGAATATTTTTTTCAGGGTTGAATTGCCCCTGCTAAGGTTTTGACCTTGACTATACCAGGCAGCTGCATTCCTGGCCAAAGGGGGAGAGTGTTAACCTTTTAAATGCTGGCCCACTAGGAACCTAAAGCTCTTCAGTAAGGCCACAATAATTTTCAACAAGAAATCACAAGGATCACAAAAGGGGTCAAAAGAGGAGTCTCAGATTTTTATCTATTCTCTTATTGGCTTCCCACATATTTCCCCCCTTTTCTCTAAATTAAAACGATTTATTACACAGAAAAACTTTTTAATAATGGAAGGAGTCATCAATTAGTTATAATCATCAGCTATAGCTGGATCTGATAGGATTTACAGATTAAACTGTTTATTTCTGGCTCTCTACAATTTTCTCCTTTGTATTATTTTTTATCCATATTCTTTTTTACCAGTCTCTTCACTTGTCTCTCCCTCCCCACTACCTTCCCCCAGTGAACTAGTCTGTGCATGGGTGGACACCTAATAAGCTCTTTTATGTCATGGTTTTGTCTGGGTGAAGTGATAGCTGAAGGGACCTCCTGTTCTGCTCACTCCACTTGGCAATTCTAACCTCTTCTGTTGCCATTACACTTCTAAGCTTTTCTTTTGATCTTATCTCTCAAATGTGACTCTAAGCTCCATGGGGACATGGCCTGGACCTTGCTCTTAGCTCTCCTGGCATTTGTTAGATGGCCAGGTATTGTTTGTTGGATGGATGAGTATCCTTCACTGTTATGCTTTGTACTAAAATGGGATTATTGACAATTATCTGGAGATGTCCTTTCCAATGCCCCCTTCCAAGAAGGACAGGTTCTCTCTTGGCCTGTGGTGCTCTTCCCTTACATAGTGGGTTTGTTAAGGGCAAGGGGATGCCTTTGGGCACTTTCTGTACACCCAGCACTTAGCACAGTGCCTGGTTCCTGGGAGGACCTTAATAAAAGTTTACTGCTGGACTAAATGCTCAACAGGAATTGGGAGATACTTTCTCATTTTATATCCCAGAATTCCTAAAACAATTACTTTTACTCTACAAAGGTTTGCTAAATGGGTCAACAATTTCATTTTGACTTCTTTATTTGGGGGAAAATGTATCTTAGACATTATACAGAAGGTTACCTTGTCATGGATAATCCACCTAACAAGGTGTGCTGAGGCCCTCATTGTGGAAACAAATGACTGATGCTCACAGAGAAGGACTTAGCTAAGGTCACCAAGCTAAGAAGGGGCAAAGACGGTCCAGAACAGCCCTGGACTTCTGCCCTTGGGCTCCCTGGTCTGTCTACTTATTCTTTAGTCTACCATTGGCAGAACAAACTCATTTCCTCAGTCTTTTTCCCTCTCAGACACCAGCTTTCGTACTTGTGATCTTCTTTCTCTCTTCAATATTACAAAATGCTGAAGGAATGCAAAGACATTAGAACATCAGCCTAAGAAGTTATATGGGAGGAAAGGAAGGCAAGTGAAGTAAAGTATGGATGTATATATGCACACATGTATATATGTTCATGCAACATAGATGAGTTATGTATATATATATATGTATCCCTAGCATGTGTAATAATTTGTATACTATATCTATTATGTCCATGATATGGATTACAGAGAGAGAGATCGATCATGTTTATTTGCATCATGAGACCTAATATCTATGCTGGGAGTGTTTTTTTATACACTTGATGATTATTATAGCATTTGACCCTCACAACCGCTCTGGGAAGTAGGTACTATGATTATCCCCATTTTACAGATGAAAAATGGAGTCAAACAGAAGCTAAGTGACTGGCCCAAATTCATGTAGCTGGTAAGGCTAGATTTGAACTCAGTTATTCCTGACTCCAGGTTCGACACTCTATCCACTGAGCCACCTCATTGCCCCATGCCTGTAAGTGTCTATGGATGTATACATAAATGCATACACACATACATATGTATGTATATACAACCATATATGTATATTTATATTGTAGGTGTGAGGGGTGTGTATGTTTGGAGAATCTGCTCTCTGGAAATTGTGTCTCTTTCAAATGCTTCTCTGTTTCTGTGCTTACCCACCATTCTTTTTTCTTCCCAAGAGGACTGTAACTACCCATTTTCAAAAAAGGAAAGATGAGTCCTGGAGGCAGGGCCCTGCTGGCCTGGAGGAGGAGTCAGCTCGGAGACTGAGGTCTCTGTTTTCTTTTAGACCCCATGCCCACCCTCTCCTGGCACTCAAAGACCTGAAAGTTCTCAATGGGTGGTGGGGTGGTAGGCATTTTCTTTTTCCAGGCAATTGGCTTTGTTTGGACATTTCTCTCTCTTTTATTGCCCCATTCAAAAGAAGATCCCGCATTCTTTTGAAAACAGCCCCTGGATGGACAAACTGTGGTGGGTAGCAGGAACCCACAGGGGATGTTGGGTAATTCTCCTCATCCAGGACAGAGGCAGGGGCTGTATTCCCAGAACAGATTCCTACTCACCCTATTGCAAATGGAAGCATCATTTCAGAAAATAACCAATAAAAGTCCCTGGGACACAGCCTCCCATTCATGCTCGAAGAGATGGGAGGAGGCTTTTTCCCCTCTCTGCTTTTGGACGGGTCTGTGAGGACGGTTTCCAGAACTAATGAATCTCCTGCTTAGGTTTCAAAACCTCCATCCTTCAAACAATTTCCCAGAGTGAATTGGTTGGAATTGTGGCCATTTCAGTGTTTCTTTAATGAATTAAAACTTTTTTTTCATATTATTTAGAGAAGAACACGAGAAGAGCCAGAAAAACACTCAGAGCTAGGGAAACAGAGAGGAAGAGGAGGAGAAGGGAAGCAGGAGGGGGAGAAAAGTGGAGAGGAGAAGGGGGAGGGGAGAGAAAGGGAGAGACAGCCAAAAAGGCAGAGAGAGAGAGACTGAAAAAGAGAATCTAAGAATTTTAGGACAGAAACTGCTGTTGCTGCTGCTGCTGCTGCTGCATGACTCATCCTGCAGGACAAGTACAACCTCACTCATCACCCTGTCTTCCTTCTCTCTAGCAAGGGAGGTAAACAGTGAGGCCCTGGAAAAAACATGAATCCTCCTTGTAGCATCTATAGAGGGAAGATTTCCAAGCCACAGAGAGATGGCTGTGTGTGCTGCTTAGCTCAACTTGGGGTTTTTCCCAGACAAATAGGAATAGCCTCAACACTGACCTTGGAAAAACATACTTAGTGAAGCACACATACATGTGCATACACACAGTTACACATACATCTATTGGCTTCTTATTTATGCAGATATACACACATATAAGTATATTTGTGTTTGCATGCATGTATATTTGTGCCTCTTTCCCTCTCTCTGTCTTTCTGTCTGTGTCTGTGTCTGTGTCTGTGTCTGTGTCTGTGTCTGTGTCTGTGTCTGTGTCTGTGTCTGTGTCTGTGTCTGTGTGTCTCTCTGTCTCCCCACCTCTCCAGTCTCTCTCTCTGTTTCTCTGTCTCTCTCTTCCTCTCTCTCTTTCCCTCCCTCCCTCACTCTCCCCCTTTCTTCCTCTGTCTCTCTGTCTCTCTCTCTCCCTTCCTTCCTACTTCCCTCCCTCCCTCCCTCTCTCTCCCTCTCTCTCCCTCTCTCTTCCTCTGTCTCTCTCTGTCTCTCTGTCTCTCTCTGTTTCTCTCTGTCTCTTTCTCTGTCTCTCTCCCCCTCTTTTCCTCTCTGTCTCTCTCTCTCTGTCTGTCTCT
>NC_058132.1:646625335-646641778 GCF_016433145.1 Gracilinanus agilis | reverse complement strand
TCTCTCTCTCTCTCTCTCTCTCTCTCTCTCTCTCTTTCTTTCCATCATTCCCCTTCCTCCCCTTTCTCTTTCTCTCTTCAATCCCACCCACCTATCTACCTGTCTATGTTCTCTGACAGTCCTACAGTTTTGAGGTAACAAAAGTCTTTGCAATGGAGACTAGGTATTGGATATTAAAGGTTTTTGAAAGATAGAATTAGTCAGAATTGATAATAATGTATTCTGCTTCTTCCTTTGAACTCCTTGAGAACAATGGCAATCCCTCTCCCCCTTTCTTTTTATCCTTAGTACTTAGCCTAGTGCTTTATATGTAGTGGGTTCTTTATAAAAAAAAATTCTTGACACCATATTGAATCTTAGCTGCCTATCCCATATCTAGGCAATTTCCCATAGGGAGTTGTCGGTATGTGCGTGAAGTTAAGAAGAGAGATTTGGCTTCTGGTTTGGATTTGGGAATTATCAGCAGAGAGCATAACTGAATGCCTAGAAGCTAATGAGATTAACAAGGGAGAGAAAGTGTGATTCCCTTTGCATTTTAGGAATTACTTCCATGTAGTTGCACAGAATCCTTAGTCTTTCCCCTTTTGTCCCTTTCTGAGAACAGTCTCCTTAGCTTTTATAAAAATTCTTCCAACTTGGCCTCTTAGTTTTCTCTTAAAATCCACCCCCTGAAAAAGGCTCTAATTTACATGATAATCTTAAGAATGAGTAAGGATGGTGAGATTCTATGGCCCAAATTGGCAAACTCTGGTACCAGAGCACAAGCCTGACCCAAGGGCTATTCTGGATCTGGGGCCAAAGGGACAATTTGGGCTGCACCCCTTGCATATCACTCTGATATACTCTGCCCTGGCTTTCCTGTCCCCTTTCCTTCTCCAGGACTCTTTTTGACCCAAGGTCATTTTTGGTTGTCCTTGTTCTCTAATCTCATCTCTTGGCATCTTCAGCTCCGTTTCCATTTCTATCTGCCAGATCTTCTGGCTTCTGAGAAACAAACTAAAATAGGGAGCTTCACCCTCAATTATTTTCTTTTTGGATGTTGGGACTAGTTTTCTCCTTCAGAGCTTCTAATGACCCTGGCCAATTCCGCAGGCTCTCTGGCTCAGCTTCCCCTAAGGAAGTACCCTTATGTTTTTGTTGTTGCTATTGTTATTTTGGTCTTCTTTACTGGCTATGGCCAAGTTGTCCTTTAGTTCCCTAAGTGAGAGGAAATCTTTTTGTCCCCGAGATCTTTTTGTAGGACATTTAATTCTGATCATTAACATTTCTCACACTTCAGGGATGACTTTGGAACTTTCCCAAAGACCAAAACTACAAAATATTTAAAGATGGAAAATATTTTATATCCAGTTTTATAAAAATTAAACTTAAGAGAGGCAGTGTGGATTGGTGTGGATTTCACAGCTGGCTTTCGAATCAAACAGTCAGACCTGTTTTCAGAACTTGACTCTGAATTGCACTTGCTTTGTGATCTTGGGCAGAGCATTTTAGAAATGACAGAAAAGCTACTGACTTTTATTTATAAAGAAAATTTCTTCCCCTTGGGAGTACTTAAGCCATTGACACCCCTGGTATTATCACTATCCTCTAAAGTTTCTTATTAGATTTGTCCCAGTATCCCAGCCTGTCAAAATCTTTTTGGATTCTGACTATATAACCCTGTTTAATAGTGGTCCTTTCCAGCTTTGTGCCTCCCTCCAGTTTCATATGAATCAAAGTGGGAAGGTGCTTCAGAGGCCCTTCAGGTGAGCCCAAGGAGACATTGCTTCTATAGCATGCTGAAAGAGTTGTCATCTATCCTTTATTTGAAGACCTCCCACGAGGGGGAGAGGAATAAGCATTTATTACTGAACACCTCTTATATACCATGTCCTGTAATGAGTGCTAAAGAAACCTCCCATTTCCAGAGGCGACCCATTCCACTTTTGGACAGTTCTATTTGTTAATGATTTTAAAAACATCTGTTCTTTTTTCCCTTTCTTTGTAGCATTCACCCATTTTTCCTGTTTCTGTCCAATAGAATTGAGCTACTCATTATTCCAAAAGACACTTGTCCAAATACTTGAACACAACTGTGACATCTCCTTCTCTTCCCTCAAGTCTGGTCTTCTCTGTGATAAACATTGCTGCTGCCCAAAACCCATTTCCATTCAGCAGACGATTAAGAGTTCCTTCACCACCGTGGTCGTCTTCCTTTGAATGCTTTCCGGGTTAGCGATGCTCTTTTCTAAACTCTTCCTGAAAGGTAAAAATGTCATTTTTCAAGGACAAGTTCAACATTTGGAGAGGAAAACTTACCACCTGAAGGTCTGATATGGCCCTTTATCATGGGACTTGAAGAAATGTTGACAGAATTGAATTGGATCTCCTAATTTAGAGAATTTGACTCGTAAGGTCATGGGCTCAGCTGTTAGTTTGAGACATTCATTTCTGGCCTGAACCTGCTTTATTGTGACTAGCTTCTCCTCACAAAGACATTGCTATCAATACTTCAAATAACAGACTTCCCCCATGACCACCTGAAATTAGGATTTCTTATTGGATGTCTCAGAGGGTAGTCATCTTGCTGGCCCGCTTATCATTTTTGCTACAGTAACTCTAATGATATTTTGAGGATCTCCAGTGAAAGAAAGGAGATGACATAAAGTGTAAGGAGCTATATTGTACCAGTTCCTTCCCCTGCTATCCTATGACATAGTCAAAATTGAAGCCAAGCGAAATAGGATCAGAAATGGATTTACTGATCCTACCTGTCATATGTGTTTCCAGTTTAACAGAGCTGAATCTATGCATCAAAGGCTATTTAAATTTACTCCCAGAAGCCTTCTGCCCCAGTGACTCCTTTTTAAGTTCCCTAGCCAAATACATAGCATTAGGTGTTAGGCTCTAATGGCCTGAGTGAACTAACACAAAGTAGACCTTTCTCCTCATTTCCCACTCCAAATTATTCATCTCAATTTATGGAAGTGCATTTTTTCCAGGTAGTATTCAGCAACTACTCTTTGGAACAGAATGATTCACTGATAGGCTTAAGAACGTGGGGGCTACACTTTTATTCCAGCCATTTTCTTCAACTGTATTTCACCCCAGGAATGAAACTAGCTCCTGCCAGCTTAACTGGTCTCCTAAAGCTGGGATCCATTCAGTATTTGTTAAATGGCATGGAAGCTGAGAATCTCCTATTTTATTTGACTCTCATAACTATAGATGGCATGCTAATCCAAAGGGTATAGGACTGGGAGTGATAGTTAAAATAATAGACAATAGAATCAAGATCTAAAAAAAAGATATTCATAAGTCAGTGGATATAATTGATGTAAATCAAGCAGGATAAATGTAATAATCATTCACTCTGGTTCAAAAAATAAATCAACTTTACAAGTACATGATTTAGGAAGTCATGGCTAGATATCTGGATTAAAAACTCAGGTACAGCTTAATAACCTACATTTCTGGAGTTTTGTAGTATTTTACTATGGTATGTATGTATGTTAGTAACTTCACAATCATATTAATCTTATATTTTGGGACTCAAGAATTTAGTTTTTCTGGGGTAATTGACTTGAATTTATCCCCTTCTTGTTGTGTGTGTGTATATATATATTATATATATATATGTGTGTGTACACACATATATATGTGTATATATATCTATACAATATCTATACAATATATATGTGTAATTATTTTGAGAATCCACTTCCTATTTTCTCTTTGTGTTCTTTCATTTCCCATTTGAGCAATTATTCTTTGCAGATAAAAATAGGAGATGAATCAAGATTGACCAGTCCTGTCTTTTTCCTATTGTCAATTATCATAATCCCATTCATCTTGAACCTTAAAAAGGCATCATTTGTAATTCATACCCTTTTATCATCCTTAGCCTTCCTTTCCAATCTTAGAGCATTCTAAGATTTGGAACTCTTGACACCATTGTTGGAGAACCAGGACGCATTCATAGTCATCTCCTGTTTTTCATCCTTGCTACCATCATTGATAAATTAATTTTATAAAGTTTAAGAGTGTCTAAGAGTTTCTTAGGCTTTACTATTAGTCTTTTCAAAATCTCCCATTTCCTTCTTTATTAGAATTGTTTCTCTTTGTGCCTTCTAGAATGAGATGTATATTCATCCTGGGCTGATTTAATAGGAAGAATTTTCATCCATGTGATCCTAATAGCCTCACTCACCATCATTGGCTCACTCTTATCCTAAAACTGATTCTGGATGTTTGTAGAAGGTGGTAGTGATCATGATATCAGAGAAACACCTAGACTTTAAAATGTTTAAGCCTCTGACATCCATTGTTTCATTTGATGCTGTTAGCCAATATGTGAGATAGGCAATATCATTATCCTCATTTCCTTGTTGAACCTGAGGTTGAGAGAGAAGATATGACTAGCTTATTGTACCTCAGAAAGTATCAGAGGGAATATTCAAGTCTAGGGTTCTTCTGATTCTAGATCCTGAGATTTGTCCCATGAGAACTAGGTTTTATTATTTTAATAAATAATATTCCCCTGAAGTTGTTGCATATATTTTATTTTGTGTCATTAAAAATTGCAGTTTCGTAAAATATTATAGTTAATTCCAACCCAATGAAAACATGAAAGGCAAATTCAAATAAAGCAACTATTGCAGTGAAGATTCATGATTCACATTGATTGGAAACTATCCATTCTGTATAGATATGAATGGTCTTACTGGACAAGATGCAAAGGATAAGAAACCATAGAAACTCTTCACTATCTCCCATACTCCATTCCCAATGATCTGCCTGCCAGGAAAAACACATTCCAACATCAGGAAACTTCCCAGGAATCCCAGACAATACAACCACACCCTTCCCAAGGTCCTGAGGCTTACCTGGGTCTGATATAACTGAATAAACACAATTTACCCCAAGGCTCCAAGCTTGTGGCTAGCCTAATGATCCACTGGCACCAGAACTGGGCATTCCTTCTTCTTAAGCACTTTCAATAAACATTTCATTTTCATGGTCATCATTGTTTGTGGTACAGATCACCTATTTTTCCATGTCTCCACAGGCTTTTCCCAATTATACCATTGAAAAAAACCACAACCACCCCCCACCCCTCCATGGTGTTACCAAAGATTAACTTCTATCAGGTTAGGATGCCAAATGAGATTAAGTCAGATGGGAATCCCCAGTTCTTTTCTTTTTTTGAAGAGGTACTCCTCAAACCTCTGCCAGTTAAAATACAGATATCTCCTCCGGACTACCCTGAATCAAGAGCAAAGTCAAGTTCTCCACTATCAGAGCAACCTTTCTCTTCATTTTCATTTTCAGTGACAATAGTCCCACTCAAAAGACCTTCAGAATGTCTATAAAATCTATGAATTGTAGCCTCAATTTCACCTTGCTCTTACCTGCATCTTCATACACTTGCAAGAAGCTCTATAGGCTATCCTAAATTTATTTTTCCAGTGTATTTACAAAGAATAACAGAAAAAATGAAAATCAGTGACATTTATAGACATTAGTACTTTCTTTTAGGTCCTCCAGTTCTGTCTAGATTCTTAAGTAGTAAGGATATGTTTCAGAGTCAAATTCCAACTAATACTCATTATTCATGTAACCTTGACCAACTCACTGAATTTCCCTGGGCCTCAGTTTCCTCATCTAAAAAATGAATGGGCTAGACTCGATGACCTCTGAGATTCCCTGTAATTCCAGCGTGATGATCCTATGATTGTATATATAGAGTGAGCATGAAAACAAAGGAGGGAAAAGAAAAAGAAAACAAGAATTTATTAAACTTTTAGTACGTGTCAGGCTCTGTGCTAAATTCTGAAGACACAAATTCAAGCCAAAGAAGAGATAGTCTCTACCCCTTTTAAAGTTAAGGGTGGGGTGGGTTGGAGATATCTGTCAAGGGACATGATTTAGAAATCCAAAAGTTAGGGACAGGGCTAGGGAGGGAATGAAAGGATGTTTGGACCCCTCAACAAAATGGAAGCCCCAGAAGAAATTCACCAGAGAGATAAATAAGAGAAGGGGGGAAGGCCTCGAAGGGGCATTGTGCCCCCAAACCCAGGCAGACTGGAAGCAGAGAAATTCCTTTGCTCCCTTCTGTCCTTGTGACTCCTAACCCGATAACATCCGATAATTTCTATAAAACCCTGAGATTATTATCATCCTTGGATCATCCTTTAGATTTGAGATGGACATGGAGATGCATCTCCAGGCTATACCTCAATACCATCAAGCTGTATCTCAGACATCCATCTGCCCCCTAAACTACAAGGGTCTTTAGGCAGACCCCAGTCAGATGACCAAACCCCTCCACTAAATGCCTGAGTTTTTACCACTCTAGAATCATGTCTACACCATGACACAACATCACATCTCCACTGTTGTAAAAAGTATATAATCCCCAGAATTGATGGATTCTGGGAGCAGCCTTTCATCTTGCTGTTCCACCTATACTATTCTCCTGGCCAGATTCAACATTACTTTCAAAAGTAATACATTTCTCTTTTTATTTTTAAGCTAAGTTTTGGGGTCTTGCATTCTTGCAAAAGGTATCGTTCCTGAACCCCAGGGGTTCACCTCCAGCACCCCACAACAATATTGTATATTGAGAAGGCAATACCAGCGATTGAATGTTCCAAGGTAAGGAAACCTCTGCTGAAGAGTCCTCAGAGTTATGATTTTGAAGTCTGAAAGTCAGGATGTAAATAAAAAGCATCTAATACGCTCCTAACTATGACTCATTAAAAGTGATTTTTTTTTCTACACTGGATTCTTCTTCAAATCACTGAATGGCTAATGCTGTAAAATTCATAAACTCAGGGCAGCTGGGTAGCTCAGTGGATTGAGAGCCAGGCCTAGAGAAGGGAGGTCCTGGGTTCAAATCCGGCCTCAGACACTTCTCAGCTGGGTGATCCTGGGCAAATCACTTGACCCCCATTGCCCACCCTTACCAATCTTCCACCTATGAGACAATACACCGAAGTACAAGGGTTTAAAAAAAAATTCATAAACTCTTAGAGTGAACCTCCTTAGACTGGAAGGGACTTTAAAAGTCATCTAGTTCAACAGGACAAGAATCCTTCTTTCAACCTCATACTCACTCAGAATGTCCCACCAGGAAATTATAAGAGCAGCGTGTTGCTGTATTCATGTATCTACAAAGAAAATGAAATGATCTTCCATTTGCAGCTGTTGGTATCAGTAGGTATCCATCCACCTTCCCCAGAATCTCTTCCTCTCTGATCCAAATTCAATCCCTTTTTGACCTCCCACCCCCATGACTGCCCCCCTAGTACAAGATGAAGCAAAGTGGACCTGATGGCCCTCTTGGCTACTTTGACTTATTAGCCATACGTCTATCTCTATAACATTGTAGACTGGTGGAAAGTCAATCCAAAGAACAAACATTGGCAACAACTTCCCATTTCATCCTAGCCTGGGAAACAACATTTTCCAAAAACAATCACAGCAAAAAGGAGCCTGGAATAAATGAGTTCTCTGAGAGCAAAATGCATGATTGAGGGGAAAGATCATTGTACTTGCAGTCAGGTAAACGTTTGCTCAAATGTCACCTGTAGCATTTACTAAGGAGGTAGCCAAGAGCTATTCAACTGATGTGAGTTTTTTCCTTCATATTTAAAGGAGTGAAGGGATAATCACAACTAGGGAACATACTACACAGAGATGTAATGGTCACATGAGATAAGGTATGTTCGCTGTGATATTCACCTTTGGAGACAGGAGGGAGATTCATTGATATATTCATGTTAAGAGAGTAGGAAAGAGGGGGCAGCTGGGTGACTCAGTGGATTGAGAGCCTGGCCCAGAGATGGGAGGTCCTGTGTTCAAATCTGGCCTCAGACACTTCCCAGCTGGGTGACCCTGGGCAAGTCCCTTGACCCCCATTGCCCACCCTTACCACTCTTCCACCTATGAGCCAATACACAGTATTGATTTTAAGATGGAAGATGAGGGTTTAAAAAAATGTAAAAAAAGAGAGCAGGAAAGAGCACTAAGAAAATCACACAACTTGAGCTTTGCAAGGAGCATGTTCAGTCATCTGGCTATCTAGGCCCTTTCTTTTAAGTGTTCTTTGTTTTTTTGCTTCAATACTTTCAGAATAAGTACACCCAGAATTTGTAGCACTTCTCTCTTTTCCCCTATTTTGTCTTAGCCTATTCAATGGGACAGGAGGGGGTCAGACGGAAAGATAACCAAGTGTATAGAGTTCAGAGATGTGATATGTTCCTGGGGAAAGTAGAAAAACAAGTTCTAATGACTTTCACAACTCTATAGCTCACATGACAGTTGCTATTTGCATAGGACAGATTTTTCAAATTCTCTAGCTAGTATGATCACGATAATTCATCACAATGCAGTATGGCTTCTGAGGGAGAGTAAAACAATATATTTTCTCCAGTTTTGCATAATTTCCTCCTTCACTTGAAGAAATAGAGATACCTCAGCCAGGGGTATCATAATTCTAAAATATATTTCTGAGTATAAGTGAGGTGATAGTTGAACTGAGAGACCCAAGGAAGGGGAGGGTAGTTGACAGTGTTAAGAGCTGAGAGTGGCAGGTAGAGGTCAGTGAATAGAGTGCCAGGGCTGGAGATGAGAAGTCTTGGGCTCAAATCTGGACTCAAATACTTCCTGACTGTATGACTCTGGGCAAGTCCCTTAACCCTATTGCCTAGAGACCTTATTGCTCTTCTGCCTTGGGTAAAACACAGTATTGGTTCTAAGATAGAAGGTAAGGTTTTTAAACCTACAAAAAAGGTTCCAGAAAGAAAAAGAGCTAGAGAGCAGAGGAGAGAAAAATCCAATGGAGAAGCAGTGATCAGAAAAGTTCTACAAAGATATCCAAAGATAGCCATGACCTCAGCATTGGCTCCTATATTCATTGGTAGGGTCTGATCGAGTGGAAAAGAGCTTCAAAGCCGCTGTCTAAGAGAAGCTAGCCCAGGAAGACTAAGGATAATGAAATCCACTTGGTTTCCTGGTTTTGTGTGTTGATTAAGAATAACTATAGCCTTCAACTGAAGAGCTTAGGCATCCTTTATCACCATTATTTGAGAATGTTAGCCAATGTGAGTATATTTTATTCTTCTTGGTTTGAAAGTCTTCCTCAGTACAATGTCTCCAGTAAAGAGAGGGGAGGGTTCTGAAATGAGAATTTAAACTGAGGAATAGAATTAAGACTCAACAAAAAGAAGCTGAATGAACAATCTGAAATAGCAGTAAGATGTCCTCTGTAGGGGAGAGGCTTATTAACCACAACATCATTTCACTTTCCCCAGTGAATGTTGGAGATGCCTAAAAGAGCTGGTAAAAATTGTAATGGAATCATCTCTAAGTATGTTGTTTCAGGGTATGAAGTGACACTGAAAATGATCTGAGCTGTTGACCATCCACATTTCAAAGCAAGACCTGGAGAACAGAAGCGCAGAAATGGACCTGAAGGAGAACAAGGGAAAGCAATGCCTGTAGAAATTTCAGCTAAGAGTAGTATCAGAAGGCAATGTTTTTTTTTTTTTTTTTTATAACATCAGAGACAGGGACTGACCCTCTGAGAGTGTTTCTTAGTTAAATCTGTTTCTTTCTTATGCTCTTCACTAATACCACCAATACTCCATAGCTCCGGGATTTTGCCCTGCCTCCTCCCAGAATTCCCAGTCCAGTTGCATTTATTCCAATTGTATTATTTCCTGAGAATTCTAGATTTTTTTGGATCATAGAATTGTAATGAATCTTAAAGGTCGTTATGTTCAACTAGGAGTTCAATAGGAATTTCCAATCAAATATCCCTGGCATACGGTTATATAGACACACATAGGAGAATTCCAGTTATAAGCAACAGTAGGAAGGGACCAGAGATCATCTGTGCAGTCCCTTCATTTAATAAAATCAGCAACCTGAGGTTCATAGAGGAAAAGTGACTTGTTTCTGATGAAACAGATGACACATAGAAAAACCAGGATTTGGACCAAGGTCATAGTTTTCCAAATGTTGTTCTTAAAATGTACACTATTGACATTTCATTTTTTAAAAAAATTGTTTATTTCTTTGATTTTGGCGGGGAGCAGGGGGAGAATGATGGGATGAAGTGCAAAGAACATTAATGGTGCTCCCGATTTTTTTTTTGTGTGTGGACCTAACATATCCTATTGGGAAGGATACTCACATTCCATATTCTTCAGTTTTCTTATCTGTGAAATATGAAGATGAAACTAGATGCACCTGAGATTCCTCCCACATCTAGATGTATGATTTTACCCTTAGTAAGAAGCTTACGTCTGAGACTGAACCCTGCCCTCATTGACTTAATTGTTCTCAATGAGGTCAGAGTTCAGTCTGCTAAGTGGTAGGATATACTGCCCTTCTGGTGGCTTATTTTATTCCATGTATGAGCTGAAATAATCATGATACTATTCCTCTGGACCTTTTTATAAAATCTTCTTCTCAACACCTATAACTGAGCTTAATCCATAAACAAGCCTAAGCGAAAACAAGATCAGTCAATTAAATGATTAATAAAAATTATTCAGAGTCTACAATGTGAGGGAAGCTAGGTGGTTTAGTGGATTGAGAGCCAGGTCTAGAGAGGTCTTGGGTTCAAATCTGGTTTCAGACGTTCTGGCTGTGTGACCCTGGGCAAGTCATTTAACTCCCATTGCCTAGCCCTTACTGCTTTTCTGCCTTGGGACCAATACACAGAATTAATTCTTAGGCGGAAGATAAGAGATTTTTTTTAAAGAGTCTAATATATTCCAGGAACTGTGTTAGGCTCTGGAGATGAAAGGTAGTCTATGTTCAACTAATACACAAGGGCCCAAAGCTGATCACAATTAAATAGGAAAGGCACGGCTCCTTCTGAAATCCCCATCCTAAAAACTCGAGCTGTTAGTTTCCATTTGCTCTTGGTGGACAAAGAATCGACAAACAAATAGTGACAGTCAATAGGAATTTCAATGCCTTCTATGTGCCAGAACCTGGGCTAGACTCAGCCAGTGAAGATGCCTGAAACCAGAAGATGCAGTATCTGGTCCAAGGTCAGTGTCCGTGGATCTCAGCTTACGTGAGGGGGTCTGGTTACAAGAAATAAGGAGAATGGAACAATAGGAAGCGGCTAGAGTTAAGAGGGCTTCCAAAGCCAAAAAGGGGATTTTATGTTTGATTCTGGTGCCCTGGAGTTCAGCATGTGTGTGTGTGTGTGTGTGTGTGTGTGTGTGTGTGTGTGTGTGTAGGCTGACATGTTACACTTTGTGTTATAGGAAGATTGATTTGGCAGTTGATTAGATGATAGACTGGAATGGCCAAAGACCAGTTTGCTAGCAGGCTATTGCAATGGTCCAATAGTTGTGAAGTGATGAGGACCTGCCTCAAGGTGCCTTCAGCATCAGAGGAGAGAAAGGAGCATGTGTGAGATGAGTTGTGGATGTAGAAACCACAGGACTTGCCAACTGTGTGAATATGAAAGAGTGCCGACTGGGTGGATGGTGGCTCCTTCGACAATAACAGAGACGTTAGAAAGAGCTTGGATTTGGGTGAAAAGAGAATAAGCTCCACTTTGATGGGTTGCACTCAAAATATTCAAAGGCTATTTCTAATAAGCCCTTGGAGATGTGAGACTGGAGGTCAGCAGAGAGGTTAAAGCTAGATAAAGTGGGCTCGAGTATGATCAACATGGAGAGAATCATTGAATCCATGAGAGCTGATGAGATCACCAGATGAAATAAAACAGGGCAAGAAGAGAAGAGGACCCGGGAAAGAGCCTGGGGATAGGTACATAGTTGGTGGATCTGACCTGAGTGAAGACCCAGCACAGGAGACTGAGAAGGAATAGTCAAGAAAGGTAGGAGGAGAACCAGGAAGGAGTAGTATTACAAAAACATGGAATAAAGAGAACGTCAAGGAAAAGATGATCATCAACAGTGTTAGAAACTACGGAACTGTCAAGAATTGTGGCAATTGAGAGCAGAGAATAAGATTTTGCGATTAAGAAATCACTGATATCTTTGGAGAAGAGGAATTTCAGCTGTGTCTGGCTGTTCTTGGCTATCTCTCCATCACCCAGACTTCCTCTTGGGTGCCTTCTGAAACTTGCCCAAGAATGATGCAGTTGGGGCAAGAAGCTGACCAGAACCTTTGGAGGGGTGAGTCTGTTTAATATGGCTCAAGGAGGTGCCCTGGATGACGAATGCTCACCCTGTGAGGTTTGTTCCCTGACTTTTCTTTAATAATCAGACTGATGGGTGTTAATGAGTATGACACAGGGTACAAAGCTATTGAGTGAATTAGTCATAGTTTTTTTTTTCTTTCTGTACCCTGTCTAATGGCAAATGTTATCTAACTGTGGTCCTGCCATAGCCTGGTCTGAGATCAGGCAGGAGTGGAAAGGAGTCACGTTGATGCCTGAAAGCTGCTTGTGAGAGCCCAGCTCCAATTCACAACAGATAATGGAAGTAAGAGCCAGACAGATAATAGGGCCAGAAGCCATTGATTGCTAAGAGACTGTCTGGATATGCCGGCTGAGACAGGCCACTCCAAATTCCTTAATCATATTTCCTGGGAGAGAGGAGGGACGGGCACATGGTGGGTGCCATGTCCATGTGTGACCTAACGGGAAATTAAAGGGAGGGGTGAGATGCACAGAAGGAAAGGGACCTGGAAACTGAGTTACTGTAAAGACACAACCAATTTCCTAGCAAAATAGCAGATTTTTGAGGTGGGGAGAGGACGGAAAGAGGAGTCTCAGGCCCAGAAACCATGAAATCCAAATTGGGACGCAAGACTGAGAATAAAATTACTCCCCCCCCCCTCATTCCTGGGTATTTCCCTTTGCATGTCCAACCTGTCTTCCTTCCCAACATACCAGAAAGAGACTTCACCATAGCACAATGCAGCAAACCATTCTACTCCATGCTGGGTTATATCATGCCAAGCACATTACTGTGCTGCCTCATGTCTCCAAACATCTCATGGGTTAATCAGTGACTCATCTTCATACAACCCCCCACAAAATCAGCCAACCAAATAAAACCCTCACCTCTGGCTGGCATGACTTTTGTCCACTGATCACTGTCTATTCCTTAAGAAAGAATGTGTTCATTTATAATAATGATTCTCAAAGGATACAGAATAAAATTTCCTAATTAGAGTTGTTCCAACATGGAACAGACTGTCTCAGGGTATATTAGTACCCTTCTATATATGTGTTCAGGCAAAAAAATGCATGCTGGTTGGGAATGATGGAAAAGGATCTTTTTGAGACATGGATCAATACAGATGGTCTGTGGGGTCCCTTTGAAATCTGAGATTCTATATAAGTCATTCTACCTAGCTCACAGATGAATTGTGATAGTGAAATGAGATAATGAATGTCTATTTGTGAACTGCAAATTTCTTTGCAAACAAGAAGCATTAGGTAGTGTTGGTTTGCAATATGTGATCACGCACAAATGCATTGTTGGTGGAGTTGTGAACTGATCCAACCATTATGGAGGATAATTTGGAACTATGCCCAAGGGGCCATAAAACTATGCATACCCTTTGATTCAATAATATCACAGACTGTGTTTGTATCCCAAATAGATCATAAAAAAAACAGGAAAGGACCTCTTGTACAAACATATTTATAGAAGCTCTTTTTTAGTGGAAAAGAATTGGAAGATGAAGGGATGTCCATCAACTAGGGAATGGCTGAACCAATTATGTATATGATGGTGATGATTATTGTGCTGTAAGACATGATGAACAGGATGATTTCAGAAAAAGCGTGAAAGATCTACATGAACTGATGCTCAGTGAAATAAGCAGAACCAGGAGAACATTGTACACAGTTATAGCAATATTATATAATGATCAACTGTGAAAAACTTATCTACTCTCAGCAATATAATGATCCAGGGCAGTTTTGAAGGATTTATGACAAAGAATGCTCTCTATCCTCAAAGAAAGGACCATTGGAGTCAGAATGCAGATCAAAGTATTTTTTTTTCACATTTTTTCATATCAGTTTATTTGTGGTTTTACTTTGTGATTTTGATTTTATATGAGTATTCTTTTGAAACAATGACCAATATAAGAGATTATGTTTTGCATGAAATTATATGCATAACTAAAATCAAATTACTGACCATCTCCAGGATGGGGGAGGGAAGAGAAGGAGGAAGCCAATTTGCATCTTATAATTTTAGAAAATATATGTTAAAATTGTTATTCAATGTAATTAGGAAAAAATATCTTTAAATAAAAAACACAATATGTCATCATGGATGCCTTTGATAATAACTATGTGACTGAGCAAAACTGGATGTCTATCTCTAAGAAGAGGATAATGATATCTGTAATTCTTACATGCCAGGGGCAATGTGAAGTTCCATTGAAATAATGTACTTAAATTATTTCATTCAAAATGCTGTAAGAAGGCAATTATTATTCATCCATTAGTTTTCAGGTCTTCAGTGGAGCCTAAAGTACCATTGAACATTTATTCCCATCCTTGTTGGAGAGGATTTTTTTATGGAAAAAGTTGGCATGTTACCTGGTGGTTATCATCATAAACTTGGACTGGGGTATTTTATAGTAACATGTAGAGCATGAGTACTGATACTGGAGTGCAAGCATTCCATTTTCAAGGGGAAGGAGGCAGCTGGAATGAAAGGATACTAAGGAGAAGAGACTGACGTAGTCCCATGTCACCAGAAAATTACAGAAGCTTTTTATGGAACATGATGATGGTAGTAATAATAATAATGATAATAGTGACCAACGATGTGGCATTTTATTGTTGGCAAAAGGCTTAACTTTGAGCTAGTGAAGTTTAAATCTCCACTGAGAGTTTTGAGACACTCTGTAGCTACAGAGATCAATTCATACTATGAATCAGATATAATAAGATAGGACTGGCACCAAAGCAGGTGGAGGAGAGTGTTGCTGACAAAGGGAACAAAGAAGCAGAAGATGGAATGCCATTTATAGGAAGAGTTAAGTCTACTAGATCAGGTGGAGCATTGAGCGGGTGGGGGAGGTATTGAAGAATCAGTCTGGAGGTGGAGGTTGGGTCCAGATTGTGGTGGGTGGTACATGTAAAATGGAGGAGTATTTTTTTTCTCCTAGAAGAAAATAAGAAGCAACTGAATATTTCTGAGACAGAGTGGCATGTTCAAACCTGACTTCAGGAAAATCCCTTGGCAGCTATGTGGAGAATGGAATTGGAGAAGTGAAGGCAAGAAGATCACTTAGAAGGCCAGGTGAGAGAGAAAGAGGGTCTGGGAAATGGAATGAATGGAAGAAAGGCAGTGGACCTAGAAATGACCCACCTTGACAAATGATTGGAAATGTGGATGGGGCGGGGGAGCCAAGGAAAAGTAATATCAAATAACAGAAGCCCTAAATAAGAGCTAGGAATCCAGAAGAGTAAATCAATGAGGAAACTGAGATCTAAAGAGAACTGATTTGCCCAAGATTATACAGTTAGAAAATAACAAATAAAGATTCAAGTTCCTCAAATTATAAGAACAGGGTCTTTGAATACACTATATTGTGTTGGGTCAAATCAAGTCAACACAGAAACATTTATTACAGTTATTATTTTCCAAGCAGTCTATCAACAAGCATTTATTAAGCACATATCATGTACTGTCACTCTATTAACCACTAGGAATACAAATATACACAGAAAGGAAGAAAACCTCTGCTCTCGTGGACCTTACATTCTAGGGGTCGAATATAATACATAAAAGGAAGCTGACAAGTGAAGGAAAGAGGATACTTTTGCTGACACATGATGGAGAACAACATCCAGAGCATCATGAGATGAACCCATTGAACAATGGAAAAAATATTGACTATAAATAGCCTTGATTTGGAGGAATTGACCAACAAGGGGAAAAGATTTCAGGATCAGAATGATCTTCCAAGGTCAGAAGGTTGCTAGGTCTTGTTGGAGATTAAAGTTTGGAGAGTGAGGGGTGAACCTATTAGGAAAATGGAGTTAAAGGAAGCAAGCAGAATGGATGGACTTTCTGGCAGTAGATAATTCAGGGTGGAGGTAGGAGTCACATTTTTGCGCAGAAGGCCTTCTGGGTACTTCTGGAACCTAATCATTTAATTGGCTGTTTACTTCTTTTGTTAGCCCCATTGAAGGGTATTCTTGAAGCTCTCCTGGCTGACTCATTACCCAGGTCAGACAGTGTTTCTCCTAATTAGATTATTTCTTCCTTTTGCACATGGAGAACACTATTTCTAATAATGAAAAATTTAGGCCCTGGCCTCAGAAATAAGGATTAGTAGCCTTTGGGGACACAAGGAATCCTCATTCAACCCTGGCAAAATACCTAATTGTCTTTCCCATCAGCAGTGATTTTTGAACATTCAGATGGGCAGAAAAGGGTAGGCAAAGTCCTTACACAACACACACACACACACACACACACACACACA
>NC_058132.1:646596191-646622395 GCF_016433145.1 Gracilinanus agilis | reverse complement strand
TTGAGGATATAAATGCTCTTTCAACTCTATAAAATGCTTAATGCTAGCCTCTTTCACCTCATTCAGCTTTCAAAGGAGCTTGCTAAAGCTCTGTTCTTGCTAGAATCTTCCCTGATGATAGATAAATGCATTAAGGACCTTCCCTGAATCTATACCTTTCATCTTAGCAAATTCAGCTCTTTGACTATGGTTCTTAGGCAGAGGAGTACTTTGATCTACGCTGAGGGTTCTAGAATATAATTCTGTCCTGGCTTTGTTTTCTAGTGAATTCATTTTCTGGACTCTTGGCCTTAGAGAATTAGGCTCTATCTCATTTGTCAAAACTCCTCTGGTTCTTTATTTCTCTCCTCTCACCTTATTGCAGTTTTCTTCTTTCTCGCTCTAGGCTACCTTCTGTCTCCACATCTAAAATGTGCACAGGTTCATTAATTCTCCTTGATACCCTCAAGGCAGATTTTGAACTCATGTCTTTCCTAACTACAAACAAGTACATGAAAATTTCTCACTATACTATACTATACTATACTATACTATACTATACTATACTATACTATACTATACTATACTATACTACTTCCTATATAATACCTGAGCTGCAACGTCTCAAAGAGACAGTGATTATATTATTGCTGAATGTTTGTAGCTTTGGATTATTTTTTCCCCTCTGAGTTCCATGTGCTGGTGTCTAAGGGGTGACAATTTCATAACATCATGAATTGAGAGCTTGAAGGGACCTTGGAGGTCATTGAATCTAACTATTTCATTTTAGATAGGAAGAAACCTAATCCTAAGAAAAAATGAATTCTCTCAACGAATAGCACACAATCGAGTATCATAGAATATAGATAAAGAGCTAAAAGGGGCTTCCAATGTCATCTAGTTTAACCTAATTTTACAGATAAGGAAATTGAGGATTATGGATAAGCTGACTTTTCCCCAGGTTACATAAATAATAGGCATCAGCAGTGGATTTGCAGCCTCAATCCCTTGAGTCCATAACCATATTGGGTTGAGGATGAACATTCTTACTCTTTGACCCAGAAGTCCCGTTGCTGATCATATGACCCAGGAAGGTCAAGTTCAGAAAGAAAGGTCTTATGTTCAGCACAATATTTATAACAACATTTTTTAATGTTAATAGCAAAATGAAATCCACAGCAAGTAAGAGAATGGTTGAACAAATGGTGATATAAGAAAGTAATAGGATACGGCTACATCATAAGAAATGACAAACACGAAGAATTCAGAGAAGCAGAGGAAGACTTATGAATAGAAATGGAATGAAGTAAGTGGAACCTGGAGAACAGAGAAAACAAAGATGGCAACAATTAGATAGAAAGAACGGCAACAACAAAGACACCAAATCTGAACTGAAGCTTTTGGTGATGGATAGGTCATTAGATTGGGAGTCAGGAAGGTCTAATGTCAAATTTAGCCTTAACCATTTGCTATCTGTAAGATCCTAGAATGGGAAGGAAATCTTTCTAGGAACCCATTCCCTAATTGTAAAAATAAGACCTTGGACATTGTGGCTCCTGAAGGTTCATTCAACATTTAACCTTTAATCCTATGCATACCAATTGTACACAGAGTCAGAAAGGCTCTTAGGACAAGTTAGAATATTTCCTGAGAGAGGCGAGAGGATGCTGAGAGACTATGAAAGTACATGATGTGCAAATAGAGTATAAAGGAAAAAGAAGCCAATATTTAGCCTCGACAGAGGAGGTTTAGGGAGGGATTTATTCATGTCAATAAGTCATCAAGTGGAAAAGGGATTTTATTATATATATATATATATATATGTATGTATATATATGTATATATACATACATATATATATATATATTGGGGGGGAGTGTGATAGAAGCAAACTTCAATAAGGTGAAAGGAGGGAAATAAAGGATCAAAGGGACTTTGATAAATGAGGCAAGAGTTTAATTCTCTAAGGCCAAGAGCCCAGTTTCAACTAGTGAACTGAGAAAATGAGCTCTTTAGGAATATATATATATATATATATATATATACACACACATATATGTATATGTATATATATGTATATATATATATACACACACACACATATATATATATATACATATATATAACCTATAAGAAGAGAGAACTCAACTAATTGAAGGTAACCTATTTTACTTCTGGACAGATGTAACTTAGCCAGTTATTTTTACCCCCATTAAGTCTAACTTTGTCCTTTTGCAACTTGTATCTCTTACTCTTGGTTCTGCTCTTTACGATGTAGCAGAATATCCCTTATGCTTCCTGCACTTCATATTCCCTTTGGAATACTTGAATACAGTGATTACTCTCTCCACCCTGTGTCTTTTCTGGCATAAATGTCCACACTTCCTTCAGGAGACCTTTGGATGGTATGAAGTGGAGGATCTATCCCATTCTGGCTACGTCCTCTGAATGCTGTTCAGCTGTACCAAAGTAGAATGGACGGCTTCAATAGGTTTTGAGTTTCAGAGACCATTTAGAAAAGGCAGCTTGTTGGAAACACTGAGGTGGCTTCTTTTTTCAAGTAGAGATGACCTCTGTGGTTTGCTCCAACTCTGAGATTCAGGGATTTTTTTTTTTTACCTTGTTTCTTAGGTATAAATCTTAGGTCCTTGACTGGCATATTTTAGAGCTATCAAATCAATTCCCCCACTCAGTAATGAGAAAGGTACCTAGAGGGAATCTCTTCCCTCTTTCCCCAATGCTTTATGGTTATTCTAAGAGATTAGAGTACATTTTGCTAATGTTATATCTCATGAGCCCTTATTGGTGTGGTTTCCCTGATTATTATTTGACCAATCATTAGTCAATCAGACTTAATTTGCTTTTACTAAGGAGTGTTTCTTTTGATAATATACTTAATACATAACATTCCTTGCCCAAATCTGTGACATCATTCCCCAAGTATGTACCGAGTCCAGCAAAGTAGTCTCATGCATAGAGAGGGAATGTGTTGAAAGGAAAAATAAAAAAAATCGCAGATCTTGGATTACTATTGCCGAAACCCTCATGACTTCCTCTAAGGCATGGCACAGATTTTCTCTTCTTTTTTCTTTTTTTAGGAGTTTAAAAAATTTTTTTAAATTTTTCTGCTTTTAAATTTTATTTATTTAATTAATTTAGAATATTTTCTCATGGTTATATGATTCAAATTCTTGCCCTCCCCTCCTCCCACCCTACTCCCACAGCCAATGCACAATTCCATTGAATTTTGCATGGATCATTGATCAAGATCTATTTCCATATTATTGATATTTGCACTAGAGTGATTGTTTAGAGTCAACACCCCCAATCATATCCCCATTGAACCATGTGATTGAGCAAATCTTTTTCTTCTGCATTTCTACTTCCACAGTTCTTTCTCTGTATGTGGAGAGTGTTATTTCTCACAGAATTGTCCTGGATCATTGCATTCCTGCTAGTAGAGAAGCCCATTACATAGCTTTTCTACTGGACTCCTTATAGAGTTAGAATTTGGATCCAGTCTGTCCTTACCTCCCAATGTCATTGCTATCATTAGCTGATCCAGAGATCCATAAGGATGATGGTTGGAAGATGGTAAGACTTTTGGACTTCTGTAATTTATGAGGTGCTATTCAGTTTGTGAAGGCTAAGACTAAGGTCTGAGGTTCTCTTCACATCCCCCATCCCTATCTATTCAGAGCATCTCACTTTATTATATACTTTAAATGAAATGTGGTGATGACTGATGACTCAGTCAATCTCCTTATCCTCCTTTATAAGTTACATAGGAGAAAAACAGTTCCCATTCATATTTTGCAACTCTTCCTGTGCCTAGCAAGGCACTGATCCCAGAAATGGATGCCTCAGGACATACCTGGTGGTAGTTTGCTCTCCTTTACATTGGCTCAGAAGGGCACCAATGGCAGCTGTGAAATTCAAACACTTCAAGTTCAAGAAATGAACTTCTGACACTTTCCAGGGGTGTCCTAGGACAAGTTGGAAGAAAAACTGAAAAGCAGAAGCAATTAATCATTTTCACTGAGGACTCAGCTAAAGGAGAACATCGATTAAACCAGGGGAGGTCCTCTTGACAGCTTTGCTTTGGTTACCTTCAAAGTATTCATGAGAGGCAAGGGGAGGGAATCAGAATAAATGTGTGTGTGTGTGTGTGTGTGTGTGTGTGTGTGTGTGTGAGTGAGTGAGAGAGAGAGAGAGAGAGAGAGAGAGAGAGAGAGAGAGAGAGAGAGAGAGAGGAGGGGAGGAGAGGAGAGGAAAGGGGAAAGAGAGAGAGAGAGAGAAGGGGTGGAGTCCTTCACCTAAATATGAATGCTGCCCTTTTGGTGCTCACACACTACCACTAGAACATGTTTGCATTGGGAAATTTCCTTCTATTTTTTTTATTTCTTTTATTTCTAGCATACTTCTAATTTTCTTTGCCTCTGCAAGGAGGTTGTTATTGTCATTGGATGACTGAGGGATTCTGGAAAGAAGGAGAGTTTCTAACAACAAAAACAATTGTGTTTGTATACATATGTGTGTGTGTGTGTATGCATGCTAGTACAAAATGCTTATGTATAATTGTATTCTCTGTGGAAAGGATTCTTAATGGGAGACCTAAATGTGGGTTGGAACTCCAACTCTATAACTTGTTACTTGTGTGACCTTGAGCAAATCATGGTACTCTCTGGGCTTTAGTTACCTGATGAAGGGGTTTAATGAAATGACCTAAGGTCACTTTCATGATTACCCTGTGATCCTAGGAGCCCAGGATGTTCAGAACTGGAAAGAACCTTAGAGATCTTCTAGTAATTGAATAACAAGGCAAGAGGGATGCTCATTGAAACTTCAGCCAGAGTTAATGGTCTATTGGGAAAAAATATATTTTTAAAAATGGTGAATTGTACAGAGAAATGCTTTCAGATGGAAAACAAATGCTGCCCACTCTAGGAAGGGTGGGAGTCTTGAAGCCTTTAATTGCATATAAAGATACCAGTGAGGAAATGAATTTTCCTAGGTTTCTAGCCCACATAGCAGATGATGTCCTGGAGCAAAGATGAACTGAATTTCGAGTTATGTGATTCTTGGCAGATTAGAATTTTTTTCAGAAAATGATTTTCTTTGTCTAGCAACCTATCATGCTTCAGCCGCTTTTGTTTCTTCTTAAGACCAAGTAGATTTGTCTCCAGTCTACCATATCCTGACCACATTCTCTAATCTAGTGACATTTATTTCATCAGATAGGGTTGCTCTGCTCACTAAAAATCCCTGTTATTTCCTACCTGACTTTCGAATTCAGAAAACTCCCCTCCCCTCTGTTTCACTGAATGATAAATGAAAACGGCATATACTTCTTCACGAATGGCACCATTTCCATATCGCTCTTTTGGTCTCCACAAGCACCTTCACCAACCTTCAAGTCCTGAAGGTTACAGACTAAACAGTTTCACAAGCTCTGAAGAACCTTGGAAATTTTTTAGCAGTGCTTCTCAGTGCTCTGGTCCTTTGATCATATTTATATTCCAGGTATCTTATATTTAATCTTGATGGGGACATGGTGCCTTCTTAGTCCTGAAGTGCTACTGTGGTGTCATATGAAGTGCTGTAAGGACTGAAAAGCTTGTAATATTTGAAGTTATCCCAAGTATGATGGATAAATTTCCCTCTATGTTTAGTCTAAATAAACTAACTCAATATACTCTGTAACTGATTAACTGAATCTTAACATTATGGAGTTGAGATAGCTGGGGATAAAGTAGAGAGCTGGAACTGGAGTCGGTAAGACCTGAGTTGAGTTATGGCCCCAAATACTTAATAGTCATGTGACCTTGGCCAAACTACTTCCCCTTTTCTTAGTTTCCTCAACTGTCCCTCCCAGGATCAATGTTGTGAGTACTAAATGAAATAATGGTTTTTTAAGGCAGAAAAATACCTGGTATAGAGTGGAAGGCGGATGAGTGTTTATTCCCTCCCCTTATTTTCCTTATCTTATAGGAAGGATCTGGCAATCAATTCCTAAATACTTTTGGAAACCACCAGGAATTGTCAAAGGTCCATATCTTTAAGTGGCATAGGTGTCCTCTTAGAACCTCATATGTTCTTCACATCTCCCCAAAGTTTCAGTAGCATCTTACAAAGTACTCTCAATAAGCTCTTTTCAAATCCCTGGGCTCTTCCCTTAGGTGACCTCTAGTTCCCCCCCTGGCATGACATATCAGGGTCTTAGGAGTTTATCCTCTATTTCATTTATAACAACCTCCATATTATTCAACAGCTAGCAGTATGGATATATTCAACTCTGCAAAAGTCATCTCAGCATTCATTAGGTATCCAAGGAGGGTATTTACTCTAGCAGGTCCCACAAAATTCAGAGGGCATCTAAATAGACCATCAATGAGCTCCCACATGTAACATCTCCTTTAAGACTCATTCAATGCATACTGCTTCTGCCATGCTGGGTCACCAGAGGGGTGGTTACTTTAACTTCCAGGTTTTCAGTTGTAGCCCTGAAGGTGGCTCTACTCTTAAAAAACTAGCTCAAGAGGTCCCTGTTGGGTGATTGCCTTTAACAACCAAGAAGTAGGCTGAGTTAGTTAATTTGTTTTTGCAAAGGCTTTTATTCTATCAGTAGAACAAAAACAGTTATTCCAGAGCATTGCAGTCACCAGCTATGTGCCTGACATTGTGCTAAGCACTGAGGAACAAAGGAAGAAAGTAAAGAATGAAGTAGGGAAGAAAGAAGCATTTATGAAGGGATCATTATGTGTCCCCACATTAGGGTAGGTACCAAGGACTCACATATAGAGAAAAAGAAAGAACCTGCCCTCATGGAACTTGGATTCTGATGAGGAAAGACCACAGACAAAACAGAGCTGAATAGCAGAGAGACAGGTCCAGAGGTTGTCACAGGGTCTTGGGTTAGTTTTTAAGTCCAAAAGTCAGCAATAGGGCCTGGTGGGGAATGGGTACTCCAGGAGGAACTCACTATTGGAGAAGGGGGCAAGGTTGTACACAGGATTTATCTACATTGAGAAAACTACATGGATGGCTGGATGTCCCAGGTTAAATAGGCCTCAAGAGTTGAGTGAACTCCTGGGATAAGAGAACCTAATATGGGAGTCTGGGAGCAAGGAAGTCTGAGAATAAAAGCTAAAAGACTATCTCTGTTTTCAAGGAGTCCACAGCCTACTAAGGGAAACAACAGGAATGCGATTATATGCAAACAAAATACATACGGGGTAAAATGAGAAAAATCGATGGTGAAAAAGAATTAGAATTAGGGGGATCAGGACAGACTTCTCAATTAAAATAGGACTTAGCTGAGATTTGTATGAAATCAAGGAAGTCAAGAGGCAGAAATGAGGAAGTAAAGCATTTGGTTCCTGGGGGACAGGTAGTGAAAATGGCCGAAATCAGGAGATGCAGTGTCTTATTCTAGAAATAGTAAGGAAGCCAATCATTAGGCTGGTGACTGTATATGGGTGAGTAAGATATAAGAAGACTGGAAAGGTAACAGGAGTTCAACTTGCAAAGGGCTTTGTAAGTCATAGAATTGTGCTGAGTGAAGGACAGAATAGAATGGGGATAGTTTGGAGGCAGGGAGTCTACCTAAAAGGTCATAGAAATAGACCAGGTATGAGGTGGTGAGACCTTACAGGATCAAAGGGAAGAAGGTGCATAGATTAGAGATGTTAGACAGAGAGAAACCACAGGAGGATGATATCTAGGTTGTGACCATGAGAGACTGGAAGGACAGGAGTATTCTAGACAGTAATATGGAGGTTCAGAAGTGAAAAGAACTTGGAGGGATAGTTTGAGACACGTTGAGTTTATGATGCCCATAAGACATCATTTGAGATGTTGGAAAGGCAGTTGGAGATTTGATTGGAGGTCAAGTGAGATGTTAGGGTTGGACAAATCAATCTGACAATCATCCACATAGAGATGCTATTTGAATTCTTGGAAGCTGATGAGATCACCAAATGAAACAGAATAGAGCAAGAAGAGAGAAGATGCCCAAGAGTCCTGGAGGACATCCATGCTCAGAGGGTTAGGATCTGGTGAACATCCAACAAAGGAGACTGAAGAGAAGTGATCAGAGAGGATGGAGGAGTTCCCTGGTAAAATCATATCAAACAAACAAAGAGAAGAATGTGTCCTGTAAAAGAGGGTTGAAAGCTAAGAAAAGGCCATTATTAGAGTGGCCGTTTTAAGGAGAGAAGTTTTAGGTGAATGATGAGGTCTGAAGCTATAATGAAAGTGAGAAACAAGGAAATGGATTCATTGAATATAGATGGCCTTATCAAGGAGTTCACCCATGAAAGAGAGGAGAGAGATAACACAAGAGTTATAAATACACACAAAGTCTGGGGTAGAAAGAACCTGGGCACAGTTTACAAACCAATGGCTTTGAGGTAACAATGAGGGGAGCCCAAACTGCCTAGGTACCTCAGAAGCCTGGAAAAGCAGGTCCTGAATTGCCTTTCTCTTGACAGAGGGTTTTCATGGCATTTGCTACAGGGTGTGCTGTCATTGGTGGATATAAGGAGAGACTTACTGTTCAACTGGTCTGACTCTTTGTAGGAAACAATGACTCCACAGGATTCTCTCTTTTGCCAGAGTAAAGAGTTTCTGTCCTGCTTTGCTAGGCCAGTTACTTAGCTAGTGGGCTCTTCTCAGGTCAGGATGTCTCTCCTAGATAAATCATTCCTTAGATGTGGGACTGTTTTCTGTTCAATTCTAGTGCTACAAGCTCTTTCAGTTAGAGTAATATTATTTAATTTGCCATTTGTTTCATCCAGAAAGGTGGGAGATTTGCATCCAGTTTTATCAAAATTTTTGTGATTCAAAAGACTCTAGCTTTAGTCATATGGTGATTAGTTTCATTTCAGTCATTTTCCCTACTTATACTCGTTTGGGCTTCTCGTGGAGAAAAGAGATGAGGGACAAAGATATGAATGAGATCTATGCCCTAGAAATGAGTCTATTATCTTTCTGGTCTCTTCATATGTAATTATAACCTCTCATTCCTTCTAGGGTAGGGAATACCTATTTTTCATCTGAAGCCTTTTCCCATTACATTTCAATTTCTCCCCCTTTTAGACTGAATACATCATTTAGATTAATGCATCTCACTGAGACATTCCCTTTTGTAACAGAATTTAAGAGTTGAAAGTCACTTCACTGGATGGAATAATGAACTGGAGAAATTCCACGTGAACTGGAAAGACCTCCAGGAACTGATGCAGAGTAAAAGGAGCAGAACCAGGAGAACATTGTACACAGAGACTGATAGATTGTGTCACAATCAAATGTAATGGGCTTCTCTACTAGCAGCAATTCAAAGATCCAGAACAATTTGAGGGACTTATGAGAAAAGAATGCTATCCACATCCAGAAAAAGAACTGAGTAGATACACAGAAGAAAAACATTTGCTTGATCACATGGGTCAATGGGGATATAGATTGGGCACGTAGACTCTAAATGATCACTCTATTGCAAATATTAAAAATATGGAATAGGTTTTGAACAATGATACGTGTAGAATCCAGTGGAATTGCTTGTTGGTTATGGGAGGAGGAGGGAGAAGGGGAGGAAAAAATATCATAATATCCTAAAAGAATTTAGGAAATTTAGGAAAAATTTAGGGAAAATATCCTAAACCAATCAGTTAAATAAACAAACAAATAAATAATTTAAAAATTAAAAAATCAGAAAACCGGAAAATAAATAAAATTTAAAATTTAATAAAGTAAATTAAAAAAATAACTTCACTTCATTGGCTTTCCAGTCCAACTCACAGCTTCCTCATTTCAATTTGCATTTCAATTTCCTCCTGTCCTGGACTTTCTTCCAGTCCAGGAAAACCAATGACCTCCCAAGGCATCGCATTATATGATGGCAGAATTTTAATTACTGCAATTTTTGTCCCCAAGATAAAGATTAAATCACCTTTTTCTAGTTTTTGAACAATACTCCTTGATATTCTTGTTGGGGCCAATCAATCAAATCTATTTATGTTTCCACATAATATCTTTCAAGTACTTGAAGAGGTCTGCCATGGACCCCCTGAGTCTTGGGGCTAAACATTCCATTTTCCTTCCACCACATCTCACTTATCTTGATCTTGAAGCCTTTGACCATCCAGGTTACCCTCTTCTTGAAATTCTTTAGCTCATCAATGATTCTGGAAAACAAAGGGATGGAAACTAGAATATACATACCTATTAAAATATACATACCCCAACTGTGGCCAGGCCAGAGTTTAACACAATAGGATTAACCTGGCTTTATTCCAAAAGCTATGCCTCTCTCTATGCAGTTCTTCTTTTGCATTCCTTTTTTTTTTTTTTTTTTTTGTATTACCTTAACATTGGGTGAGATATAGTGGAAAGAGAATTGACTTTGGAGTTAGAAGGTCTGAGTTCAACATATGTCTGCCATGCCTAACTGTTAGACCTTGGATAATTCACTAACTTCCCAATGCCACAGTTTTCTCATCTTGAAAAATGAGATATTTGGGAGAAATTTAGTACTATTTGATTCTATGCCTGCTATTTTGTGGTTCCTCCAGAAGTGACATGAATGCAGAGAGTTCTGGATAGCTGAAGCACTCTGGCCCTGGGGGACTCTAGGAAAGCATTTATAACAAGGGAGAACACAAAAAGTTTTATTCTTTTTGCTTGTGTGATTTTTGGTAGCCTAATAGTATTTGGTATTCTGTCTGGCATACAGTTGGTGTTTAATAACTGTTTACTGACTTATTGGTTATTATAGCTATTCATATTTTTCTTTTTTCTGAAGAATAAGGAGGCACCCATAGAGTATATTCTTCAGCAATTAGACAATCCAAGCATGTTGTTAATAATTCTATAGATGTAACCATTTATGCTCTATGTGAAATATATTGTGCCCCATCTCATTTCCATTGCTTGATTCTGCTTCATCAATATTGTTATGATTATTTCTAAATAGCTTTTTCAAATGATTTTGAGAGATTCTGCTTGTGTGTCCCCTCCAAGAGTTTCTGAGTTGAGTCTCTAGCATATGAACGTGTAAAAAATATCTGCCTTCATTTTCAAGTTAGCAGAATACTACCAGTCATTTCTTTGGCAAGACTTAGATTAGATGGCCTCTGGTATCCTTTTTGTATCTACATCTCTAAATCTTTTAATCTCTCATATTAAATTTGTAACCTATTAAAAACCTCAGATTAAAAAAAAATATAACCTTATCTCACCACCCATATTATAATTATTATAGGTTAGTTGATTTCTTGAACCCAAGTGTAAGATTTTACATTTATTCCACTTGAATTTCATTTTAATAGAGTCAACTTTTGCATGGCTGCACTTTAAAGATCACAAAATGCCAGGGAGCCAATGTAGTTATGGAGTGCTTGTCCTGGCCAAAAGATATAGTAACACTTGGCCAAATGAGAATTTTAAAAACATTCAGAGGTTCAGAAAGGACACACAGAGCATCCTTGCCATATAGATTTCATTACCCTTTTTGTCACTAGGTTAAGTTTTATGCAGTGAGTTCTGAGCCTGGAAATCTTTCCAAAAGCCTTCGTTGTTTTTAACTTTCAACTACTGGGAATGGATTAGCTCTGAACATATCCTGACACAGCATAGAAAGGGCCTGGGGCATGCCCAGAAAACCACTTCTCCCAGAGGGGCTGAGGTCTTTGGAATCTTGAACAGGAGCCACAGAACCCCAGGCTGGCTGGCATTTGCTGAGCTGATCCAACGACAGCTTGTCACGAAAAGTGGGGCTCCTGGAAGCACCAGTCAACTCTGGAGCAACTCACAACTGCTGAGCCAGCCTGTACTGTCCAGGAGCCTGGCTAGTGAGAGGCTGCTTTTCCTGGCAGGCACAATGTATACTTTCCCCCTCACACCAGATGTTAAGCGGTGGCCTGATTTCTCAGTATGGATTCCCACATGGGAGAGAGAGTGAGCAGCACTGGAACTCCTTGGACCATCCTGATCACGTGGGTCGTGGGGATGGCCAAAATGACAGCACATCCCTGTCTTCTGAGATGATTTTAGAAAAGCATTAGTGACTGGCTTCTTTTAGGGGTCATGTACTAGCTGAAGTGTTTGCTCAGAGTTAAATGAAGAAGCTGGGCAGACCTGACTCAGCAACCGAAGTAGGATGCTGGTGCTTCAAGAGAGGATTTTTTTTTAAGAATGAGGACATTTCTGAGAGAAATAAAAAAGAATTTGAAGGCCAGAGTCAGAGAAACTGTGAAAGGAAAAAGTTCTCCAGGTCCACAACGACTTAGTTATCTGATTGAGGGTTTCCTCTTTGATCTCCTCAACAATTGACAATCACATCTTTGCTTGATACTCTTCAGTGGGGAGGGACTTATGGTTCTTTTAAGCAGCACATACTTAAAAAAAACCCCACACCTTACCTTTTGTCTTAGAATCAATAGTAAGTATTGGTTCTAAGGCAAAAAAGCAGTTAGCCAACGAGAGTTAAATGACTTGCCCAGGAACACACAGCTAAGAAGTGTCTGAGGTCAGATTTGAACCCGTGATCTTCCATATATAGGAGTGGCTCTCAATCCACTGAGCCAACCCACTGCCCCCTGCACATTCTACTTAGGGAAGTTTTTATAGTTAGGAACTTTTTTTTTTCCTGGCAACAAAGCTATATTCCCAGTAATGTCCCCAGGCTCCTTGGGATGTTGTTTACGTGGTTCCTATTGGATAAATGAAGACATGGTATGGCAATTTACCAAATTTCTTCTACTTCCACTTCAAGGATGGCTAATACATAACACAGATAACTAATTATCCAGATGAAATAAGACAGGTTGAAGGCAACCCAAATTGGCATGCATTTTATGTCATTTAATAGTTTGTAGCCAATAAATAATTATGAAGTGCCTACTATATGTCAGGCACTATGCTAAGTGCTGGAGACGAAAAAAAGAGGAAAATGATGGTCCCTGTCATCAAGGTTCTCACAATCCATTGCGGGAGACAAGAAGCAAACAGAAATAAATGTATAGACAAGTGGCATGTAGGAAATAATTTAGAGAAGGAAGACAATAGGATAAGAGGGTTTGGGAAAGGTTTCCTATAGAAGGTAGCATCTTAGTGGGGAATGGGGAAGGAAATCCGGAAATCCATGAATCTTAGATGAGGAGAGAGAGCATGGTGAGGAGGTTGGTACCCTTGAGAGTAATAGGGAAGTTGGAGGAGATGGGGTTAGGCAGAAAAATAATGAGTTTAGTTTTGGCCATATTGAGATGTCTACTTGATATTCATTTGGGAGAGGAGAATAAGTCCCAGGACAGAATCCACAGGGATTCCTCCAGTTTGAATGATTAATATGGGTATAGTTCCAGCAAAAGAGATGGAGGAGTGGCCAAATAGATAGGAGGAAAATGAGAAGGGAGCGGTGGTCTAAAAACCTAGGAAAAAAGAGAACATGCAGGAGGAGAGAATGATCAACAGTGGCAAAGACTGCAGAGAAAAAATGAGCAGAATAAGGATTGAGCATAGGGCATTGAATGTGACAAACAAGACTAACTTTGGTGAGAGTGGATCTGGTGGAAGAATGTGGTCAGAAATCAGTAATATAAGGCACTAAGAAGAGAGGGAGAGGAGAGAAAGTGGCAGCATCACCTAGAGATGACCTTTTCAAAGAGTTTAATCACAAAGGGCAAGAGAAATAGAGGATTATAGTGGGAATGAATGGATCAGGTGACAGTTGTTTTGGGGTATGGAAGAGATGGAGGCTTTCTGTAGGCACCAGGGAAGGAGCCAGTAGAAAAGGAGATTTCATAGATCAAGGACAGAGTGGAGTTGAAAGACAAGCTAATCTCTTAGAGAAGACGAGACAGACTTGGAATGCTCATGAGTAGAGGGTTTAGGCTTTGTAAGAAATATATTTTACACATATTAAATTACATATAGAATTACATACACATAAAAATATACCACATATCTTTGCTGTTTGTATATATGTATGTATATGCTCATGTAAACCTATATTAATTTCTTCCATTAAAGTTGCCCCTTTTTAACTTCTTCAAGGCACAGGTGGGTAGACTCTAGGCTCTTAAAGGCAGTTGTGGGAAACCCAACGTTTTAGCTGGTCTTACCAATATGGAGTGGCTTACTGATCCAGAGATGGCTTGTATGTCTGTCTTCCAAGCTCTAACCTGGATAAGTTCTGACATTGATCACCAGGTTGACCTCAAGATCATGGGGTTTGGGATCACGGCCACTCACGAAGACCTTTATAATTTGTATAGCGGTTGGGATATATGTGCGTGAATGCACACTGGTGAAATCAAGACTTCTTGAAGCACTGCAGTAAATATCATCGTAATTTATATGGTAATTTCCAAGAGTAGAGTAAACTCTCTATGGCATTATTTTTAGTAATATCTTTTGCATACTGAAACATCATAAAATAGACTTGTTATATGAGAAATAGAAATGTACATATGGTGTCATAAAACATGAATTCTGGACATGATTGTTACGGATATGAAAGTACTCTGCCTCCACCAAAGTCTTATTCTTGCATGGAGGAGAGCTTAGGGATTTGTGAAGACTTTGCCAGTGGAAGGGGTGCTCCAAGAGGTTCTACCAAGCAGGGGATGCTTGGACTCCACCCCTGCCCATGTATTCTGTTTTCATCATATAAGGACAAGTCTCATTCATTTGGGAAGCATTCATTCTCAGGCTAGCCACAGAAGTGCAGAAAACCATTTACTTTAAGTGAGGAGAGGAGAGGTTGGAATCAGTGTGAACAAAAAGTAACCTCATCACATACGTTTTGCAGTAGTATTGGTTGTTAAGCCAGCTAGTAGAAGGATGGGAAGGGAAATAGGCATTAAATAAGTACCCACTATGTGCCAGATGCTGTGCTAAGCGCTTTGCAAATGCTTTCTCACTTGAAGTCATCCTAGATTGAGTCAGATGTAGAATCCTAGCCATAGTTCTGTTCCTGAGTAGTTAAGTGCCCATGCTGGGTACGTCACTTTTCAGTTTGTGTATTTGTAAAATGAGGTGCTTACACTAACCTTAAAGTCCGTTCATCTTCTAAATTGATGAACCTTTGATGATCTCTATGGCCACTGCCAGATTTTATTCATTCTTCAGTTCCATCCACAATAAAGCTAAGTAAATATATTTTTGAATCTTTGTTTGTGAGAGGGGAGGAGGGTGACTAGGGATGAACATTTCTGATCAAATTTTTGAGTTCTCCTATCCATTTAATGTAAGTACAAGATGTGAGATGTTGTTATTTTGTTATTAAATTGAAGAGTCCTCCAATCAACTTGATCGGGATGGCTGTAACTACTAGGGATTGGCTGACTCAAACACTGATCTCTCTCCTTCCTGGTTTTTAAAGATAAGCTGATCGTTCTAATTGGAGCTTTCAGATCTGGAGCATTCCTTCAGCTTTTCCCATCTGTGTTCTTCAAAAGTGTGACAAGGGAAGGAGGATTCTTTCCTCCAAAAGAGCAGCAAGAGCAAATTATAACAGAAGCACATGGCAGTGGGAGACATGAGCTTGCAAAATCTCTTGCAAATGGGAGCTCCATGCTATTATTCTTGCAGTCATTCTTCTGATTCAATGGGGATGGATTTCAAATTTGCTAGGCAGTAAATTGCCTGATTCTAGAAGAAAGGGAAGAAAATATTGAGAAGCACCAGTTTTGAGAGCTTCTACTTGGGTAACTCCAATTTTAAGAGTTCCTGAGTTTGAAGGTGTGAAGAAATTTAAGTACTAAAACCATGGGCATTTTATTTGATCGTGGAGGTGATAAGAAATGACTGAAATTTGTTAAAAAGGGTAACATAGTCCTACTCTTTAGGAAATTATTTTTGAGCCCCCCAAAACTTAATAGATTAATATATTTTCCTCTGTCTTAGAATTGATCCTAAGTTCCAAAGTAGAAGAGCAGGAAAGCCTAAGGAACTGGTGAAAGTGACTTGCCAAAGTGACACAGCTAGGAAGTAGTTGAGGCCAAATTTGAATCAAGGACTTTCCATCTCCAGGCCTGACTATCTACTAAGCCACTTAGTTGCACTTATAAAAATAACTTAAGAAGTGATAAAGGCCTGTAGGTTGTGGTTGTGTGAGTGGAGAATAGACAGTCAGGAAAGATGATGTGAAAATAAGAATGAAAGGATTTGACAAGGATTGGATACATGGAGTGAGTGATTATGAGGAGGCAAAGATTACATGATGGTGCCCTCAAGAGCAACAGTAAAGTTGGAGTAGAGGAGTGTTTTAGGGAAAGCTGATTATTGAACCTTTTTGTTACCATTTGTTTTTTTTTTATATGTAGGAAAATAATATGTAACCAAACAATAATATAATACATATGATTTGTTAAAAATATGTGATCAATTATAATATGCTTATTAAAGAGGAAAACAATTCTCTTTTTTTCTTCTCTCCCATCCCTTCCTCCTCCCAGGTAATATGATACATACTGTACATATATTATAAAAGACTACATCTTTTCTGTTTGTCATGTTATGAAACAAGACACATATAGCTTATACTAGAGAAGAGTTCATGGAGGAAGTCAAGTGAATGGTGGTAGGTTTCAATCTGCATTCTGATTCTATGCCTTCTGTCACGATGAATATCCTTTTCTGTCATGAGTCTTTTCTCTATATTTATTCTTTCTGGATCCTTCCTTTGTTGGTTATAGTTAAATCATTCGCACTTGATTATCATTATTTTTTATGTATTACATTCTCCTGGTTCTTCTCATTTCACTTTGTATCACTTCATACTAAGTCTTTCCAGGTTTTCTTAAGTTTATTTTTTTCTCTCTGTGTGTAATCATCTTGTTTGTCAACCCTTATGGCATACAATTGTATACCACAACATGTCTAGTCATTCCCCAGTTGATAGGCATCCCTTTAGTTTCCAGTTCTTTGCCAACATAAGAAGAGCTGCTCTAAATATTTTAAAACGAGTGTCTTTTCCTTTCTTCTTGATCACCTAAATAAATCTAACAGTGGTATTACTGGGTCAAAAGGTATATAAATAGTTTTAGAATTCTTTGAGTATAATTCCAGATTGTTCTCCAAAATGATTAGATCATTTCATAGATCCATATACAACAATGTGTTAGTTTCCTTGTTTTTCCACGTCCTCTCCAACATTTGTCATTTTGGCTTTTTATAATTTTAGACAATTTGAACAGTGTGAGATGATATCTCAGAGTTATTTTGATTTGCATTTCTCTAATTAATAATGATTATTCCCCCCATATATTTTTTTTCACCATTTATCAATTGGAGAAACACTTCAATTCTTATATATTTGACAAAGTTCTCTAAATATTTAAATATGAGATCTTTATCTGGGAAATTGCTTATAAATTTTTCCCCAACTTTCCTTCTAATATTGGCTACGTTAGTTTCATTTGTACAAAACTTTTTCAATTTAATGTATTCAGAATTATTCATACTATATTTCTCAATGCTTTCCATCTCTTCTTTATTTATAAATTCTTCAGTCTACAAATGTAATAGGTAATATATTCCATGATCTTCTAATTTGTTTATAATATTTCCCTTTATACCTAGGTCAAGTATCCATTTTAATCTCATCTTGGTAAATACCTATATTGGTCTATATCTAGTTTCTGTTAAACTGCTTTTCAGTTTTCCCTGCAATTTTTAGCAAGTGGTGAATTTTTATTCCAAAAAACTTGGATCTTTACCTTCATTAAACTCAAGATTACTATAATTTTTTTTCAACCCTCACCTTCCATCTTGGAGTCAATACTGTGTATTGGCTCCAAGGCAGAAGAATGGTAAGGGTAGGCAATGGGGGTCAAGTGACTTGCTCAGGGTCACACAGCTGGGAAGTGTCTGAGTCCAGATTTGAACTTAGGACCTCCCGTCTCTAGGCCTAGCTCTCAATCCACTGAGCTACCCAGCTGCCCCCTACTATAAAATTTTTGATGGCTTTTTATTGTATATCTATCTGTTTTATTGATTTACTTTTCCAATTCTTAGTCAGTCCCAAATAGTACCAGTAGATAGGATTGCTGTTTTAATTATATTGGCTCTGCCCTCCCATGAACCATGAATATTTCTCCAATTATTTAAATCTGACTTCATTTGTATAAAAAGTGTTTTATAATTATGTTCATATAGTTTTGGGATATGTTTTGTAAGGTATAATCCTAAATATTTTGTTCTATCCATGGTTACTTTAAATTTACTATATTTTCTTGTAAGACATTATTAATGATATATAGAAATGCTGATGATATATGTGGGTTTATTTTATATTCTGCTATTTTGCTAAAATTATTACTTAGTTGAATCTTTAGGAATATATATCATGTCATATAATATCTGGGTAGAAATAGTTTTATTACATTCTCTTTGCCCATTCTTATTATTCAATATTTTTCTTCTCTTATTGCTAGTATATGTAGTACAATATATCAAATAATATAGGTGATAATGGATATCCTTGTTTTATTTCTGATGGGGAAGGCTTCTAATTTATCTGCCTTACAGATAATGTTTGCTATTGGTTTTAAATACATCATTCTTATTAATCAAAGAAAAAAATCCATTTATATTTATTCTGCAAATTCAATGTTGAACATTTTGATTGTGTGATATATAAAACATATTGGCTTAAAATGATTAGTAAGTAATCTTGAGACTAGAGATAAGGAGAGAGATAAGTAGTGTAAGGGGGAAAAAGGTTTTTTTTGAGTTCAATATATTAAAAGATGGTCGCCAGAGTATTGAACTATTATCAATCCTCAATTAAGAATAATCTCAAGTCAAAATTGATTTTTATGGAAGTTTATTTACAATTAAGAAGAGAGAGAGGAAATAAGGAAATAAGAATTTAACTCAATAGGTAATTTACTACGATCCTCTAATTAATCCAGGTAGATCTAATTAACCCACAGCTGAGAGTCAGAAGGTCAGAGGCCCAGAGGTGAATGAAACAAAAATTCATTCACAGAGTCTATTAAAAGAAGTTTCTTAAGACAAGTTCAGGAAGATTCAGTCTTAAACTCACCATGTGGAATTCAAAAGAAGATATTTAAAGTAGTCTCACCAAGGTCTCAACCCTCCTTCAGGGACCAGAAAGAGCTCCTTCATCAGCCGCCCTCTTCACCAGAAGCTCCTCTCACTCACTCAACTCCCTCTTTTTAAAGGGGTCACTTATGTGTCACTTCCTGTGCCTTCCCCTAGTCCTTGTGTCCACTCACAACAGATGCTTCTACACCTAGGGGGCAGTCAGTCCATTCTGATTCGTCACTCACTCTAGCATGCTTGGGTTAGGACCTCCCAGAATTGGAGGTGCTCTCACCTTTGGTAATTAAATCTAAAGCTGGGCAGTGTAGATTTAATCTAATTATCACTGTAGGTAGAGATGAGTGAATCAGATAATCTTCTGCATAAAGATCATAATTGAAGGTATGGGAGATATAAGATAAAGAGGTCCTAGGCAGAGCCTTGTGAGATAGCCTCATTTAGCAGGTGTGACCTAGATGATGATCCATCAAAGGAAATTGGGAAGGAATGGTCAGACAGGTTAGAAAAGCACCAAGAGACAGCAGGGTCATGAAAACTCAGAGAGGAGAGAATATCCAAGAGGGAGTGATCTGATGTATTAAAGGCTACGGAGATGTCTGGAAGGTTGAAGACTGAAAAAAATCAATTGAGAATTTGTCAAATGAGGTCACTGGTGAATTTAGAAAGGTCAATTTCCATTAAATGATAAAATTGGAAGCCAGAATTTAGTGGACTTAGGAGAGAATGTGAGTAAAGAAAAAGGGAGATAGGAAGTATAATTGTTTTTTCAAGGACTTTAGTTCTTTCAAGGAAAGAGATATTAATTTCTAGATATCAGAGATGGCAGGAATAAATTATTTTTTGTTTGTTTGTTGGCTTTAGGATGCAAGAGGCATGAGCATGTTTATAGGCATTGGGAAGGATCCTGTAGTTGGGAAGATGTTGAAAATTATAAAGGAAGTGGGGTTTGAGGTGGAAATCTTCTGGGAAAGGTCAAGATTGCATTAGAGGAGGAGTTAGTCTTTGACAAAGTGAAAGGTCACCTCTTCATCAGATGCTAGAATGAAGGTAAAGATAGGATGAAGGAATGATGTCAGCAAGATGTAAGATGAGGAGAAGAGGGAGATCTGGGCAAGTTAACATAGGCTTCTGTTAGCTGATTATAGCTCGCGTGTCAGAAGGAATCTGAGAAGCAGACGAACTTTCTCGTTTTTCAGACAAGGAAACTGAAGCTCAGTGAAATGAATCAAGGTGCCCAGTGATGTGCAGCCAATAAGTGGGATTTGAACCTAGGTATTTCTGACTCAAAATATAGAATGTTATCCACTATTCCATATCAGTTCTCAGTGTGAAAATTAAGTTAATCAAATCAAACAAATAGTTATTAAACACCTACTATGTGCAAGAGGCAGCAATGTGGTATAGTGGATAGAGTGTTGGGCCTGGAGTCAGGAAGGCTCATCTTGAGTTCATATATAGCCTCAGACACTTCCTAGCTATGTGATCCTGGGAAAATCGTTTAATCCTTTTTGCATCAGTTTCTTCAACTGTAAAATGAGCTGGAGAAGGAAATGTCTAACTGCTCCACTATCTTTACTAAGAAAACCCTGAATGGTGCCATTGAGAGTCAGACAAGACTGAGAAATTACTGAATGACAGACAGCAATATGGAGAAGGCGCCATGCTCATTGTAGATTAATTAAGTAAACTAACCCTCAATGAATTCAAGGAAAAGGTGGGGATGTAAAGCTATCTAGGGAAAGCAGTTCTAGTACTGGTTTAGTGGAGAACAGCCCTTAAAGGAAAAGAAGGATTTTGCACTAAAGGGGAGGCAATTACCTGATTCCTCTGCTTCGGTCCAAACCAACATATCTTTATTCATTCAACACATTTTTGAGCAAGACCTTATTTTATGTTAGGTGCTGCACTTAGCAAAACAAAACGGTAACATTCTCTGCCCTCAAGGAGTTTCTTTTCTACTGGAGAGATGCAACATGAATAAAATGTAGAAGGGAATTTGGGCTAATTAGAGTGTGGTGTAAGTATTAACACTTGGGAGGTGCAGAAGGCAGGTCGGTTGTGTCTTGAAGGAACCTCTGGCTTATAGGAGGTAAAAGCAAGGAAGGAGATCCTTCCATGTTTGAAAGGCAGCATGAACAAAGCTATGGCAACAAGGAGATGAATGGCAGGAACAGGTAGACCAGCCTGGCTACACTACGTGTGAAGGGCAGGAAAGACAGCTAAACTTAGAAAGGAAGACAAGAGCAAGTGCAAAAACAGTTTACAATTCTAGGTTGGGGCATACATATCTTTGAAGCAATAGGGAGCCAGGGAAATATCTTGAGTGACCCAACCAGATCAAGACTTTCTGCAGATTCTTAAAGATGTTGTTTAGAGGACAGGTTAGAGAGGGGGAATGCTGGGACCCAGATACTTTTTAGAAGATAATTGAAATAATTGAAGAGGTACGTGATGAGGATCTGAACTATGATGGTGGCTATGTGCAGAGAATGGTATGGGTGTCAGTGGACAACATGATGGATTTGGGATAAGGCCAAGGGAAGAAGTTAGAGATGACTAAAGTTGTGAATCTTGATCACTGGAATGATGATGGTGCCCCCAAAGGAACAGGGATATTGGGAAGAGAGGTAGGTTTAAGGGGAACCAAAATTAGTTCTATTTTAGACTTCTGTGGCTCCCATGAAATTCTTCTTTGAGGAGGTCCATCTTTAGAATCAGGTTTCCTCTACCCATCAGGTCCCCTTTTCTTCTCCATTATTCCCACCCCTAAAGAAAAACAGCCTCCTTCTTCATCCTCTTCAGCGACTCAGGAGGCATACGAGCAATGGCCCAAAGGTTTCTGCCACAGCAGGATACAGATGTTTGGAAAGTTTTGATTTGGTTCAAGCCTAGTCTGTAAATAGAGAGCAGGAAGGATGCCAGAAATGTCCCCTTTCTTCAAGTCTCTTCTTTAGGGCCAGAGGGGAATGTGGCAAAACACAAGGAAGTCTGTTTAGAAACACAAGCCCTGCATGTACCACCACCGGGAGGGAGAGGGAGTGCTGGAAATGTTAGTATGATGTAAACATTGCTGAGATCAAGTTCATTGTGAGGCTGGCCTGGACATATGGAAGCCATCATCTTTATATACCCACTGCAGCGTTATTGCTGCGACCGATGGACCGCTGCCCTGCATGTGTGAGTCCTGCTCTATATTTAGGATGGGTTATGTAAAAGACCCAATCATGGATTGTGTAAACACGAGGAAGGAAGCAATCCCAAAGGCTGGCAATGCTCGGTGCTGCAGCTCTGAATTGAGAAGATGGAAAGAAGAATGAGGGTCAATCCATCAACTTCTCTTCCTTAGAGGCTCATGTTCTCCAACTTTACCATTCTATCCAGCTCACGGTGACTGTGATCCACTGCCTCACTCACAGACACTTCTGTCATACTGTCATAGGCCTGGGTCACAGTAGTCCTCTTTAGTCAAACCCTGCCATTAAAGTAGGGAATATCAACAAATACATTATTATCTCAAACACACAGTCTCTTCCATACATAAGACCTAGTACTTGTGGAGGCAGCTAGGTGGCTCGGTGGATAGTCAGGTTTGGAGATGGGAGGTCCTGAGTTTGAATCTGACCTCAGACACTTTCTACCCATGTGACCCTGGGAAAGTCACTTAATCCACATTGCCTATCCTTTATGCTCTTCTACTTTAGAACTATGCATAGCATTGATTCTAAGAGAGTTAGGGTGAAAAAAAAAGACCTACTACTCCTCTTCCCTATAGTCACGCAATTACCAGCAAAGTTCTAGTACCATGATTAAGATTTCTGAAATCTCTTAATTGGATCAGCATCATATCTCTCCTTCTGACTCACTTCTAAAGAAATTACTCTTCCTCATCATGGTGTCCATCTATCTATGATGTCCATTTCCAGTCCATGCATCCCTCAATACTATCCCAGGCCATTAATGTTGCACCAGTTTCATTTTGGTTTCTTTTTTTTTATACTTTTTTTTTAACCCTTAACTTCTGTGTATTGGCTCCTAGGTGCAAGAGTGGTAAGGGTGGGCAATGGGGGTCAAGTGACTTGCCCAGGGTCACCCAGCTGGGAAGTGTCTGAGGTCAGATTTGAACCCAGGACCTCCCATCTCTAGGCCTGGCTCTCCATCCACTGAGCTACCCAGCTGCCCCACCAGTTTCATTTTAATCTCTTCTTAAACTCTACTTTTTACTCATGGAGTTTCAAAAGACTTTGCCATCTATTCCTTTGCTCTGGCTCTCTTTTTTGACCACTGTTCTTTAATGTGCAAGACGCCAATGAAGAATTAGTTCCAACATCTCCTTCCATTCCTGTGCGATTATCACCCTGCTAAATGGAGCTAGAAGAAAAAAACAATGTATTTTATCTTGCTCACTCATTGTCCTACAAATTCACACTATCCAAATTCACTTGGAACCCCATAGCAGTGAGGCAATCATATTCTTCCTTCACTGATTCTCTATCCTTTGCACACAGCTACTATTCCAAAACACCCTTTCTCTCAGCAAACCTCTCACCCTAGGCATGTCCTAACTCTTCTAGCTAAGGATCTTGTCTCTTACCTTGTTGACAAAATTGAGCCCACTTACCAAAGGCTCCTCCTTCTCCCCTCTATATCTCATAACCCTTTATATCATCTTCCACCCTTTACTTGACTTGACTTTTTTTTTTGTGAAAATGTAGACCTGCTGGACAAAGCTGACCACTCTTCCTCTCCATGATTCCATCGCCCAATATCTCTTCTGGAAAAGCATCCTTATAGTCACCTCCTAGCTCTAATCTTTAGTTTATCTTCTTCCTTTTAGTCTCCTTCCTTTCTGCTTCAAATCATATCCAGCTCTCCCCCATCCTTAAGAAAATACCTCTTACTTGACTTAGCCACCTGCTCATGCTCACATCATCGATCTAGCCTCCCTTTCAAAATCAAATTCCTGGATAAAGCTGTGTATATTACTTGCCTCCACTTCCTTCCTTCTAACTTACTATTCTGCCACTTTTATTGGCTTCTGACTTCATCCCTAAACAAGGAGTTCTCTTCATATTCTTCTATCATTGAGGATTCAAAGCTAATTGCCAAATGCGATGGCCTCTTCTTAATCCTAATCTTTTTTGACCTCTCCATAGAACTTGACATTGCTGATCATATGTCCTAAATAGAGCTTTTACCTGGTTTTGCATGTCACTACAATCAGCAAACATTTATGAGATACTTACACTCCCTCAGACATTGTGCTAGTCATCAAGAATATAAAGGCTAGAATGAAATGATCCCTATCCATGCAGAGAGGAGGAGGAGGAGGAAGAAGACGAAGAGAAGGAGGATAAAGAGGAGGAGGAAGAGGAGGAAGAGACTTGTGTACATATAACAAGACAGAAAATATGGATAAATTTAATACTAGACAAATGGCAGTGGGGTCAGGCATTGTCTCTCATTTTGGGGAGAAATAGCAAAAGTTGGATGGAGTGCTAGGAAGGCCTGACTTGTCAGTATTTCTAAGGGTCTAGTTTCTCCCTCCTACTTCTAGATGAATGGACTCCTTGCTCTTGCTGAGTCTCTCAGAGATAGTCCCTAGTATTGTGGTAACTGAGTCCCAGGGTACCTTAAACTTTATTTGCCTTGGCAAACAGAAGAGATTAAAAATGATGTGAATTCTAACATGAGTAGATATAATCAGGAAACCAGGTAACAACAGATGGTGCTGAGCAGAAGGTCTATTATACATCTAAAAAGTCAAACACAACCAAGTCCTGTTTATGCAGTTCTTTGATACTTATACTTTTAGACTCATGGAGAAAATATGTTTTCAAGACAAGGAAACTATATAGATCACTTCATGGCAGCTAGGAGTGAACTAAATGGATGAATGTGGGAGTGTATCAACTTTTCTTCTCCTTCTTCACAACTTGATCTTGTGAAATGAAAAAACAAAAACTATTACAAGGATTTTGAGTTAGAGAAAACAAACTTTTTTACTGAAATTTGATTGGATAAAAATTTTACTTCTGAATTATATTGCTGAAGTTTCTCCTCAAAAGATAGAAGGAAGATAAATATGGTGATGGGCAGCCAGGTGGCTCAGTGGACAGAGAGCCAGGCTGAGAGATGGGAGGTGCTGGGTTCAAATCTGACTGCAGACATTTTCTAGCTCTATGATCCTGGACAAATGAATTGCCTAGTCCTTTCCATTATTCTGTCTTAGAACCAATGCCAGTATTGATTCTATGATAGAAGGTAAGGGTTTAAAAAAACTTATCTGGTCCTTTTGTGGTGATGCTCTGAGGATAAAGAAATCATCAATGTCAAGTGTCAATGTCCTAAAATATTTAAAGGGAATAAACCACAGCAGAGATGAACTAGTGTGTGTGTGTGTGTGTGTGTGTGTGTGTGTGTGTGTGTGTGTGTGTGTGTTTAACATAATTAGTGTGAAGCTGTATGAGTGTTCTGGTTCATTGTAGCAAAGACAAAAGAATTTAAATGGATTTTTCAGAACCAGCCTACACAGATTTAATTAATAGATTAATTATTTCTGTGACAAAAAAAAAGTGCAGCACAAAACTTTTCCAATAGTGGAGACAGGCTCAGAATTGAAGAAGTAAATAGAGATGGGCTCTTGCTCAGAGGTGGGAGGAGAGAAGATATGTTATTGATCAGAAATCATTGACCCCTATTTTCAATCTGATGCTCTCACAGATCCTTTCTCAGTGAAGAAAACAGCCTCTCTTATGCCAAGAGATGTATGATGTAAAATGACCCCTTGAGATCAGCCCCAGAGGAATGGCCTCCAAGGTTGTGGTCCTAAGGAGTTATGGATATCCTTCCCTACCAAACCTCCTTTTTGACTGGTTCACTCATGGACATGGTCATTTCCAGGCTCTCACAGCTGATTTTAGGGGCCAAGGTTATTTCTGTCAAATAAGAAAAGTAACCCATCATATAAAAACACAAAGAGATGATTATTGCCAGAACCTTTTACCACATTTAAAGATATATGGAATTATCTGGAAAGTACCTTGAATGCAATCAGCTTCCTCCCTCCCTTCCTCCTTTCTCCCTTCTTTCTCCCCCCTCCTTCCCTCCTTCCCTCCTTCCCTCCTTCCCTCCTTCCTTCCCTCCCTCCCTCCCTC
>NC_058132.1:646539318-646595844 GCF_016433145.1 Gracilinanus agilis | reverse complement strand
TCCTTCCTTCCTTCCTTCCTTCCTTCCTTCCTTCCTTCCTTCCTTCCTCTCTTTCTTCCTGCTGTAGGCCACAAGACCAGAAGTTTTGAAAAACACAAATCAGATGTGGGCAAGGCAAGGTTCTTAGGGAGGTGAATCTAAAAGTCCAGGGCTTTGAAACCCATTATATGTTGAGTGCTGGTTCTCTCCAGAGATTGGCTCCAGGGGAGAAGAGAGAAGAGAGAGAAAAGTCCTGCATGGATGAGAAGTTGACAGGATCAAGGGGTCTCTGAATGGGATCACAGATTCCAGTTTTGTTGAGCACATAGGTCCAATATGTGATTTTACCAAAAAAGCATTACATCATTGAAAGCCAATCAGGAATCATAGGGATTACATCAGAATCAGCCAATTACGAGTTTTCGAGCAGCAAAGAGATATGGGGCACAGATGCAATTAAGTCATCATAGAATACAAAGGGTTTTTGATCTTAGCATACATGTGTCTATGAAGAAACAGCTTCAAACTAAAACATTGGTAAGCCACACTCTTTGTGGTGGCAAAAAATTGGAAAACGAGGGGGTGCCCTTCGATGGGGGAATGGCTGAACAAATTGTGTTATCTGCTGGTGATGGAATATTATTGTACTCAAAGGAATAATAAACTGGAGGAATTCCACATGAACTGGAACGGCCTCGAGGAAGTGATGCAGAGTGAAAGGAGCAGAACCAGAAGAACATTGTACACAGAGACTGATACATTGTAGCATGATAGAATGTAACTGACTTCTCTACTAGCAGCAATGCAATGACACAAGACAGCTCTGAGAGACTTATGGGAAAGAACTGTGGGAGCAGAAACATAGAAGAAAAACATAGGATCAGTCACATGTTTTTATGGGGATATGACTGGGGATGTTGACTCTAAACATCACCCTGATGCAAATATCAATAATATGGAAATAGGTCTTGATCAATGACACATGGGAAACCCAGTGGAATTGCTTGTTGGCTATGGGAGGGGGTGAAAGGAGGGGAGGGAAAGAACATGAATCATGGAACCATGGAAAAATTCTCTTAATTAATCAATTAAATAAAATAAAATAAAAACTAAAACAGTGCCAGACCTTGCAGATATTGCTTGTCTGAGGAGTCTGGCCAGACAGCTGGAGCTCACTTGAGGAATGACTTCATTTAGTATCTTGGAGCTAACCTTGGCTCCTAAGAAAGGGCCATAGTTCTCTCAAAACCTGGCCTTGCCGAAGGATTTCAGAGCGGAAGTTAAGACCTGTCTTTTTTACTGCTTTTCCTCAGTTAGTCCAAAGTGTCTTTATGGCTCTGTCAACTATAAAGTGTCTGAAGCCAATCTAGGGGCCCAAAGGCACACTAGGTATAAACCACGTTCCTTGAAGTATGTGCTTTCTCAAGGGGCTACTCTGTTCCCTATAAACCTGTGAAGAGAACTTTTACTCCAGGGATTTTTAATGCCTTTCCCTCTCCTTGGACTTTCTTGCTTTTCTCTTCTCTCTCTCCTCAGATGCCAGATTGGCCATCTTCTCCTCTTCCTGACCTCTACCCAAATTTCTTCATGATAAACTTAGTCACACCAAAGTATGTCACTGATAACAGCTATTTCTATAGTTTCTATGGAATTTACCAATTGTTTACCATATTATTTTTCCCCCTGATTGTGAACTGAAGTGCTAGGAAAACAGGGCCAACATGAAAGAATGGAAACATAAAGCAGGAGAAGGTGTGTGTCTGACTAAAAAGTCTAACTGCAGGGAGGCAGATGGAGGAAGCCCAGAAAAGGGTGCAGTGTTAGAGCAGAGCAGAGAGGCTTGGACAGAAATGAATACTGAGGGTACTTTGAGGATCTCAAAGTGTAAGGGGGAGGTACATTCTGAAGGCCTTACCTCATGCTTCTGGGCCTCATGGCTTACAGAGCAGAAAGAACCCACAGTACCTAGTAGGTAACAGTTAAAGAAAGGAGAGCTAGTAATAGACTACAGGGCCTGGAGTCAGGAAGACTTGAGTTCAAATCCACTTTCAGACACTAGTTGTGTGACCCTGGACAATTCTCTTTTCCCTCTTTGCCTCAGTTTCCTCATATGCAAAATATGTTGGAGAAGGAAAGGACAAGCTACTCTAGGATTTTTGCTAAGGAAACCCTAAATGATGTCATGAAAAGTTGGCCAGTACTGAAATGTCTTAACAACAACAACAACAACAACAACAACAACAACAACAACAACATCAACAACAACATCAACAACAACAACAAAAGTAGTCAAAGGAGATCACTTTTCCAGGCTTAGGAAGAAACAACCATCACAGCCTACAAAGGCATTACCCCAGGAACAACAGTTAGGACTGATAGGTCAATGGGAGAGATTGCAGAGGCTAGAACCACTGGCATCACCAAGAGGATGAGGGAGTTGGAGTCTAAATGAGTCATGAGAACAACAACTAACAGTGGTTGAAGGAGGCCTGCAGAGAGGGCACTTTTAAACTCTTTCTTTCTAGGTTCACAATCAGAATAGTATCTATAAATAATTTTCAAACTGGAAGGTGACCTGAGGAGAGGGGTTGGGATGGAAGAATAGGAGCTTCATGCCTGCTATGGCCCTGGAACCAGAAACCTGGCAATCTGAGCCTTGGAGAAATAGGTGCAAAGAATCCTGAGATACACCCAGTGAGCCCAATTAAATCCAATGGTGAGAACCTTAGTGGGTGACCTAGCATCTAAAACACAGAATTTTCAAAGAACTTTCCAGAATCTGTGGACATCAGTGGTGATCAGGTTATAGCCTGATTTGCCTAAGAAATCCCAGTGGCAACATCTCATAGTGATGCAAGGAGGACATCAGTGACCTGGACAGAGTCCAGAGGAAGGCAACCACTAGGAGTCATGGCATTGAGTTCATGGACAACTCTTGACTTGAGGCAGGGGGATTAGACTTGTCCTACCTGGTCCCAGAGGATAGAAATAAGAACAGTGAGTTGAAATTGGAAATAGGGCAATTTAGACTTGAAATCAGGAAAACAAACTGATAGACAAAGAAATTTCCTTCCTAGCAATAAGAATGATTCCAAAGGGAAATGGGCTGCTTTTTGAGATGGTATGTAGGATGGCTTCAGACAAAGGCTAGACGACCACTTGTTGGGTCTCCTCTTTTGTGGATTCCTTGTCTTTATGGGTTGGACTAGAGACTCCTGAGGTCTCTTCAGTTCTCAGTTCTACAGAATATGATGGTAACCTCAATTTACTGTTACTTGAAGAACTGAAGTAAAGAACAGCAGGAAGTAGGACACTGTAGTAGGACATATCAGAGTCAGGGAGAGCAGAGGGAACTGATTCCTAAAGAATTTGACTGAGAGTCAGTGACACTGATGAGATCCCTTCAGAGCTCTTTTTTTTTTTTTGTCAACAAATTACTCTTAAGTTCAAATCTGACCCCGGACACTTCCTAGCTGTGAGACTCTGGGCAAGTCACTTAACCCTTACCACTCTTCTGCTGTATAAGTAATACACAGTAGTGATAAGATGTAAGGTAAAGGTTATTTTTTTAATTACTTAATAAGGCCCCAGTATTGTGGATGGGAGTGATTGCTCTAAGAGCAGGGCTAAGTGGAAGCCCAGATCCCTTCTAACAGATCTCTGATTCTGGGATTCTTTAGTGTTTTCACTCATCTAGATGTGTAGTGGATTTGCAGGATGTGTATTTAAGTCTCAACTCAGCAACTTACTGTGTTGCCTTGGGCCAGTCACTTAGCTTTTTTAAAGCTCCATCTCCTCATTTCCTTATTAAAAAAAAAAAAGATATTAGACTAGATCATGGACTGCATCCAGGTGGAGGTTCAAAGCAGAGAATGAAAGCTCCAGGGGATATTGCCAAGTAGGCACAGAGAATATTTGGTAAATTGTTTTATTGAAATGTCATTTTATTTGAACTCTTCTGGGCATATCCATGGTGAACTCTACAATTAATTTTCTTTCATATTGAATACGGGAGATGGGAAAGTTTTATCATATACATATATATGGGAAACACTAGTTAAACAATTTCTTTTTATATTAAAAAAGGATATATATATTTTATATGTATATGTATATATATACATATATACATATATATAAAAGAGTTCATGAAAAGGTCTCTTGAAAGTCAAAGATTATGGAGACCAAAAAAGTTTGGGAAAACCTAGGCTGCTTCTAAGTTCCTTTCAAGTTCCATTTCCATTAGACACAGAAGATCTCATCTTTTGGGCTATGGCACCCTGGGGAAAAGCAGAGCTATTTCAAGGGGTCCACAAATCCATATGCAAATCCCTAAAAACAGCCACCACACATTCTGCAGCCTGGATAAATAACATGCCTCACACATAGACTTTTAAAACATATGGAGATGCTGTTTTGATTCAGCATTCAACTTAATTCAATAAGCATTTATTACATTCCTACTATGTGCCAAACTCTGTTAGATTCTGGGGATTCAAAGGCAGGAATGAAGGCAGTCTTTGCCCTGCTGACATTCTATTGGAAACAAAAGGGAGAAAAAAGGAAATGTATTTAAGAGGGTGAGAGAATTCCCAGTAGCTTTTTGTCATTATGCATGTTCTCGCCCCATGTTCACTGTTAGCACAACTACTGCTTCCTGTGTGGGGTCTGTGACAGTATAAAGAAATCTTCATAGAGGAGCAGGTTGGGAAACCGGGGTCCAAGCTCATTCGAGGCCAAATTCAGATGGGATTTGGTCCATGTGAGATCTGCAATGCTTTTCAGAAACTTCTTGGAAGGGGAGTCATTATGTTTTCTTGTAATAGTTATGGTCCTAAGTCACGAAATTTCCAGATGAAGCGGGTGCTGGTTAAGCAGGCTTTTCTTCTTTGGAGGAGCATTGCCTTTTGGGAACTATTTGGACTTTCCATCTCTCTCATCAACCTCCCTTAGATATAGGTTCATCATTATTCCATGTGCCTATTGGCATTGGCTTCCATGACAAGCATTACACCTACCTGAGAGATCTAGTGCCTACAACTTCCTGTTCATACCCATTCAAGATCCAGCCTTGGAGCCTTCTGGGATCTATTTGTCCTTAATAAAGTGAACATTTAGTTATGCAAGAATACACCTTCAGGAGGGCAGCCCTTTGACCTATCACACCAACTCCCTGTGCCTGGGTGACCATCTGCTATGGCCCACCCAGGTCTCCTCTTCATCCAAGAGGAAAAGACTTGGGCATCCACAGAGATGAGCAGGACTAGTAAGGCAGGGAACTTCCCTTTTGCAGCAGGAGTCTGGAGTCCAAAGGGGGAAATCTAGTATGAGTCCTTGTAATGAACCCTCTGGCTTACCCCATGTCACAATTCTCTTGGAGTTTCTTGCCCTATATCTTGTTTAGAGAAACATCAGGAGAGATGGGGTGCTTGAGCACCCAGGAAAGGATGTGGGCCAGCCAGTTACATTATCCCTATCCCATCTCATCCCCGGAATTCCAGACTAAACCAACTGGAGCCTGTGAAAAGGCTAAAGATTTATCTTGCCTTCTCTGTCGAGATTCCTTTTAATATCTTCTTATTCAATGTTCTTCAGAATCTGCTTCCCACTTATCATTCTAGGCCAAACAGGTCTGTTCAATGTCCTCCATACACAACCCTCTATCTCCAACCAATGATGGCTTAATTGCAAAATCAATTAATGCCTTTTTCTCAATATCATACTTCTTGACTTTTCTGCAGCCTTCACCATCTTGGCACTGATGCTCACTTTTAATCCTTGTGACATTGGCTTTCTCCTGGTTCTCCTCTTACCTCCTTCATCCAGGTCAAACCCAGCAAAGAGGATGTCTCCTCAGACTCTGCAACTTTGTAATCATCATCTGCATGCTGAAGATTCTTAAGTCTACTTTTCTGGCAATAACCTTTCCACTGAAGTCATCCACAATTGTATCTTCAACTAGATGTCCCTAGAGACATCTTTATTTTAGACCCTTACCACCTATCTGAGGACCACACCAAGTATCGGTTCCAAGGCAGATGAGTGGTAGTTATATAGACACCTCAATCTTAAACTGAACTCTGTCTTCATCCCCCTCTTAACATTTCCCCCTTCCCACTTGTCAATTCATCCTGACAGTACAATATACTTCTAGTCACCCCAATCTCATGGCCTAAGTGTCATCTATAACTCTATACTCTTGTCCTCCACATTGATTCAGTGGTCAAGACATATTGATATTATCTTTGTAGCATTACTCATGTTTGGCCCTCCTCTTTTCTGACACTGATCCCACTGGAGCAGACAAACCGTCCTCCTCTCCTGCCTGGACCATTGCAATAGTAGCCTTCTGATAGATCTGGCTGCCCCAAATCCATCTTCTACTTGTTGTCAAATAAATCTTTTTAAGTAACAAGTAAGACTATGTCATCTCCTCACCCACTGAATGTCTATAGCTCCCCATTACGTCCAGGATCGAGTATAAATTCTTCTTGTTGGCATTCAAAGTCCTCTATAATCTTCACCCACCCCATCTTTCTGGTAATCTTCCATCAAACCTACTCCCATGTTAGGGACACTAGTCTCCTTGCTATTCTTAGGACAAGATACATCATTTCCCAACTAGGCATTTTCCCTAACTGTCCTCCATACAGGGAACTCTCACTTTCCTTATCTCCACTTTCTGGCTTCCTACAAATGCCCATTAAGTGACTTTCTCCAACAGAAGGCCTATTTCTAGTCCTCCTTAATCTTAGCATCTTCTTTTGATTTGCTCCAGTTTGCCCTCTCTATATCTTAGTGATATGTTGTTGTTTGTATTTTGTCTTTCTCCTAGAACTCCCCTTGAACTCCTAGAGCGCTGGGGTTCCTTTTACTTTGGATCTCTGGCTATCTCAGCACAGTGTTTCTACATAGTAGACTTTTATTATTTATTGACTGGCTAACTACTTCTTGGGAAGTTCATTCTTCTCTTGGGTTTACAGGTTTCCTTGGACTTCTCTCAGGCCATAGAATGCCTTTATTTTCTGTTGAGTTTTATTTGGTTTGCACCTTTCTCCAGCCTCAGTTTCTGGATTGACACTTGTGCTTGGGTCATACTCAACCCTTACCCATATTTAGCAGCAGCTAAGCCAATGCCTTGCTCTCTCATAAGAATTTCTAGAGTTGGGCTCAGTCTCCGGGTGTCTGGATTTTGGTTTTGGCCTTGGATCCTTCTCTGCCTCCTTCTCCTGGCCTAGTTCTACACCTCAAATTGCTTCTATCCCTTCTTGTGAGCCTGACATGCTTTGACACAATCTGAATGGATAGTGCTTCTCATGGGCTTCTTGGAAGACTCTAATGACTTGGCTTCCCAGATGCTTCCATGGCTCTTTCTCCTGGAGTCGTTCAGCACATTGGTCTGGCCCTGCTTTCTACTATGGCCAGCCAGGTTTACCTGTGTGGTCATCGATTTCATTTCCTGTGTTGGATCTGGTTGGCCCCTAGCTCAGCTAGACAGACCGTGGTGTTATTTGGAGATTATAGGAAGCTGGAAGATTTGGAATGGATGGAGGTGCTTATATGTCACTTGGTTTGACTCGTTTCATCATCCTTCCTTCTGGCAAATTTTAGACATTTCAGGAGCATTGGTTGGGGGTGGGGTTTCTAGGTTCTTCTAGGTCCTAACCAGCTCCCACCTTCCTATAATTCTTAGCTAGGTAAATGTTAACTGGCAAAAGAAAAGGAGCTCTAATTTTCACCAGAAAACCTGTCTGAATCTCAGCCTGTTATTTACTTGCAATGAGATTTGTCACTTGCAATCTTTGGGCCTCAGTTTCCTCAAATTTAAAATAGGATGGCTAGGCTAGAGGAACTGAAAGCTCTTTTCTAGCTCTTAAGGTAGCATCCTTTGATACTGTTATATCTCTCTTAGACCTTTGGTCCAAATGGATTGGCTCCAGCTGCCCAAATGGTATAAACGAATAAGCAGTATCTGCTGGGTGTAGTAGAAGTCTCCTCACACTAGGGACAATGTATTATTACCCACTTTCTCACTGCCCAGGTGGCCTGTTATGCCATTAGGGAAATTGGATGCCAGGTTTAAGGTCGATGACAAAAGATGTCCTGAAACTTGCTGCTATGGCGTGGACCCGGCTCAGGTCTCCTATTTCCATGCACTCTGAACAGGTCAATTCAAAGGCAGGCATGTGCATAGGGTATGGGACTAGCAGGGCCAGCTCTTTATCCCCAAAGCAAAGGTTGCTGGGAATTTCCTGCTTTTCTTTACTAACATATATTTGTAATAAGCCAGAGATCCACTACTAATAGCGATCTTCAAACCCTTCACAGTTCAATCAATATTGTCTAAGAACTACTGTGGCTGAGACATTAGTTCTCCTGGAGTCCAGTGATTAGGAAGCCTTGGTGAACACGGACACTGTTGACTAAGCCTTGGTCAAGTTCCATGCAGTCCCTGGCTGGGTCCAAGCCCTCGATTGCTTTGGCAGCCAAGAAAGCAAATGTGTTCCTGACTGCATTTAAAGAGGCCTAATATCCACCTATTACATGGTGGTCCATCTACTCCCTGGGCTTTGGTCAGACAACCTCTGGAGTAGATCAGTGAGTGTACTTCTGGACGGAAGGCCTTCGGAGCAAGACACCCAGGATCGGGAAAGGCCTTCATAAATAGTTGTTCATGGAGAAGAGAAGACTTGGGGAGGGGTGAGCATCAAAGCTATCTTCAAGTATTTGAAAATCCATCAGAGAGAGGAGGGCTTGGATTTCTTCATCATCACCAAGCACTTATTAAGCACTTACTGTATGTGAGGATGCAGGCAACAACAAGAACCAAGCTCCCTGCCCTTCAGGAGTTTCCATTCAAATGGGGGGAGGCAACGCGTAAACATCTCTGTACCTACAAGATATATGTTGTATAAATGGGAGGCGATTTCAGCCTGGGGAAGGTCTTCTTCTGAAGGTAGGCTGTGATTTGAGTCTTAGGAAAGTCAGGGATTGAGTCTAAGAGAGGGAGGGTGGGAGGGAGGGAGCATTTCCCCCAGCAAGTAAAATGAGGAACAACAGGGAGATATCACAAAGAGAGCTCATGAGAAACCTTCTACCTTTGGGAGCTGTCCAAATGGCCAAGGGCCTGCCTTGCAAAGCAAAAAGCATCCCAGCAGAGATTGGCTAACCGAAGACTGGATTGGGCGGCTTCCTTGCCAGTGGTTGGTCAGATGTGGGCCGTCCTGGAGGGCCAGCGCTGACCTCCCTGGGATTCCTGAAAAATCTCTGCTGGGATATTGGAGGAGGATGGCAGTGGACGTGCCCTGTCCTTCTGTCGTCCGTTATTTGATTGTCCCTCGCTTCTGTCCCTCGTCGACTCTCATATTTATGGGTGTAGAAATCGAGACTCGGGATGAGGCAGGGCTTACTAAACTTTGCTCCTTGCTAGGTTCTGGCCATACCAGATTTAATGACAACTTCTCTGTCCAGCGCCAGGGTCTGACCACTAGGTGGCATTACCTCTTCCTACCTGCACTTGGTGCTTTTGTAGAAGCTAATTAGGGCCAGAAGCAAGAAGCGTCCAGCTCTATCAGGGCCCCCGGGGCCTTAATTCTGCGGGTCACTTTCACCATTTTATAGACGAGGAAACTGAGGCCGAGAGAGCCTACGTGACTGGTGCAGGGAGACACGCCCAGTAAGTCTCCGCAGTGAGATTTGAATCCAGGTCTTCTTGGAGGAACCCAGCTCTGTGAGGTTGCCGCGTGGCTTCGATGGAGAGTCAGCAGGACGGAGCGCGGAACATTCCGGACTCGGACGCGGGCCTCCCGGGCTCCCGGCCTCCTCTGCACCCTCCCACATTTGGAAGCTCTGTGAGCAGGGCCGTGCCTGGCATGAGACGGGCACGACGTGCGGAGCTCACCAGGCTGCCGAGCTTCGAGAGCCTTCAGGCCCTCCAGGAAGTGCGCGTTGCTGCCGCGGCTGCTTCTGGCTGCCGCGCTCCGCCTCCTCGGCCACAGCGTCTCCCCCTGCTCGGCCCGCGGCCCTCAGACTTGCTCTGACCCCCGCTGCCGGAGGGTAGCTCTCGGCGGTCTCTGCAGGAACAGCTGGGGGGAGCCACATGTGTCTCTTCTCCATCCAAGACTCAGTTTGGGGGCTTCCTCTGCCGTGCGAATGGGGCCTGCGAGGCCCGAGGCCTGAGACGAGGCCGGCGAAGCTGCCAGCTCCCCCGGCAGTGAGGGCGAAGCCGAGCCTGGCTCCCGCGGACTCGGAGCCTAAGAGGCTGGGGGCGCCCCGAGCTTGCTGGCAGGCTCCCCGGCCCCTGGTCCTGCCCTCTCCCCCTCCTTGCCTCTCCTCTTGGGGGGTTTGGGCCGGCCTCACCCTTCCCGAAGGGCCCTTTCTGACTTCAGCCGGCTCTGGGAGCAGCCGGCCTGGCTGGCCCTAAGTAGGTCACGGTACAGCGTCAGGCGAGTGAGCTGGGGACGGCCCAAATGGCAGATGCCGCCGGGGAGGGGGACGCCGAGGAGGGAGGCCTGGGAGGGGGCGAGGAGCATGGCCAAGGCTACCCAGGCCCCCTCCCCCCACGGGCTCTTGGCTAAGTGGCCCTGGCAGCCTCCCGGGAGCACTGGCCAGCCCGAGGGCCATCCCATGGCATGGCCTGCCCCCTGTGGGCAGAGAGGGGCCCTGCTGGGCCCAGAGACGCCCGGCCCGCCCCCACTCCTCTAAAACTGTTTTGTACTTCAAATATGTTGAAATGTTTTTTTAAGGAAAAAAAAAAGAGAAAAAGAAAATACTATAAATCAACAAATTCCAAAGTCAACCCCCATTTTTTTATTTTTAATTTTTTTAAAGGAGGCGGATGAAGCCGTGTGTGGAAAACAAGGCTCTGTCTGTGAACGGCTTCCAGGCTCTGTTTCCCGGAGCCAACATTAGGAGCTAGAATTGGACTCGACCACTTAAAGGGACAGGATGCAGGCCCTGAACCTCCGGGCCACTGCTAGAGGTGGCTGCCCTTGTCTGGGACTCTTTGGCATTCTCGGTGATGCCTTCGTGCCTGTCCTTCACCAGCGCCTGCACTCTGCTTCTGCCTCCACCCCAGTGTCCCCCTCTCCACCGTCCCAGCTGCAGCCCTTTTACCTCTCTCTGAATTCCGGAGCCACCTTCCCCCTCGGCCTCTGGGCCTCTGGACTCCCCACCCTGCCGTCCCTTCTACACTCTACAGGCCAAGAAGTCTCCATACTGGCTCCATTCGGGGCTCCTTTGGCCATATTGAATAAAGATGCTGGAACTCTCTGTTGGGGTTTCCCGACTCCTCATTATCTGGTTCAAATCTGTACTTTTCCAGCATTGTCTCACCCAACAGCTCTTCATGTTCCCGACACGCCAGCCAAATTGGCTGCCTCGTGGTGTCTGGATGTGACCTTGGCTTCCTTCTATCACCGAATGTTCTTGTCCTCATCTCCTACCCCCATGGGGGAACGCTAGCCGGCCTCTCCGATTCGCGCCCAGGGCCCCCTCCTACAGGAAACTGGCCCCATTTCCCCCATCTCCCAAGGACTGCTTTTCTCCAGCGAACCCCACTCACTCGCTGGTGGACTTCCTACGCCCTCTTCAAACCAAACCAGCAAAGGAAATAGGCGTCTGCCGAGCCCTGCTCAGTGGTGAGGTCTGGGAGACGAAGCCCTCTCCGTCTTCACTCCCCTCTCGGTCCCGGCAGCGTCCAGGGCAGTACCTTGTCCAGAGGACACGCTCCACAAATGCCGGTGGAATGTGGACTCGGACAATCGGGATGAATGCATGAAGTGCCTCTGACATGCCTGCCAAGCACCATGCTGGCTGCTGGGGAAACAAAGGGAACGAATGCCTGCCCATTTAGTAGAAAGTTAGCTCTCTCCCTTGAACTGGGCACAAGGGTTAAATCCAAAAGATACACATTCTGCCTCGACACATGAGCCGGATGACTCTAGACAAGTCATTTAACTTCTAGGACCTCTAACTTCCTTAGGTGGTAAAAAGATCATCCACAAAGACTTCTTCAGCTCTAGGCCTGACAGTGATGAGGATAATAAAGACAGGCTTCATAGACAGGAAATAATTTTCAGAAAAGAAATGGTGTTTACTACTTAGTGAATTTGCCTTTCACGCATGTAGAGAGAACATTGGATCCTCGAGTCATTTAACGTTTCACCGGGAAGGGGCTTAGAGACGATTTAAGCCAGAATCCTTAGTCTCAGCTCAATGGCTCGGCTAGGGTCACTCAGCTACTTAACAGCAGGATCAGGATTTGAAACCAGGCCTCCAGCTCCTAGGTCCTGATCCGTAGCAATCCCAGTGTGGAGGCCACCAAGAAATATTGTCCCTGGCAAACAGTGGCTTGAAGACTTTCTGTTCATCCCATGTTGACTCTCTAAATATTTTGGAAAATATGAGAGAAGAAAATGCTGGGGCACCTGCCAGGCAGCACATCCTTTTGCCTTTTTCTGGCTTGGTTTGGGCCACCATTGCCTGGCTAGAGGGGTGATGGTGCCTATAAAGAGATGAATTCTAAGCAGAGAGAGTGAGCGGAAGGGTGAGAAAAAAACAACAGAGGAAGACTTGGCAAATGGTTGATGAGAATCATCAGGGAAATGGGGAGATGTTCTACACATTCCCCATAGTCCCCTTTAGAATTGGGAGGATGTGGGGCAAAGACAAAGGAAGCCCAAAGGGCCTATAGATTAAAAAAAAAAAAAAAAAAAGGAGAAGAACCACAACATTCCTCCTGGCCGGCCAGTGCCTACTTCACCTTTCTTCCATTCCAGTCAGTGCCCTGACTTGGCTCTGCCAAAAGCTTCTGGGCCCTGCCTGTCTCCAGAAACTGCCTTGTGGATACTGGTGTCGTGCCATCTACCTCCTCAGCTTAGAAGGCGTGTCTGTGGATGCAGCATTCGATGACTCCACTCTTTCAAGGCAGGAGAGGTCACGGTGACATTGGCCCTCCTGCTTGAGGCTGGTGGTTGGAGCGTCCTGCAAAACCAACTTTTGGGCTCATGCCCTGTGAGAGCTTCCTAGCTGGAGGTGAAACTTTCCAAGGCAGTTAAGGAAGGCTCTTTCTGAGACCAAAAAAGACAAAGCTGGGTGGCTGGGAGCTCTCAGATTCCATATTGAGCATAGGTAGATCCTGGATGTATGGCTTCCAGCAGTGGACACCAACTGTGCCTGTCTATACCTGCACATTGAGCTAAGAGAGTCCTGACCTCTCAAATCAATGTGGGTGAGAGTGTACTCAATTTGCCCAGCAGTCCAGGGAACCCAGAAAAATCCAAGTGAAGCCTCAGACTTGAGAGCTAGAAGGTTTCTTAGAAATTGTGAAACCTCATCACCTCATTTCACCAATAGAACCGGGTTCAAAGAGGAGTATAATATGGTAAGAGGCAACATGGTGTGGGGGAAAACCCAGGATAGATTTGGCAGCAGAGGTTGAAAGTTATTACCTGTATGGATGATGCTGTTCAAGTTATTTCCTGTCTCTGAGCGTTGGTTTCCTCATTTTTAAAATTAGAGGGTTTGACCAAATGGCTTCTTCCAAATCTCATTTGACTCCCCAATCATGGCACACTCTGACGCTGTCACTCCTCTCAGTGCCTCAGTTTCCTCATTAGTAAAATGAGGGAGTTGGACTAGATAGCCTTGAAAGTCCTTTCCAGATGTAAATCTAGGTTACCATGATTATAATCAATCAGTAACCATTTACTAAGTGTTCAATCTGTATCAGGCATTGTCCTAGGCATTGTGGAGACCAAGGCAAAGCAGGAAGCAATCCCAGCTCTCAGAGAGCTCACCAAAGTCTAATGGAGAAGAAATCTTCTTGAACTGCAACTTCCAAAAAATCTTCCTTTAAATCCCAACTAAAATCCAGGCTTTTACAGGGAACCTTTTTTTTTTTTTTTTTTTTTTTGGTCAGTTGGTTGTTTCCAGGTCTTTGTGACAGCATTTGGGGTTTTCTTGGCAATGACACTAAAGTAGTTTGGCATTTCTTTCTCTGGGTTATTTAGAAGATGAAGAAATGGAGTTAAACAAGGTAAAGCGACTTGCCCAGGATCATACAGCTAGTAAGTGTCTGAGGCCAGCTTTGTACTCAGGAAGATGACTCCTCGTAATTCCAGGCTTGGTGCTCTATCCATTGTGCCACCTCGCTGTCAGACAGTAAGCCTTTATATTGCTTAATTCTAGTGACTTCCCTCTGTTACTCATTTGAAAATTATTCTGCATATATATTATTTGCATAAATGTGCATGGATTTTGTCTTCCCCATTAATTTTTTTAAAACCCTTACATGACATCTTAGAATCAACACTGTGTATTGGCTCAAAGGTAGAAGAGAGGGAAGAACTAGATGATAGGGGTTAAGTGACTTCCCCAGGGTGACATAGCTAGAAGTATCTGAGGTCAGATTTGAACCCCAGATCTTCTTTCTTTAGGCCTGGCTTTCTATCTCCTGAACTACCTAGCTGCAGCCTCTCCCATTAAAATTTAAGGTCCTTGAAGGCAGAGACTCTAATTTGCCATTTTGTGCCTTCAGGGCTTAGCTCAGTACCTGGCACATAGTTGCTCATAGTTGTTGTTCAGTTACTTCAGTTGTCTTTGACTCTTTGCGAGCCTATTTGGGCTTTCTTTTTGGCATAGATACTGGAGAGGTCACTATTTCCTTCTCCAACTCATTTTAAAGTTGAGGAAACTGAGGCAAACGGGGTTAAGTGACTTGCCCAGGTTCACACATCTAGGAAGCATCTGAGGCCAGATTCAAACTCAGGAAGATGAGTCCTCTGATTTCAGGTCTGATTCTCTGTCCTCCATGCCACCTAGATGTCCCTCCTAGCATATAATAAGCATTTAATATACGGTCCTTGATTTGTTGATCGGAAGATGGACTGAAGTAGGGAGAAACTTGAGATGCTGAGATCAACCCACATGGATACCCCAATAATTCAGCTGTGAGGCAATGAGGGCCTACACTAATGCTGTGACTTGTGTCAGAGGAGAAAAGGGAGTATAGAGGAGTGACATTCCAAAGGCAGAAGCCACCAGATCTGCCCCCATGTTGGATATGGGAGGTGAGAGAAGGGCAGGGTCAAGAAGGATTCCTAGAGGGCAAGTATGAGTTAATGGCAGGATGGTGGTGCCTGAGGCACTAACAGGGAGTTAGGAAGATGGGGGAGCCTGGGAGAAAAGATACCGAGTTCCATTTTGGCCTCATTGAGTTCAACATATCTCTGGGACATCCACTTTGGGACATCCATTAGGGAGTTGGAGGTTAGGCCAAAAGAAGTAACTCTGAGAATCATAGTCACAGTTGTAAGTGAATCTGTGCAATTTCATGAAATCTCCAAAGGAGCCAGGATGAGAGGAAGGAGAGAAGAAAGCCAAGGTCTGAACCCTGTTGGAGAGCTATGGTTCGATGTCAGAACCTGAATGAAAGTCTAGCCAAAGGAATTTGAGAAGGAATGGGTGAAGAGGAAGAGAACCAAGAGATCAGCATCACTAGAATCGAGAGAGACAATTAGCCAGAGAAAAGGGGGGGTCTGCAATTTCAGCACCTTCAGAGAGGCCAAGAAGGAGAAAGGAGAAAAGGTCTCTCTAGGTGGCAATGGAGAGGTGAGTGCTAATACTGGGGAAAGCAGTTTCAGTTGACTGATGAGGTTAGATGCCAGACTGCAGACAATAAAAAGAAACCAAGTGATGTTTCCCATCGGAGATGGCCTTCTTAAAGAATTCATCCCCCCCTCCTCCTTCTCTCCCCCTCCAAAAAAAGGAATGAGAACTATCAGGAACAGTCAGGTCAAATGAAGACTTTCTGAAAGTCTTCAGAACTTCTGTGGCCATCAGTGAAGAAGCCATCAGACATGGAAAATTAGAGCATTAGAGTATGACAGAGTGACAAGATGGCGGAGTGTTCCAACTATGGAGGAAAGCCGTGGAGACTTGGAGATCAGAGACGAGTGGCATATGTGAGTCATAGCATGCCAGTCTGTATGACTGGATTGTAGTTGTTTGAGGGGACCTGGGAAGGGAGGAGACTTAGTGTCGAGCTTTCAGGATCTAAGGAAAGAGTTTAGAGCTGCCCTTAAAGGTAATGGGGGCCACTGGAGCTCATTGATGTTTGTGTATGTGTGGATGGATGTGTGCACGTGGCGAGGGGAGTGACGTGTGCCTTAGGGAGATCACAGTGACAGCTGTGTGCAAGATGGATCAGAGAAGGCAGAGAAGGGGGACAGGGATGCCATGTTCGAGACTCCAGCAATAGTCCAAGGACTTGACTGAATTGTCCCTCTCTTGCCCTTCGTGTCTCCTCATTGGTAGAATAAGATAGCAAGGCTGGAGGACCTCGCTGGTTCTTCTTTCTCTGATCTTATGATTCGAAGGCAACAGGGGCCAGAAGACAGATGAGAACATGGGTCTGTACCCTCCCATTCCCAGGAGCACAGAGACTCCTTTATCTCAGCGGGGCATGAAACGAAGCATGATTCCGAACCAAACCGAGAGGACTGACCCACCGTAGGAGGGAGACGACCTCCTTTTATGAGGAGAAAATGAATTCTTGCAAGACACCTGAGATCATCTAATACACTGGAGTCACTTCCTAGTGTAACTTATCAAGTAGAACCCCTGCTGCCCTGGAAAGATGCAGTTTACCTGACATCAGCAGAAATGTAGTCAGAGCGGTTTGTTTAACCTTGCCCCTCATCTGCTAGGGCTGTTATTAATTAAGTCTCACAAGCTTTTTTTTTCTTTTTAAATTCAGAGAAACACCCCGAGGATCAAAACCTCTATAAAAAAAGGATGTTGCCACACTAATGTCCCTGAAAGATTTCCAAATTGAAAGCTGGCTTGTTTTTCAGAATTAACACAGCTTAATTATCTCTGGCAGGGCATCAGATGGAAAGACTGATAGCAAAGATTTCGGTTTCCAGGCACATGTTCCACTGTTTGAGTACCCGTCTTTCAGGGCCCAGCTGAGAGGCTGTTGTGATGGGGCTGGTGGGGGCTGCAGGCTATGAGAGGAAGGCACCTCAGAAATCCCTCCCGGAAATACTCAGGACTACTGCTTAGTGTGATGTCAAAGATTTCATGGTGGATCATCCCAGGCTCTTATGGCATATCAAAGAAGCCAGGACTCTTCCAGCAGGACATCTTGAGCTAAAGGGAACAATCACTGGTCCTTTATGAAGGAGTGAACAATCTAAATTCAGCCCCTGCCCTCAAAGAGCTGACATTCTAGTGGGAGAAGACAACACAAAAGGGATATCAGGGTGGCAAGGCAGTCAGTCGGAGATTGGAAGAGACTGAAGAAAGAGCTAGGAAGAAACTGAGCAGGTTGCCTGGATTGGTGATTTAGAAGATAGTTCTTGGCAAGGACTTATCAAACAAAGCATCCATCTTTCTTTCTTCCTTTTTTTTTAAACCCTCACCTTCCGGCTTGGAGTCAATACTGTGTATTGGCTCCAAGGCAGAAGAGTGGTGAGGGTAGGCAATGGGGGTCAAGTGACTTGCCCAGGGTCACACAGCTGGGAAGTGTCTGAGGCTAGATTTGAACCTAGGACCTCTCGTCTCTAAGGCCTGGTTCTCAATTCACTGAGCTACTTAGCTGCCCCCAAGCATCCACCTTTCTGGTTGAGTCATCTTCAGGGGTTCAGGGTTATCAGTGTACAAGTCAGATCTCTAGGAGAATATTTGATTTAAGGTAAAAAACAGGATGTCCCAGAGTTACATGATTTAAAGGGGTTTTTAGGCTTTGGGAGTACATAGGTTTCTTTTAGGGAAGTCTTGGATGGTAGACTTTTCCTCTAATGACTTTTTTTTTTTTCAAATGGGAAACTTTCCAGAAAGATGAACAAAGCTCTTGAAGTCCTTGGATACTTGCTGAGTTCTTACCTTTCCCCATCCTCTGCCCTGGTCCACTCCCTACCTATCAAAGAATGTGAAAGAGGGGGAGTTTTCTCTTTAACCAAAAGAGGAGAGCCAAAAAGTGGTCAGAACCATAGAAGCAGTGAGTAAGAGAGCATTGCTGAAACTAGAGTCTAGAGACCTTTGGCAACGAACACATGTAATATCTGATTTCAGACCTACTTATATACCTGAATGGAAAACTGCCTGGGAACATACTTGCTGCTTTGGGTTATTCTAATGAAACAACACAATATAGTGGAAAGAACAATGAATGTGGAGCCAAGAGACCCAAGTTCAAATCACACCTCTGTCCTGTAATACCTTGAGCAAGAAATCACTTCCCCTCTTTGGATCTCGGTCTCCTCTCCTGTAAAATGAGGTGGTTGAAATGAGTATAGAATTCTGATAACACAATATGGAATCTTTCCTGATGTGGTTGGAAGGGCTCTTGAAAGGCAATGGCAAAGAATGAAAAAATTTTCAAGAAATCATATTTAATAATGAGAAATACCAAGAAGTATCACTATTTGAATCACTGACTTGTTGGAGTCATAACTGGTTTGAGACTAAGTTGAGAAACAATCCAAATCCCTTCTTCCTCTTCCACCTCCCTTTTAGTGTCTTCTCTCCATCCAACTCTCCAGGACACCAAATACCCTCGTGTGAGCCTCTAGCTTTCCAGAATTGCCTCCAGGAGCACATCTCTTTGGCCTGGCCTCCTCAGCAATGCCAACAGGCTGAGGTTTCTATGCTTCCTTTTCTATATCTAGACTCCTTTTTTCTCTGTTTCAGTGCTTTTGTCAGAGACACAAGATCAAATGGCAGACTAATTTGACAATAAGTGTTAATGGTTAATAGAGGCTACTCTAAATCATAACCAAGGGGGCGTCATGGCACTTCTTGGCACTGTGGCAGCTTAGCTGGTGCCTGGTACACAGCAAGAACTTAAGAAATACTGAGTGGCTGAATGATCGGCAGGACTAATAGGGTTAGTGCTGGGGTTTTAGGTACAAGGGTTTGTCCATTTGTAATATATTTAGTTTAATTATATTTAATTTAATTTAATTTATTTATTTTTTAAACCCTTAACTTCGGTGTATTGTCTCATAGGTGGAAGAGTGGTAAGGGTGGGCAATGGGGGTCAAGTGACTTGCCCAGGGTCACACAGCTGGGAAGTGGCTGAGGCCAGACTTGAACCTAGGATCTCCTGTCTCTAAGCCTGACTCTCAATCCACTGAGCTACCCAGCTGCCCCAATTTATTTTTAATATTATAAAAATAATTATTTTCTACTCATGACTAAATACTAAAGATGATCATTCCTTTCTTTTCTGAGGTGGGAGATTTGGTTCAGTAATCATACGATTCAAAGAGAAATAGAAAAAAAAATCTCTTAAGAGGTCAGTTTGACTATGGTGTTTGCCAACAACATACAAATGGATTCAGCATTCATACTCCTAGAGAGAGAGGCAGCACGTTTCTCCTTTGCTCCCGTATCTCAGGGCCTTGCTTCCAATTTGGATGCATGAAACAGTAGTTGTTAAATCTAATCGAGGTAGCCTGATCTCTCGGTCTGGGTTACTTTCAGCCACCAGGTGCCGTACAATTGTATACTGTAGTGGACAAGGGAGTTGGATCACCTTACACGTGGACCATAATAGAGTAAGATGACCCCAAATAGTTTTTGATTCCCCGCCTATGAGTAGTTTAAATAAGATGAGCTTCCTTTTACTTATTATATAATAAGGAATGTGCTGAAGTTGCGATCCAAAAAACTTGGATTCAAGTCTTGTCTTTGGCACTTAATGTATTATTAGCTCTGTGATTGTGGCAACACTCTTATCTCTGACTCAGTTTTCTCACCTTTAAAATGGGAAGAAAAATACCTGTAACACCTACATTAAAGGCCTGCTGTAGGCCATACTTAGATAATGTATGGAAAGTAATATTCACACTTAAAAAGACGAGGGATTATGAATGAATGAATGAATGAATGAATGAATGAATGGAGTGGGAGGACAAAAGGAATCAGTAAATACTTAGAGTATGCCACATGGGGATACAAGTGTAAAAATAAAGGGAATCCCTACCCACAAGTAACTTATACTCTAACTGGGGTCAATAGCACAAATAGAGTGGAGGAGTGTCCAGGGCAGGGCACTTTAGTCCTGAAATGAAAAGGATGGAGAATATAGAGAAGGGAGTCCAAAAGGCTTTCATTCTAACGGGGGAAAGATAACATATACAAAACGGGTAGAGAGGATGGCGGTTAAGTCTGGGTGAGGTGGCTTATCTGGACATTTGCTAAAAAAGGAAGTTTTAGGAAAGTTACCAGTGGAAAAGGGGCCCCAAAGAGCATAAGGACATAGATGGACACGGCTGCGTCAGGAAGGATGAGAACATTGATTTCCTTCTGGAACTGGAGGAGGCCTGGGGTTAGGAATGGCATGAGCCAGGCTGAAAATGTTTGGCCAGGCTGTCCAGAAGGACGCTGGGGAATAAGGAATGAAGCGAAGTACAGCTGATGTCTTTGCTAAATACAGGGTGGGGAGAGACTCAACCAACAGGACAATGGAGGGCCCAAAGCTGCACTTCTAAAAAAGAAAACGTGAAAATCCCGAGGCAGGGCCTCTGTTATGAATAGAGGTGACCAGTGTTGTGTAGGGCTGAAATATGGTTGTTTTCATCATCACTTTTACTCCCCCCCCACCCCTTGGAATTGACTTCTGCCATCACGCATTCAATTCCAGGGCCGATTTATTCCTCTCATCATAAGATAACACAATCCCGGCATCACAGGATCATAGAGTTAAAAGTTCTAATCCAACCTAAAAGCTATGGACTCTGGGGATCTTAGATCTCCACCTGGAAGGGTCTCAGCTGCCCAGTCCGAGCCTCTCTTCTTACTCTGGTCATAATGTGTTATTGTCAAAATCACAGTTGACCATAGACGATACTGAAAAGGAAAATCTCTCTGCCTTGAGCCATAGAAGTACACAGATCAAGTAAGGGTAGACCACTAGCGAATGCTGAATTTCCCAAGTTTATTCCTATTGTTCTTGCCCATACCTCGCGTCAGAAGCTCAAACTATTGTCAGAGTATATTCGGTATCTGCATTCCTAGTGCTTAGCACAGTAGCCAGCCCTGAGTAGGTGCTTAACAAAAGCTGATTGATTGATCCATTGGTGATGTTTCTGCTCCTCCAACCTTTTGTGACCCGGATGGTGTTTTGTGCTTTTGAGGCAGTCCGTCATCTGGAGAGAGCAGGCTGCTCTCAGGAGAGTTGTCAAGAAGCTCTAGATTCAAGTCTCACCAAGGATACCTTCTTGGCTGTGTAACTCTGGACAAACTCTCAGAGCCTCAGGCAACAGACTCAAGCTTCTTCCCAGTTGTTAAACTGCATGGGTAAAGCAAATATCTTGGTTCAACATTTCCTGTACTAATTAAATTACAAGTCTAGAACAAAAATATTATTGTTGTTGTTGTTACGTTGTCAGCTACAATGACTTCTAGGATAGAATTAGCTCATCAAAGTTTGTAGCAGTAAAAGGACCATCAGGCAAAAGTCTGTTTACCCCTAACAACTTACCAGTGCCTGATTCACCAGGCTGGAATGTTTGTCGAAATGACCCAACACCTTTGAAAAACAGAAATGCCACATTAAGGTTTAAAGAAGAAAAATGCTGCCAAGTGTGGGGAGTTTTTCCCCTCAGTCATCCCACAAGACATGATTGAATCTTGAAGTGATGCTTTTCCATGGGGATAATTTCTGAAGTGTCAGAATAAATAGCTCTCACTGACCCCCCTCAAAGGATCCCTCAATTCACAGTTTGGCACCTCATTTAACAAATTCTCAAATATTTTTCAGGTCCATTAGGGTTGGAGAGTAGCTCGTGATAGAAGAAAAGGGAAAAGGAAAGGGAAAAAAAATACCCAGGGAAAGGCTGAGAGAAGGCACAAATGTCCCGGAGAGAATGACGCTCCAGCCATTTTTGTGACTAGATGTGCCCACCAGCCTGCCATGGAGATCTAGACACGCGACACTTTCCTCCGCCTCTCCAAATTTAAATAATTTAAGCAGAAAACATTCCCTCCAGGCTGTAACGTGGGGAAAGAATATTTCCAGCCTGGAAATATTCTTTATAAACATCGAAGAGTTTTATTTTGTCTAGACATGAGCCATAAAGGGAGGAAATGATCAGTGATGATCATCCCACAGGCTCTTGGGAGCGAATAATTTCCTTTCCGAGATACTGGATGCTGTTGCTTTAACTTGGTTGATACCCTGATTGAACTCTTTCCTCCCTTGGTCTTCCTTCAACCCTCGGCTTGAGCCTCCTGAGAGCGTTGGGTGAGCGTGTGAGGTAGCTAGGATTGAGCTGGAAGAAGAACTCTGTCTCCATCTGTGGGCATGGGGCAGCTTGAAGCTCGGCACGTTCTCCACGAGGACCCAGAGGTGTCTTTTCCTCCTGGGGTGTGGAAGCCCGGGGTCGAGCTGCACTCACTGTCAGGAACCGAGAAGGAGGAATTCCAAGCAATGCAGGACTTTCCCAGATGGAAAACTTGACAATATTGGTACCTCCTGCAGAACGCACGTAGGACAGCATCGCCATGGAGAAAATCTCCAATGGCTGGGGCAGCTTGCCGTGGCCCACCCTTCTGTGCTTCTCAATCGTAGGTTGCCACAGTATGACTCAGAAGTCTCCCTCTGGAAGCTTCCTCAGCACGGGGGCCTCCTCACTCGGGACGAGCCGTCCATTCTCGGAGCTGCCTCACCCTGCAATATTTCTCCAGGCCGCAACCCCCCGTCACCCATTGGCGAGCCCCTTCTGGTGTTCCATTTGGGGAAGGGGCCCAGGCGGGGCTTCCACGCCACGCTCGGACCTCCTTACCTGCCTTCTCTTCTCTCTCCTTTCGGGGCTTTGTCTTCCCTCATTTCCATGGGAGCTCCTTGAGGTCGGTCAAGAACTAGCCTCTCCTGCTTCCCTTTCGCCTGCTTGTATGCCGAGCACTCAGGACAGCGCCGGCAGCATCGCCAGTGCTCAGGCCTTGATGAAAATCAATGAATCCTCCGACTGTCAGGAGCGTTTCATAACCACAGCTCCTGGGCCCTTCGTGCTTCCAGTTGGGCGGGATCTCGAGGCTTTGCAAAATCCTAAAACCTTCTCAAGAGCCCTTCCCAGCCTTTATTTTGCAAGCTCTCGGGGTGTTTCCAATTATCTCAAGGAATGAGCAGGACAGTCTCCAACCACAAGCCACTTTAATGGGGTCGGAGCTCCGCATCTGGAGTCAAAAGTCCGGGTCGGATTCTTAGTGCTCCCCATCAAAGATGGGGGCGATGGCGCTCCTGGTTGCCTGGGTCGTCTACCCTTTCCAAAGGCAGGGTGGTAGGGTGGGCAGAGGAGGGCCCGGCCTGCACGTCAGGAAGGCCTTCCTGGCCCCTGGACTCTGGGGGAGCTACTCCAGGTTCTTCTCTCTCAGCTCCTTGATGTGCAGAGCCGGGGCCGTGGAGGTGGGGGCCTCTGAAGCTCCTTCTGGTCTAGATCCAGGACCCCACGTGGGTGACCTTGTGAGGGTGAAGGGTTAATGTTTTGGGTGGGGCAGGAGAGCAGCTTGATAAAACACAGAACAATTCGTCCATTTTGAGTAAAGTTCAGAGAGGAGAGAGAACGGAGGAAAGGGAGGCTCAAGTCCCGATCCTAACTAAAAGTTCTAAGAAAACTTCTTCTGACCTAAGGAAGGAAGGAAGGAAGACCCTGAGGAAGGATCTAACTGCCCAACTCTGGGTCTGTAGAGTCCGGGGCTCAGACCAGCCCCTTTACCGCTCTAGCTCTGGGGACCTATAAATGAGGTTTCATCTCATTGGATCCTCAGCGTCCTGAGACGTAGCCACTATTATCATCCCCTTTGGGTAGAGGAAACGGAGGCAAAGGGAGCTCGTGTGACTTGTCCAGGGTCCCACAGCCAGGACATATCTGAGGTGGGATTCGCAGCCCGGTTGTCGAGCTCCACTGTGTCATGTTGTCTGACATTGGGAAAGGCCTTGAATCACAGAAACAGAGTCCCGGAAAGAGAGGAAAGGTTCCCGGTGCAGTGACTGGAGCAGGGACTCCGAAGGCTCTGGGGACACTTACTATGGGCCTTCCTTGGACAAGTTGCTTCCCTTCTCCGGGGCTCAGTTTCCTCTTGTGTATAACGAGAGGGGTGGACCCAGGAGTCCCCAGTCTATTGGCATATCAGAAACCACCTTTTCTGAGCCCCGATTGAACAAAGCAGCATCCCCTGCCAAGCAAAATACACCCGACAAGTCATCGGGTGTTTGTTTGCTTTTCTAAACTCTTGCCTTTCGTCTTAAAATCAACACCGAGTATTGGTCCCAAGGCTGAAGAGCAGAATGATCTAGGCATTGGGGGTAAGTGACTCTCCCAGTGTCACACAGCTAGGAAGTGTCTGAGGGCAGATTTGAACCCAGAACCTCCTGCCTCTGGGCCGGCTCTCCATCTACTGAGCCACTTTGCCGCCCCCCTCCCCCCCCCAGTATCTCTTCTACAAAACTCTGAATAAACGTCCCATTTGAAGAGTGGCCTCAGGAAAGAGCTCAGCTTCCGTGAGAAGGTCTGAAAAACAAGCGGCCTCCCTCCCTCCTTCCCTCCCTCCCTCCCGAAGAGCAGGGCTTCTCCCCGGCCTCCTGGGCTGCTCAGGAAATTGTCTTGCAGAGAATAATCCTGGTCGGAAATGGTGCCTCCTGGGGAGCCTCCCCAGGGAAGCCGTCAGGTGTCTGTCCAGAGATGGGGCTTGGCCGGAGCCGGGCTCCCTGCTGGGAGCGCCACGCCAAGCCTGAGGAACAGAATCCTGTTCTAGGCCTGAAGGAGAGAGGGGGGCATCCTGACGTGTTTGCAGAAGACACACACGTGTCCTGGCGCACACACATGTGCGTGTGTGTGTGGACGGAAACTCTGAGCCGTGTAGAAAAGGAATCTCTGTTCTAACCGATCCCACCAGTGGATGTCCTGCTTCTGCTTGAAGAGCCCTCGCTCCGGGCAGCCCATTCCACTGGGAAACAGCTTCAGGTTTTAGAAACCTTTTGTAGGCAGAGACTTTTGGTCTAGAGAAGTGGCTGGTGGCCCAGCGGTTAGAGCTCTGGTCCTGCAGTCCAGAATACCTGAGATGAAATTCAGCCTCCGATGCTTACTAGTCGTGGGATCCTGTGCAGCTCCCTTAATGTCTGCTACCTCAGTTTGCCCAACTGTAAAATGGGGCCGACAGGATTTACCTCCCAGGATTGTTTTGAAGATCGAAGGACAAAGAATATTTGTAAAAAAAAAAAAAACACCAACTGCTTAGCTCAGTCCCTGACACACAGTAGGAGCTTTGCCAGCCTTTCTGTCCCTCCCTTGAATTTTTCACCCATCACTCGTGCTTATGACTTCTGGGGTCCCGCACAAAAGGTCTCCATGCCAGTCTCTCGGATGCTTACATACAGATACATTCGCCGTCAATCTTCTCTTCTGCAGCCTCACACCCTTTATTTGGTACTCATCTTGCTCGAACTCAGGATCCTCTATTCTCCTCCTTTTCCTCCCTTGGATCTTCTCCCACGTTCAATGTCCTTCCAAAATGGCAGTGACAAGATTTGAATACAGTGCCCTAGACGGCATCTGGCCAGGACAGGGGCCCCAGGACTAAGGACATCTCCTCCTGAGAAGGTTCACCTCCAAGCAGCCAGGCATCCCTGGAACGCTGTCCAGTTAGCCTATTATGCTATTATATTATATTATACTATTACGCTCTCTCTTTTGTAATTGTGAAGCCGATTTAATTTTTATTTTCTTTGTTTCGAACATTTTTAAAATTGATTTCCATCGAGAAGACAAGCGATTGTCATCAGTTTCACATGTGAAGTGAAATGAAAGGTTTTTCCATCTTTGCCATGTTGCAAGAAACACAAAATGAGGAAAAATCAAGTGAAAAAAGTCAATATGCTGGAGTGATATTTTCTCTTTTTCAACCATGGAGCTTTAGATTTAGCCCTATTGAATGGCACGTCCTCAGCGCCAGACCAATGCTCTTAGGCTGCTCTTTGGATCTTCAGTCCGTCATCCCTCTTAGCCGTTAGCCCTTTCATTTGGTGTCTCCTGTGAACCTGGAAATTGTGCATCAAAGACATTGCAAAGCCGAGGTCAGCTCGGAGGCCAAACGGAGATCCTTGGAGACGTCGTTCTCTTCTATTATTCCCAAAGGCATGTGAAAGCAAGTTACCCACTTTACAAAATTTTTGAATTTAAATATTTCCCTCCCTGACTTTCCTGGCTTTCTCCCTCCCTGAGACCACAAAGGATCTTACAGAGATTTTATACGTAGTCACATAAAACGATTTGTTTGTCCTATTAGTGAGAGAGATCTTGAGCAAAAAAGAAGAGAAAAGGAAGGGAAATCGAGTATGTTTTGGTCTGCATTCAGATGACATCAGTTCTTTGTCTGCAGTTAGATCACCTTTTTTATCTGCGATTGCCTCCGATCACTCTATTGCTGAGAATGGCTAGATCCTTCAAAGTTGCTCATTATACAATGTTGCTGTTTCTGTGTACAATATTCTTCTGGTTCTGCTCACTTCATTTCATCAGTTAATACGTCCTCCCAGATTTTTCTGAAGCGATTCTGCCCATTATTTCTTATAATTCAATAATATTCCATTACAATACTATATCACGACTTACTCAGCCATTCTCCAATAGAGGGAAGTTCCCTCAGTCTCCTTTCCTACCACAAAAAAGGGCTGCTACAAATAATTTTCATGCCAATAGATCCTTTTCCTTAAAAAAAAAATCTCTTTGGAATAGAGCCCTAGTAGTGGTACTGCTGGATGAAAGGGCAAGCAGAGTTTTAATGCCTTTTGGGCATAGTTACAAACTGCTCTCCAGAATGGTCGAACCACCTCACAGCTCAACCATCAATCCATTAGTGTCTATTTTTTCCCACATTCCTTCCAACACTTATCATGTTCCTTTTCTGTCATGTAAACCAATCCAGTAGGTGGGAGGTGGTACCTCAGAGTTGTTTTAATTTGCATTTCTCTAATCAAGAGTTATTGAGAGGAGGCAGACCCAGGTTTCCAATCCTACCCTAGAGAGTAGCCATTTGGACATAGTAGAGTTAGCTCCGCAGGGCTTCCATTTCTTTATCTCTAAAATGGGGAACGAGGGCAGCTGGGTAGCTCAGTGGAGTGAGAGCCAGGCCTAGAGACAGGAGGTCCTGGGTTCAAATCTGGCCTCAGACACTTCCCAGCGGAGCGACCCTGGGCAAGTCACTTGACCCCCATAGCCTACCCTGACCACTCTTCTGCCTTGGAACCAATACACAGGATTGACTCCAAGATGGAAGGTGAGGGTTAAAAAAAAACAAGAGTTGTCGAGAGCATTTTTTTCATGACTACAGATAGTTTTTATTCCTTCATCTGAAAACTGCCTGTTCATATGTTTTTGAGCCTTTACCAATAGGATGACTTTTTTCCATAAATTTGACTCATTTCTCTATATATTTGAGAAATGAGACCTTTATTGGAAATATTTGGGTATGAAACACCTCCACCCCAGCTTTCTGTTTTCCTTCTGATCTTGGTTGCATTGGTTTAGTTTGTACAAACCCTTTTTAATTTAATAGAATTGAAACGATCTGTTTTATATCTTATATTGCTCCCTGGAGATTTTTTGACAAAGTGACAGTGAACCAGACATGCTCTAAATCTAGTCATTCAAACAGTTCTCAATTAATCTAATTATATTATCTGCTCCTCCATATGTCTTCATCTTTTGCAATATATGTATATATATATATGAATTATTTGTCAAATTATAATACTCCATCTCTCCGCTTCTTAATTCGCATCTGTGACTTACAGGGTGGGTGTCAAGAGGATTGATGACTCTTATGCTCAGGAATCTAGGGAAAACCCTGGAGGGCTAAGTTTTCGTTTTTCTCTAAGTCTATCACACATGAACCCTCATCTGGCTTGCTCTCAAATGATTATCAATTAGCTACACAGTTGATGATCTCTTAGAAACAGATATTTGCCAATGCAATATTGCAAATGTTTTGGGGTAAAATATGCTGCCCCCCCAAACAATCAAAAAACAAATTAGAACACACTCCCTTACTTTTAGGCACAGAGAGCAGGTGAGTCATGGATTTTTGGCAGAGAGAGAGCTTCAGCAGATGTCTGGATAATTGAAGTACCCCATCACTGTGATAGCATGCCTTTAGGTCCCATGCTTGTCAACATTTCCCAAACTCCTCCATGGTTCCCAGTTTTTGTTCAGGTGGTTTGTAGTACACTTTGACAAAAAAATAAAACGACAAAAAAAAAACCAACCAAAAACACCCATTTCTCTCTCCATTGATCTCCCCTTGAAGTGTTCACGATTATGCTTTTTCTCTCTTACTGCTGGATTTCCCCCTATGAGAATTGCTTATTCATGCTCTTATCCTTCATCCCCGCTTCTGAGTAGGCTCGAGCTCCCCAGAGTCACATTTCAGTAATGGTTTGCCTCCCCCCAGGCTCAATGTTACCTTTGAGTCTGGCTTCTCCAAGGACCAATTTGCCACCAGACAAGTGCTGTTCTTCTTAATTGATGGTCATGGTTTGTGCATTTGGGTATTTACATTTGAGGTCATGGATTTTATTACTACATCACACCATCCAGAGTTCTCTGTCTCTGCGTTTCTGTCTAACAAACACCCACACCGAAGTCAAAGAAGCTTTCTTTTCTATCTATTCTGCCTCTTAGCATCTGGGCCAGTGATTCCCAAAGTGGGCGCCACCGCCCCCTGGTGGGTGCTGCAGCGATCCAGGGAGTGGTGATGGCCACAAGTGCATTTACCTTTCCTATTAATTGCTATTAAAATTAAAAAAAAATAATTTCCAGGGGCTAAGTAATATTTTTTTCTGGAAAGGGGGTGGGAGGCCAAAAAAGTTTGGGAACCACTGCTCTAGGCGATCCTATGTAATGTTATTGCTTTTCAGACTCAGTTTCTCCATGGATGAAATAAGATTGGATTCTAGCTAAATCTATAGTCCTTCAGTGGTACATATGTATATGTGTGTGTGAATACATATATATGTGTATGTATATATACACACATATACACACACATACCACAGATAGAAAAAAACCCATAAACACAGACATACACATTAACTATTTGAAGACAGAGTCCAACCCCTGCCTCTCCCAAACTATTACCACTCTAGAAAAATACTCCAGTGACTCATCTTTTCCTCCTCTCTCCCTCTAACAATACTGTGACTTTCTGTGTGTTCAAAGGCAAGGAAGTTTCACTGCAGGCAATTAATGAATGAAGGAGCCTTTTTTCCCCCTTCAGATGGGTGGTGTGGAATTATAACATAATGAAGGGTTCCAGAGTTCAAGTTCTACTAATTAGCCTATATAATCTACCTGGTAGAGTTAACATTCCCTCAGATAGAACAAGGACCTCTGGCACAGTGAAGGAGCATCAAGGGATCCAGGCTTCATGGGAGCTGATAATTAAGATGGGCTCACACCGAAACTGGCTAGGAAAAAAATGTGTGCACGTACGTACATGGGCACACTCACACACCTTCACATGTACTTTTCCACCCCCTAAAGGAAGGCAATAATATTTGTCATTTCTTGAACAGTTGAGGGCTGATGATTTGTATTATATATGTATATATATATATATGTATAATATATATTAGTTAATTTGATCTTCATAACAATTGTGTGTGACACATACTAGAGGCGTTGGTCTCCCCATTTTAGAGATAAAGAAATGGAAGCCCTGCGGAGCTAACTCTACTATGTCCAAATGGCTACTCTCTAGGGTAGGATTGGAAACCTGGGTTTCTGAATCATTTTCTTTCCACTGTGCCAGACTTTCTCTTAATAGGGTGCCTTCTTTAGCTCCTTCAGGCAGTCATTCAACAAACATTTATTGGGTACTTCCCATGACTCAGGTATGTCACATCCTTGAACCACTTTGAAAAACCTTCTTCTCAACCACTTGTGGATGACCAGATGGCACTGAATATTAGGGCAATAATTCAGTCTCTAGGTGACATTTACAGCCTAGTTCTAGTGCCTATGTGCCTATAACATGGTAGAGGGTACCTTTCAAGCCACAGCATGAATACTATCTCCTATAATTATAACTACCATTTCTATAGTGACTTTAGGCTTGCAAAACACTATTAAATGGTAAATGAGGGAAAAATAATAAGGGGCTGAATGGAAAACAATTAATGCTCATTGTATTGATTTTATATATTAATATGTCTCCCACTCTAAAGAAGTTTTTAGTTCTATTCTCTCTCTCTCTCTCTCTCTCTCTCTTTCATAGACATCTTTTAAGATATGACTTGGTTTAGGTCTGCGAGGTTGAACTTTCTAGAGGGGCAGGTAATGTGAGAAATATCCTCAGGCAGGCATGGAGAGGGAGAAGGGAACAGATGGGCCCTGTATCTCTCTTATTTTCTAGTAACTATCTCTGGCAAAATTTGTTTGGGGCAATAGCATGTGTACCCACAGAGAGAGTTCTGAGTGTCCCTTCTGGCACATGTGCCATAGGTTTGCCATCATGGGTCTAGGTCATCTCTTTTTTTTATTATTAAATTCTAAAAATATTTATTTTTTAGAAAAGTTAACATGCTTACATAATTCATGCTCTTACTTTCCCCTTACCCCTGACCTCCCCCCCCCCACCCATGGCCATGTGCATTTCCACTGCTTTTAACACGTGTCATTGATCAAGATTAGGTCATCTCTTTTAAGGTCCCTTTTTGACTCTCATATTCAGGGATTCCAAAGAGGAAAATAGGATTCCATTTTTAAAATCTCCATCTTCCCCATGATGATTTCATTTTGAACCCCTACTTTTCTTTCTTTTTAATAGTTATTCACACATTTAGATTTCGGGCACCTTAGAGCCCTGCTTCATCACCATGAAAGACACATGTCTTAATTAGGAACTCATTTCTCCTTCTCTGGTCTACATCTTGAAAACAAGAAGAGAAATTGTTTTGTCACATTAGCTCCACCCTTTCCCCCATATTTTACAAATGAAGTAACTGAGGTCTAGAGAGACCAAATAATTTTTCCAAGGGTATACAGTTATTAGTGAAGAGGATTTAAAACTTGTTTGAAGCTTGTCAGTTAACTCTCAACAAACTCATGGTCTCATCAGTATTTTTTTCCATCAGATCAGACTGCAAACCTTACATTTCTTCCCATTTTTTACAATTTGTACAATGCTTAGTCATATTTTCTCATAAATATACTAGGAACCCTAAAATGCTGGAGGCCTTTTATTTCTTTTACTACCTAGATACTAATGTTAATTTTGTAATATTAGGCAAAGGAATTTATTTATTTTTTTTAAACCCTTGTACTTCGGTGTATTGTCTCATAGGTGGAAGAGTGGTAAGGGTGGGCAATGGGGGTCAAGTGACTTGCCCAGGGTCACACAGCTGGGAAGTGGCTGAGGCCGGGTTTGAACCTAGGACCTCCTGTCTCTAGGCCTGACTCTCACTCCACTGAGCTACCCAGCTGCCCCCATGGAATTTATTTTTTAAAGACTGTTCGATGGTTTATCATGGTTATCTGGAATGTGTCAAAATAAAGAGGATGTACATAAGAGTTTGATATTTTCATTTATTAATGTGAACAAGATAGGATTCATAAATGTTTTATTTCTGTTTAACCAAGGCAATGAAATATGACTTAAAATTTCATTTGAATATGTTTTTGTTCCTATGAAATCTAACATTTAAAATTTAAAAATTTAATCTATAATATACTTGAAGTATAATAGAAAAACCAACTAAAATCTAGTTGAAATAATTAGCAACTTTAGCAAAATTGCAGGATGTAGAATAAACCTACATAAATTATCAGCATTACTATATGTTACCAGCAATTTTCAGCAGTAAGAAATAGAAAGGGAAATTCAATTTAAAATAACTTTAGACAATATAAAGTACCTGGGAGTCTACCTGCCAAGACAAACCCAGGAACTATATGAACACAATTATAAGAATCTCTACATAAATAAAGACATTTAAATAATTGGAGAAACAACAATTATCATGGGTCATCTGAAGCAATATAATAAAAAATGTCTCTTCTCCCTCATTTAATTTACTTATAGAATGTCATATTAATCAAAATGCCAAGTAGTAGGAAATAATAATGCTAATAATAGAACTAGAATAATAAAAAATTAAATGCAACAGGAGGAACAAAAGTTCAAGGCTATCAAGGGAATCAATGGGGAAAAGGAAAGAAGGGGACATAGAAGTGCCAAATCTCAAAGTACTAGTGCAAATATATTAATAGCAATTATTTTTGTGGCAACAAAGAATTGGAAATTGAAGGGATGTTCATCAATTGGGGAATGACTGAAAAAATTATGGTATATGATGGTGATGAAATACTATTGTGTTACAAGAAATGATGAACAGTATGAATTCAAAAAAAACTGGAAAGATCTATATGAACTGATGCAGAGTGAAATAAGCAGAGACAGAACATCATACACAGTAACAGCAATATTGTGGACTGATCAACTGTCAGAAACTTAGCTGCTCACAGCTATCCAGGACAATTCTAAAGGAATTATGACAAAGAATACTATCTACCTCCATAAAAAGAACTTGTTGGAGTAGGAATGCAGATAAAAGCATACTGTTTTTTCACATTAGTTTATTTGTGTTTTCATTTTGAATTTTGGTTTTATATGAGTATTCTCTTACAACAATGACCAATATGGGGATTATGTTTTACTTGATAATAAATTAATAACTCAGACTGACCGGTCGGGAGGTACAGCCAGATATGGCTCGAGAGCCATACGTTGCCGACCCCTGCTCTAAGCGATCATCCTAGTGAAAATATCAATAATGTGGAAATAGGTCTCAATTGATGACACATGTAAAACCCAAAGGAATTGCATGTTGGCTATGGGAGGGAGCTGAAAGGAGGGGAGGGAAAAACATGAACCATGTTACCATGTAAAATTTTTCTTAATTAATTAAAAAAAGAAAGAAGAAATATAGGCAATCAAACCTAGTTTATAAGAATAAGAACCAATTGATAAATGGTTGAAAGAAAAGAAGAAGCAGTTTTCCAAGGGAAAAATAGAGAGTATCAATAGTCAAATGAAAAAATTCTCCAAATCACAAGTAACTAGAAAAATACACATCTAAACATCACTTAACTAACACCCATTAGATGGACTAAGATGAAAGGAATGTAAATGATAAATGTTCAAAGTCATATGGGAAAATAAATACAGTAATGGACTGTCAGTGGAGCTGTGAACTCATCTTACCATTCTAAAGAAAAATTTGGAATTCTGACCAAAGGTTTATAAAACTGTGCATAACCTTTGACCCAGCAATATCAATACCAATCAGAGGTCAAGGAAAAAGAATAAAAGGGACCTATGTGTACAAAAAATATTTATAGTAATTATTTTTTGTGGTGGCAAGATTTGGAAATTAAGAGGATGCCTATTAATTGAGTAAACTAGTTATGGTATATGTAAGAAATAATGAAGGAGATGGTTTCTGAAAAGTTTGGAAGGATGTATACGAATTGTTCCAGAATGAAGTAAACAGAACTAAGATAACATTGCACATGGTAACATTAATATTGTAAAGATAACTATGAAATACCCAAGAACTCTGATGAATACAGTGATCTACCACAATTTCCAAAACCTCAAGATAAAAAACTCTATCCTCCTCCATTTAGAGAACTTAAGAACTCTAAGTAACAAATAAAGTATTTTTCTCTTTCTTTACAGAACATGGTCAATGCAGAAATGTTTTCCATGACTTTCTATGTATAATGAAGCTGTTTGTATTTAATGAATATTGTATTTCTTAATTAGTTTGGGAAGGCATGGAAAGAGGGTTAAACATTTGGAACTGTAAATATAAAACAAAATGGAATAGAGAAGGACAGAATAAAAAAAAAAGATGCCAGGTCCTAAGAGCCACAGAAAGGTTCTGTTTGTTTTAAAGAAACTACAGAATACTACCTACAATACCACAACTATTAGATTGAGAGCTCTTTGTGGGCAAAGACTGGGGTTTCCCTTGTTTTATACTTTCAGGGCTTAATACAGTGCTTCCCAACATATGTATTTTTTTAAACCCTTGTGCTTTGGTGTATTGTCTCATAGGTGGAAGATTGGTAAGGGTGGGCAATGGGGGTCAAGTGACTTGCCCAGGATCACACAGCCGGGAAGTGGCTGAGACCGGGTTTGAACCTAGGACCTCCTGTCTCTAGGCCTGACTCCCAACATATGTTTTAAAAATGTTTAATGACTGACTGACTTGCCTATGAGAAGTAGCAGATGGAACATGGTAAATTAGAAAAGAAGATGGGTTGGTCCCATAATGAAAGCAGTAAAATATTAGAATGCAGAGGCTGAAGTCTTCAATGCAAAAGGTCAATATATTTGGAGATAAAGAATCTGTAAATTAATACTTCCTAAGACATTTTCTGTCTGACTTTGGGTAAGTCACTTAACTCATCTGGGCCTCAGTTTCTTTATTTGTATGATGAGGGGCTTGGAGCAATTAACTCCTAATGTCCTTTCCATCTCTTAATCTAGTCTTCTCCATTAGGCAGATTCTCCCTGGAGAGTTTCTGGAAAGATGTGATACAGCTGAAAGAGGAAGCAGACAACAGAAAATAGAGCTTGTGCTCTGCCAATGGAGGGGGCACCTGTGCCACTTAGCTCATGGATCCATTGTACTATTCACGTGTGACATGAGACACACGTGTTACTCAATCATTCTCCTGGACTCGAGGAGGAAACATGATGTTCTCCTTTCTCTGCATCTGTTTTGAAGCTGCTCATCAGGAGAATAGTTTGGCATTCCTGAGGACTTAGATGATGCAGAGAAGGGAAAAAACCAACCAACCAACCAATCTATGTCCACAGCAAGTAATAGTGCCCTGAAGGGTCACTTTGGAGGGGGTGGAATGAAGCCGTATGTGTTTAACAAGTTTTGTATTTCTTGTCTTAATTGGAATATCTGGTTTCATATTGGGATTTCCAAAGGTAACATATATATGGGTCAAAGCCAAGAGGCAGAGCCACAAAAGAGACCAAGAGGCTGCTAGGGACTTTGAACCTGTCTTCATCAGGCTGGCATCTGTGGCTCCGAATCCCCAAACTTGTGTTAGTTGGCCTCGACTGACAGTGGAGGAAAAGTTGCTTCTGTGGAAGCTTAAAATTTGACTGTGTATGTGTGTATTTGTGTGTGTAGAATGAAAGAAAACCTTCCTCGTTCCCTTTGCTCTGCCTCAGCAGCATACTAGAGCCAACCAAGGCAAGTGATTGTAGGAGGCCAGTTGGGGAACCCATCTGTCTGGAGCCTGCCTCAGTCCCATTGTCAAACTCTGTATATGTGTTTGTGTCTGCACATGTGCATTGAGTGTGTGTGTGTGTGTGTGTGTGTGTGTGTGGTGACTGGCAGGGCTTCCACACATTAGACATTTAATAAATGCAGAAAAGGTGATGATTTAATTGTCAAGTTGAGGAAATGTCCTGTTTTCCTGACAGGATCTGTTTCAGCTAGGTGTGTGTGTGTGTGTGTGTGTGTGTGTGTGTGTGTGTGTGTGTGTGTGTGTGTGTGTGTGTGTGTGTGTNTGTGTGTGTGTGTGTGTGTGTGTGTGTGTGTGTGTGTGTGTGTGTGTGTGTGTGTGTTGGGCATCCTGTTGAGCTCCTGGTTTTGAAAAAAGCTTCAGGGGTGTCTCATTGCCTTAGAGAGTCTGCTGAGGCAATAGGAGAGAAGCTGTACCTCCTTAGCTGGTTCTTGGGTCTTTTTTGGAGGACTGCACTTCCCTGAAAAGGAAGAAGAGACTTACCCTGAACAAAAATAAGTGATGGTAATGATGATTCTCGTGGTCATTTTGCTTGTAGATTTACAAAACACAACGGCCAGTAAGTCAGAGTTTGAGTGCAAGTTATCTGCCCCCTCCATCTTCTATGCCCTTTAAACACAGGCAAACTGGGATTGAGAGAGATTACAACTGAGTCATTGCCTCAGACCCAGGGTATCTGAAACTAGACGGAAGCCTTCCTGCCTGAATTATTTGTTGTCTGTTGGTTTATTTGTTTCCCAAGCACAATTTCCTGGCACATAGTAGGCGCTTAATAAATGCTTACATATAAAGCAATAATTAGGAGTTCTTTTCCCCAATTATATGACAATAAATCTAATAATCTAGATGAAAAGGATAAATATTTATAAAAATATAAATTACCCAGGTTAACAAAAGAGGGAATACAATACTTAAATAATCCCATCTCAGAAAAAGAAATTGAACAAACCATCAATGAATTCCCTTAAAAAAAAGCCCCATGGCCAGGTGAGTTCACAAGTGAATTCTATCAAACTTTTAAAGAGCAGTTAATCCCAATACTATACAAACTATTTGGCAAAATAAGCAAAGAAGGATTCCTAACTAATTCTTTTTCTGACACAAATATGGTGCTGATACCTAAGCGTGGAAGACCAAAAACAGAGATAAAATTAGAGATCGATTTCCTTAATGAATATTGATAGAGAAATCTTAAATAAAATGCTAGCAAAGAGACTATAGCAATATTTCACAAGGATTATTTACTATAATCAGGTGGGATTTATGCTAGGAATGCAAACCCGGTTTAATATTAGGAAAACTACCAGCAAATTTGGCCACATCAATAACCAAACTAAAAGAAATCACATGATTATCTCAATAGATACAGAAAAAAAAAACCTTCAAAATATTTCAAAACCATTCCTATTAAAAACACCAGAAATCATAGGAATAGATGGGTGTTTCTTTAAACTAATAAGTAGTTTTACTAAAACCATCAGCAAGTATCATCTTCAATGGGGATAAGTTAGAAGCCTTTTCAGTAAGATCAGGGGTGATGTAAGGGTGTCTATTATCACTATTATTCTTTAATATTATACTAGAAATGTGAGTTATAGCAATGAGAGAAGAAAAAGTTACAGTAGGCAAAGAGGAACTTGTACTTTTACTCTTTGAGGATGATATGATGGTATACTTAGAGAATCCTAGAAAATCAACTAAAAATCTAGTTGAAATAATAGCTTTAGCAAAGTTGTAGTATACAAAACAAATCTCCATAAATCACCAGCATTTATATATATATATATATATTATATATATATATATATGTATATCTACATATATATATTTCCAACAAAGTCCAGCAGCAAGAGTTAGAGAGATAAATTTCATTTAGAATTACTCTAGACCAGTGATGGGCAAACTTTTTTTTTTAACATTTATTAATATTTATTTTTAACATGGTTACATGATTCATGCTCCACCTTTCCCCTTCACCCCCCGCACTCCCCCCACCCATGTGCATTTCCACTAGTTTTGTCATGTGTCCTTGAACAAAACCAATTTCCAAATTGTTGGTAGTTGCATTGGTGTGGTAGTTTCGAGTCTACACCCTCAATCATGTCCACCCCGACCCATGCGTTCATGCAGTTGTTTTTCCTATATGTTTCCTCTCCTGCAGTCCCTCCTCTGAATGTGGGTAGCATCTTTACCATAAATCCCTCAGAATTGTCCTGGGTCATTGCATTGCTGCTGGTTCAGAGGTCCATTACATTCGATTTTACCACAGAATGTCAGTCTCTGTGTATAGAGTTCTTCTGGCTCTGCTCCTTTCGCTCTGCATCAGTTCCTGGAGGTCTTTCCAGTTCACATGGAATTCCTCCAGTTTATTATTCCTTTTAGCACAATAGTATTCCATCACCCGCATATACCACAGTTTGTTCAGCCATTCCCCAATTGAAGGACATCCCCTCCTTTTCCAATTTGTGATGGGCAAACTTTTTAAAGAGGGGGCCAAAGGAAAGGAAATGCTTCTCTGTCAGTCTGTTTCTAAGGCAACTCTTTTAAAGTTTCATTGTATGGTATCCTACTCATTGTATTCGTCAGATTAGGAATAATGTCACATGACCTGATAGAACATTTCAGGAGGCCCCCCTCCCACATCTGGCCCATGGGCCATAGTTTGCCTATCACTGCTCTAGACAATATAAAATACTTGGGAATTTATTTGCCAAACCAAACACAGGAATTATATGATCACAGTTACAAAACACTTTTCACACAAATAAAGACAGGTCTAAACAATTGGAAAAACATTAATTGCTCATGGGTAGGTCAAACTCATATAATAAAAATGACAATTCTAACTAAATTAATTTACTTATTCAGTGCCATGCAAATTAATCTACCAAAAACTATTTTATACAACTAGAAAAATAATAACAAAATTCACTTTCAAAAAAGATCAATAATATCAAGGCAATTAATGAAAAAACCATGAAGGATGGTAGCCTAGCAGTACCAAATCTTAAACTATACTGTAAATCAATAATCTTTAAAATAGTCTGGTGCTGGCTAAGAAATAGAATAGTGGATTAATGGAAGAGAGGGATAAATGACTTTAACAATCCAGCTTTGGGGATAAGAATGCATTTTTTGACAAAAAACTGCTGGGAAAACTGGAAAACTGTATGGCAAAAATTAAGTATAGACTAATGTCTCCCACCCTCTACCAAGATAAGAACAAAATGGGTATCTAATTTAGACATAAAGGGTAATACTTTAAGTAAATTAGAGGAACATAGAATAGTTTATTTGTTAGATCTTGGAGAAGGGAAGAATTTATGACCAAACAATGGCTTGAGAACAGAACAAGATATAAAATAACTAATTTGACTCTATTAAGTTAAAAAAAATTATACAAACAAAGTCAATGTAACCATGTGTAGAAGGGAAACAATACACTGGGAAATTTTTCTACAAATCATTCCCTAATTGACAAATGGCCAAAGGATGTGATAAATAGTTTTCAGATGAAGAAATCAAAGTTGTCAATAATCATATAAAAATGTTCTAAATCACTCTTGATTGTAGAAATTCAAATTAAAACTATCTTTAGGTACCATCTCATACCTGTAAGATTAGCCAATATAATAACAGCAAAGGAAAGTGATAAATGTTGGAGGGGATGTGGCAAAATTGGAACTCTACTGCATTGATGGAGTTGTGAACTTGTTTGATCATTCTAGAGAGCAACTTAGAACTCTGCCCAAAGAGCTATAACACACTGCACACACCCTTTGATTCACTAATATCACTACTAGTTCTATATCCCAAAGGAATAAAAAAAGGGTGGGGAGAGGACATACTTGTACAACAATATACATAGCTTGGTCTGTTATTTGGTGGCAAAGAATTGGAAATTGAAAGGATGTCTATCAATTGGGGAATGGCTGAATAAATTGTGGTATATGATGGTGATGGAATACTTTTGTGCTGTAAGAAATGAACAGGATGATTTCAGAAAGAACTGGAAAGACCTATATGAAATGATACAGCGTGAAATAAGCAGTACCAGGAGAACCTTGTACACAGTAACAGCAATATTATGGAATGATTAATTGTGATAGACTTAACTATTATCAGCAATAAAATAATCCAGAACAATTCTGAAGAACTTATAACAAAGAATATTATTAACATCCAGAGAAAGAAGTACTGGAATGGGAATGCAGATCAAAGCATGTGATTGTTCATTTTAGCTTATTTGGGTTTTGTTTTGGGGTTTTGGTTATATATGATTATTCTCTTACAAAAATGACAAAATATGGAAATATATTTTTCATGTTTTACATAGAGAACTCAAATCAAATTGCTTGCCAGCTCTGGGACAGGGGAGGGAAGGGAAGGAAAGAGACAAATTGAATCATTTAAGTTTGGAAAACTTTTGTAGATATTTGTTATTACGTGTCATTGGGAAAATAAGATATCTTAATTATTAAAAAACAAAAAATCACAATTAGAGAGCTCTTTGAAAATAAAAAAGAAAAAATGCTTAAATATTTATTGATTCATGGTCCCATATATAAGATTCTTTTACTTATGCCATATAGGCTTTGGTTAAATGTGACATGAAAACAAAAGTGTGTGGAGATTTTTCCTTGTGCCTTGGGGTTCCTCAATAAATACTCATTGAATGATATCTTAAACAGTGGATAGAGTATTGGCCTTAACTGCCACCCTCTGCTGGCAACTGGAGAGATGGAACCAATGTATTAAAAAATGCATTCCACCTCTGGAGAGCTCCCAAACAAATCTAAGAAGGCATTGACAATCCAAACATCAAAAGTGCAGATCAGAACACAAAAGATGAGTGTCATGAAGCCACAGAAGGAGGAATGCATGGTGGAAAAGTGGCCCAATCTGGCTAGACTTTCTTTAGGAAATGAATTTGAAGTCACATATTCAAAGAGCTGGTAGACATTTCATTGATCATCAATCATCTCCAGAAGTCAGTAGGAATGGTTCAGAGAAAAGATTACTTGTGGAGTGATGAAAATATCACTTGATTAAAGGAGTGTGCTGTGGCATTGGTAGGAGTCAAGGATGCTTGGGTTCAAGTTCTGTAATGAGGAAAAGATGGAAAGACTAAGGAAACAAATTGTGATCTTCCGAGAATATCAATTTATTGAGCAGGGCATGCCTATTGCTTAATAAACCGGGACCATTCTCCTTCCTCAGTTTAGGGCTGAACTTTGAATATAGGGAGAGATAGACTATTATACAGTAAAAATGAATCAATCAAATAAGGCAGTACAATACTAGGCAATCAGATTTGTAATTCGATGAAAGAGTAAGTTCTTCCCAAGTTTGGAGAGAGATTTTCAGGTACAATTCCCTGAATTCAGAAAAGGAAGTGTCCCACTCCTCCTCAAGTGTCTGCAAATAATCAAAATAACAGGACAAGGACGATTGATTGTTTTCAGATAAGTTTTATTTATGTTTGCAGATAAGACATATGGATTGTTTAAGATACACAATCTCGAGAAAACTCCTCACAGCCAGATCTTTGGATCTGACTGTGTTGTTGGTCAGCCTCATCTAGATGCTTAGTTAGGGGTCTCTAAAAAGGAGGAGGTTCAGGTGGTCCAGTTGCCCAGCCATGTAGGGCTAGGTTCAAACAATGCAATAAGGTTTTCTCCCAATTCCCATACTTGATTTTTTTTTCTCACAGGACAGAATTTGGACTGGGCCAATAATTGAGTAGAAAGGAAATTAAACGAGCTCCATAGTCAAGTCACAAGATGGAGTCAGGAGTCAGTGGGATTCACACAATTCCCACTATTGACCACTTACTATCCTAATCCTCTCCACAATTTTCTCACAATTTTCCTCCAGGTTCCACCTCTGACACATTCTGGTGACATGACTTCCTGAAAGCCTTTGGTCATCTCTTTGCCCCAGGAAACACTCCAAGAATATAAGGTAGGCAGAGGAGCATCATGACTAAAGTTGTGGAATCAGGAAAACCTGAACTCATGTCCAGCCTCAGCCACTTGCTAATTTAGTGATTGCTCAGAAGCGTCACAACCACATCTTCATCTGTAAAATGTGAAGCTTTGACCAGAAGTTTTCGAAATGCTTTTCAAGCTTGTTTCCTATGGTCTCAAGAGCTTAAATTGTTCAATACATGCTAATCCACAGAAGTGGAGGGAATTCTTTAATTTGGAGTTCTTGATACCAATGGAATCAAAGATCTAGTGACTAGTAGTAGTAGTAAGAGTAGTTACTGCTACCTGTACTACAACTGCTATTCATGGTTTTATCATCATCTTCATCTGCATGAATAGTTTTAGTCTTTCAACAGAAGTTCAATTGGCTTTGGTATCTGGCGTAGGGGAAGGGGGTCATGTAAAATTCAAGGGAATTACATGCAAACAGCTTGAGTACGGACTTAACAGAGGATCAGGAGGTCAACAGTTCTATTCCTCATCTAGATTCACATAGAAGGCTCCTCTTTAAGATCCCCACCATCTCTCTAGGAAACTTCGCTTTTCCAATGCTTTCTCCTGTGAGATGAGCAGAAGTCCTTTTGCCATTTATTAATAAACCTGAGGTCTAGAAGAATAAAGCACCCTAGTCCAGGTCATAGGATGAGCATGAATAAATGAATAAATAAATGAATTACAAAAATATTCAGCACCTATTATGGGTCTGGTGCTTTATTAAGTGTAAGGATTTTGTTTATGCAAGTGAGGTAGTCCCTGCCCTCAAGGTGCTGACATTCCAATAATACAAGGAAAAGACACATTGTGGGGAAGGATAGCCACGGAAGGGTATTTTGATTTTGTAAGTCCCAGGATTGTAAATCAGAGTAAATCATAGAATCAGAATGGCAGAATCTCAATTTGAAGGGCCTTCAGAGACCATCTCTCTGGCCAAGAAAAAGAAGTCTAATAACTCCTCTTCCTGTGATTTATTTTCAAATACTTGATCAAAAATGATCACATTCCTTCTAAGTCTTCTCTTGTCTGGGCTACATTAGAACTTGTTAGGACTGACTGCAAAGAATCTTCAGATAATCTAATTCAATCCTTTCTTTTACAGATGAGAAAACTATGGCCAATAGAGAGAAGTGAATAGGCCAAAGTCACAAGTAGGGAAAGCAGGTGGTGGTGCTGGAGTAGAGCCCAGGTCCTCTGATCTCTATCTTGTCCAGAGTTTTCTCAACCATCCCATAAAACCCTTTTTCCAAAATATCTACTCTTATGCTCTACCTGCAAGAGAAGATCAATGCATTCTGTAGACAAATACAAACAAACAGATTCTACCTCTCATTTTTTTTTCTGTAAAGAATTCCAACAAACTGTCCTTTGGTGAGCTTTTTCACACATTTCCCTCACTTAGAGAAGCAAGTGATAGTCAGGATTTGACTGAGGGCAGGGAACATCTGCCACTTCAAGAAGTCTCCAATCAAAGGCAAAAGGAAAGGACACGGAGCCACCAAAATATTGAGAGCAGTGCTCTTTGGGATGGCACAGAACTGGAAGCACAGTTGATGCCCATGTTGATACCTAGTGACTTTAGAGACTGCTAAGCAACTCGTGCTCTGTGTATGTGATGGACCCTCACCGTGCTGTATGAAATGATAAATGACAATGAGAGGCATGAAGCTATTTCAAGGAAATGATGCAAGATGGAAGTCAGCAGAACTAGTGACAAAATTTATACAATGACTCACTAAAAAACAAAGGAACAGCACGAACATTTTGAAACTGAAAATTCTGAAACTATAATGAGGATATTTGACCTCAAAGAAAAAATAATCACATCTCGCCTTGCTTCTTTGAGAGAGTTCAACTCCTTTCCTTCCATTTCTAGAAGTTGAGTAGGAAAACTGACTGGCTACTCTCAACATGCCAAGAGTGGAGGACCCTCCTTGGAGGAATAATTTTCTAGAAGTAGGTCCTATTCAACGGAACTCTGGACTTAATAAGTAGCTTGTTTTTTCTAAGAATGCCTGCATTCACACAATTTCCCTGGTATACAAGAGCATCTTCCAAACTAAGAAGATGCTAATGACCTGACACAAAATTTGAGGGAGAAAAAAAAATATATATACTACTCTTTGGAGAGAAATCATTCTCCTTTCACTGCTAATACAACAGAATCAAGCTCAATGTGTACTCCCTGTCCAGGGCCCCATCCTTCATTCTATCTGAATACTTTGGATAATGCTGCTTCATGGAAGTTTATAAAGGGCATTTTATAATCTTCAAGGACTTAAAATAGGAACTGTCCAATGTGACACATGTCTATGATATTTAGGGCACATTATTTCAGCTGGGATGAGTAGAACCAGGAGGATTGTCATTTTGCTCTTGATCGTGTTCAGGCCCCTCTGGAGGGACATATTGATGTCTGGAGGTCAGAGCTTAGCAGGAGCACAGCTGGAACAACTCCAGAGGAAAGTGACTGAGGGTATGGAGTGATTGGAGAGTGGGCTTCATACTTGGGGATGGTTAGTTTGGAGAAGAGAAAATTTAATTGGTTCATGAAATATGCCTTCAAATGTCTTAATAGTCACCAAATTAATGAGGCATTTCTGAGGTTTGGCTCTAAAGGGAAGAAGGAGAAGCCACAGTTGAAAGTTGAATAGATCAAGTTTGATTTAATAAAAATAAAGTAACAAATGAACTTTCCTAACAATTAAAATCATGGAGAAATGGAATGGCTCCTCTGGTGAGATGGTGAGCTCACTATTCAAGGTGTTGTCTGCTAAACAGAGGCCAGAGGACCTGGGTTGGAGCATCTCCAGAAAGGTTGTCTTCTTAGCCCAAGGTCATATTGTATATATCTCTGCCTAAGGTTCTCTACATTTCTGAGATCTTAAGATTTTGTGTTAATCTTCAAGGGGAATAAGGCAATCATTGCTTAACTGTTAAAATCAAAAGGCTTTCCTACCCATGCACTTACTGAGAATCAGGGAACTGAGAAATGAGGCTGTCGGCTTTCCTTCCGAATGGGACTAAATGGACTGTGGCCCAAACTTAATGCAGTGTGTCTGTGAGCAAAGCAAATCTCATTCCACATCAAGGAGAGCCAAGGAGAGCAGACCAGCTCCCTGGAGCTCGAATTGGAGGGCCACTCTCAGCTCCATTAGGTTTGCTCCTTAACCAGGTTTTACTACTCATGGTCCTGAAGCTATGTTTGCTCCAGATTTCCTCTCCCATTGCTACTGTATGTGAGTTGTGGTGGGAAAAAATGAGTCCCGAACCCAGAACAGTCACCAAAGGTCTGTAGGTTCTAAGGCTCAACCTATTCCCTTGGCTGGATGTGAGAAACATTCTACTTGAGTGGTGAACAGGCTGACGCAGGGCATTTTTCACCGGTGCCCTTCTCATTCACTTCCGAGGGTCTCAGCCCAAGAAACAAGGATCAATGACTGGAGACAAGGCAGTTCACCTCCCTCTCATCACCTTCTCTTGGTTTATGCTGAGACGGGTCTCCTTGCTTCGTATCACATGGGTCATTCCATATCCTGACACTGAGCATTTTCACTAGCTTTCCTGGTACTCGGAATTCCAGGAACAAATCTCCTTCCTCATCCTCTCTTCTCAGCTTCATTGACTTCCTTCAAGTTTTAGTTAAAAGGTCCCTTTCTACAAGTAGCCTTTAATGTTTCCCTTAGTACGAGGGTCTTCTCTTTGATGACCTCCCATTTATCCCTCATATAACCCTTATATATCCTTTATATTCATAGTTATTAGCATTTTGTCTCCTATTAGAATGCATTTTTAGAGAAGTCTTTCTTTCTGCTTTTTCTTTGCATCCTGAAAGCTTAATAAGGCACAGAGAAATGGGTTAATCCATGCCTGTTGGCTCACCAAAGAGCCTGATTTGACAAGATTGAAGGGTGAAGAAAGCTGTGATCTTTTTAGAATTGCATCTATCTACATTGACCCTTTCTTAAATAAGTATTTATTAAATACCCAGTATGGGGTGGCGATTGCAGGTACAGAAGCAAAACTCAGCATGTGTCTGCTCTCAAGGTGTATCCGGGTTGGATTTTGCTATGATTTCATTGATATAGAGAACTCCCAGGTGAGGTAAGTCCCTCTATCAATATAGTTTGTCTTCTCAACAGAAAATAGCCCTTTGAGAAGCGCCTAGTACAGTGAGAAATTGATCCACTTGGCCAAGATCACACAACTACTAGAAGTCAGAGGCAGGACTTGAATTCATCCACTCTCTGAATCCAGTTAATGGCTCTATCATCTATTGTGTGCGCTGGATGCTCAGTCAAAAAACTTCTATTTTTTTTTATCTCAAGTTGTGGGTAGACTCTGAAATTGTAGAAATCTCAAGGCTCCTGTTAGAAGAGGAGTTGAAACCAATGGAAGGTCGTAGAGAAGCCCTATCTTTTTAAAAGAAAGTTCCAGTTTCAAATCAAGGGGGTCAGACCCCGTCCATAACATCAAACTGTCTCCTTTTGATTCCATACACAGACACCCAGATTGCACAATATTTTATGAGTCATTCGTCTAAAGCTGTAATAGGGGAAAGGCAAAGGATTCTGACCCCACTCTGAGCCACTGAAGATAGTAGGAGGTTATATGTAAATGGTAAGGATGGTTAAGCAGGGAGATCTCTGACAGAAACTTTGAGAAGTCATTACAGTGAGGAAACTGGAAAGAACTTGAGTGGGAGACTTTCTTTTTATGTTTCGAGGCAGTCATTTGGCAACTCTCAGATCCCTAATTAAAAATCAGACTCAGAAGACTGCCTCGAGCTTCTCTTTCTAACTTTTCTGCACCTTGCACGTAGTAGGTACATATTAATTATTTAGGACAGTAGGAAATGAGTAGATGAATGGTAACTGGGAGGTGGGCCAGGGAGTGCTAGTGCCAAGGCTCTTGGCAGCTGTGGCAGAGAGGCCCTTGGGCACATGGGAATCAGGATGAACTAGATTTCTAGAAAGAATGAAAAGTAGTGCCAAGCCAATATTTGTTTATAACCCCAAATCTAACTATTTATTCATAAACTCCAAATTATTTATGAAATAAGAATTAATAAATGAATTATAAATGACATGATAAACAAGCGAATTGGCAGACCCACAAAAAATCAACCTCACTGAGTGCATTTAATCACAAGAGATATTCAATTGTACAAAAACAATAATAAAAAATTCTTAAAATTTCTCATTCTGGTGTGTATGTTTGTGTGTGTAATTAGTTTACATCAGAACTCTTCCTAAATCTTTTCTATCAATCACTGATGCTTTTAGGAAACTTTTCTTTGCCACTCTCCTGGGTCAAAACCCCATTTCCTGTCACCTGGTTTACCACAGTAGCCTAATAACTGGTTCTCCTATCTCTTTCATTCTTCTCTCATTCATCTTCCGCTAATTGCCAAATCAATTTTCTTAATTTTTTCTACATCACTTTTTAAAAAATAAGCTATTGTTTGCCTTCAAAAGGAAATCACTGGGCAGCTGGGTAGCTCAGTGGAGTGAGAGTCAGGCCTAGAGACAGGAGGTCCTAGGTTCAAATCCAGCCTCAGCCACTTCCCAGCTGTGTGACCCTGGGCAAGTCACTTGACCCCCATTGCCCACCCTTACCAATCTTCCACCTATGAGAAATACACCAAAGCACAAGGGTTAAAAAAAAAAAAAAAAACATACCCTTAGCACTCTTCCACCTATGAGACAATACACCGAAGTACAAGGGTTAAAAAAAAAAAAAAGGAAATCACCATAATTGTTCCAGGATCTTTAATTCTTCTTCTCTCAGAAAGCCTTTTCAGAACAAATAATAAATTTTAAAGGTGAAAGAAAAGGAACATAAGAGAAAAATTAAGCAAAACTGACAAATACATTAAAAAAGGTCTTAAATAATGAGCAAAATACATTTGTGCACCTCTTATGTCTACAAAGGACTGGGGTGTCTTCTGAAACCTTTTTTGTTGGAGCTTTGATTTGTTTTTGGAATTCTTCAACATTCACTTATGATTTACATATACGTAGTTGATTTTTATATTACCTTTTTGTAGTTAGTGCAAGCACTAATTTCTTGACTCTCCTCCATTCTTCATCAGTTAGTACAGATCTTTCCATGATTTTCTATATTCACAACATTTATAATTTCTTAACAGATGGACACATTTATTTATTTTTTTAATTTGAAAAAAAATTATTTAATTGATTAATTAAGAGAATTTTTCCATGGTTACTTGATTCAGGTTCTTTCCCTCCTCTCCTTCTACCTACCTTCTGTAGCTAACGGGCAATTCCCCTGGGTTTTACATATGTCATTAATGAAGACTTATTTCCATATTATTAATATTTGCATTAGGGTGATTGCTTAGAGTCTACATCCCCAATTATATCGCCATCAACCCATGTGATCAAGCAACTGTTTTTCTCCTGTGTTTCTGCTCCCACAATTCTTTCTCTGGATGTAATAGTATTTTTTCTCATAAGTCCTTCAGAATTGTCCTGGGCCATTGCACTGCTGCTAGTAGAGAAGTCCCTTACATTCAATTGTGACACAGTGTATCAGTCTCTGTGTATAAGGAAAATGATGGACATATTTAATAATGTCCCACAATTTGTTTGTTTTCAAATGTGTGGACATTGTAGCCTCTTTATTTCCTCCAAATTGCTTTCTAAAATGGCAACCAAAATTGATTCACAGGAAAGCTTTCAATAGAATTCCACTCAATTTTCTCTTCTTGAAGGATTTTTCCCCCTCTTCTTTTTGGTAGTTATTTTACTGCTAATTATAGACTTTTTCTGTGAGATAATATTATTTAAGATCTCTACTTAACCTTCTGTTAATTTGTATATTTTATGTGTTTGAAGATATTTTAAAATTTCTCAATTTTGCTAATATATAACTGCTGATAATAGGTTCTGATAATTATTTTGATTTCTTCTAGTTTTGTTGTGATTTCACTTTGTCCTTGATTTTCTACACCCTTCTTTTTATCAGATTGGTTTTTAATTATCGATTTTAGCAGTCTTTCCCATGAACCAGCCTTATTATTTTTATCATTTCTAGTTATTTTGAAATTTCTTATTGCTTTTTCCTCTAATTATTAATATCTCCTCTATTGGGCAAATCTTAGATTTGTTTATTTTTTTGAGATTTCTCATTTTAAAGAATATTCATTTCATTAATCCTTTCCTTTTTTCATGGATTTTTAAGGAGTATATGTTTTCTCATGTATCCTGCTTTGACTGCATATATAAAAAAATTGGTATATTCCTTCATCATTATCATTTATTTTTATGTAACTAGTGATGGTTTCTATGATTTTTTATTGACCAACTCATTATTTATAATTTCATAGTTAAGTCTCCATTTGGATATCTGTTTTTGCTCTCTGAAACGATTACTATTTCCCTTTTCCTTATAATCTACAAAGGAGAAGTTTTACAATTTTGGTCTTTTCATAATTATTGCAATGTCTGTGTCCTAATACACAGTCAGAATTTGTTAAAGCTTGATAATGTGGTGAGAAATATATTTATTCTTAACATTATTATTTCAAGGATACTATTAATCTTTGAGTTTGAATTTCTACATCAGTCCAATTTCTGTTTTACATTTTGCTAATCTCTCTGATACCCTTCCATAAAACTGAAAGAAAGATACAACTCTTATCTCAGTAATGCACACGTGCCTATGGCTTGTGGTCCTTAATTTTTCCTGTACGAAATTAGATGCTAAAGTATTTAAAGCCTCTACATTTTATAATGATATTGACTTGTTTATGGTTCTTTTCAGTATGTTGTAGTTTCCTTGTTTCTCTTTTTAATATGAATGTCTAATTGCATGATCACAACTCCTACTTAAAAAAGAAAATCCACCAACTCTTAATAAACTGGATTCTGACACCTCATTTTTTTTCTTTAAAAGGCTTCATTTCTGATATTTTTGTGCAACATATTATGGAGGTTTGATTTCTCATTAAACCTATTATTATTTAAAATTTTATTTGATGTTTAGTCCATTTAATATTTAATTTTAGGAATTTAATTTTTAATATTAGGAAATACTATACAAATGCATATACACATTCATAAATATATGTGTGTATGTATGTTTCTGTATGCATGTATATATGTTATATGAAATAAACATATATGTGAAATATATTTCTGAAAAAGAAAATTATACTTTATCTCTTAGCTTAATATGGTTTAAGAAAATCTTAGTCCTACTGGCTCTCTTTCCCTAACCCTCAAGCCATGCCCTATTCTTCCCATTTGTAAACATTTAGTTTTAAAGTTTGGCTTACCAGTTTAGTTCCTTTTCCTCCCTATTTTCCTCTAGTTATTCAATTCTACCATTCTTTTTATCCTCTCGGATATATAGTTTAGAAAAACACTACTTATTAGGTTAATATCAACATCTTTCACCCTATATCAATATAAATTAAAAATGGGTAAATGATTTAAATGTAAAGAGTGAAATCATAAATAAATTAGGTGAACATAGAATAGTATATGTGTCAGATCTGTGGGAAAAGAAGGAATTTAAGACCAAGCAAGAGATAGAGAACATTACAAAATGTAAAATGAATGACTTTGATTACATCAAATTAAAAAGGTTTTGTAGAAATAAAACCAATGCAACCAAAATTAGAAGGAAAGCAACAAACTTGGAGAACATTTTCATAACAACACTCTCTGAAAAATGTTAAATTTCCCAAATATGTAAGGAACTAAATCAAATTTACAAAAAAACCAAGCCATTCCCTGATCAACAAAAGGTCAAGGGACATGAAGAGGCAGTTTTCACATAATGAAATAAAAAAAAATAAGCACATGAAAAAGTGTTCTAAATCCCTCCTGATTAGAGGAATGCATATTAAAACAACTCTGAGGTATCACCTTATACCTATTGGAGTGGCCAATATGGCAGAAAAGGAAAGTGATAAATGCTGGAGGGGATGTAGCAAAATTGGGACATTAAATACACTGCTGGTGGAGTTGTGAATTGGTTCAACCATTCTGGAGGGCAATTCGAAACTATGCCCAAAGGGCTTTAAAAGAATGTCTACCCTTTGACCCAGTCATACCACTGCTGGGTTTGTACCCCAAAGAAATAATAAAGAAAAATACTTGTACAAAAATATTTATAGCCACTCTTTTTGTGGTGGCAAAAAATTGATTGAGGAATGGCTGAACAAATTGTGGTATCTGATGGTGATGGAATACTATTGTGCTGAAAGGAATGATGAACTGGAGGAATCCCATGTGAACTGGAATGACCTCCAGGAATGGATGTAGAGAGAAAGGAGCAGAACCAGGAGAACATTGTATAGAGACTGATACGTTCTAGCAGAATTGAATGTAATGGACTTTTCTACTAGCAGCAATGCAATGATCCAGGACAACTCTGAGGGACTTATGAAAAAAAAAAAAAAACTCTATCCACATACAGAGAAAGAACCATGGGAACAGAAATATAGAAGCAAAACATGATCGTTCACATGGTTCGATAGAGATTTGATTAGGGTTTTGATGTTAAAAGATCATTCTTCTACAATATGAAAAACATAGAAATAGGTTTTGAACAATCATCCATGTATGACCCAGTGGAATTGCTTGTCACCTCTGGGAAGGGGGAGTCAAGAGGTGTGTGTGGGGGAATCATGAATCATGTAACCATAGAAAATACTCTAAATTTAAAAAAAAAGAAAAATACTACTTGATTTCCTGTCCATAAAACTATTTTGTTTGTTAGATTGTAAGGTTTCATTTTCTTCACCTTTTACTAAAAGAACAATTTATTCTCTTATCCATTTCATTATTTATTTTCCTTTCAGACTACTCTAGACTTTTATTCATATATTTATTGGCTTCATGACCCTTTTACTTTTTAAGTCATTTACTTTTTGTATTCTTCATTGGATTAAAGATTTTAGGGTACCTTTCTTTTTTAATGTTTTTCAGTCATGCGTGAATTTTTATGACTCTATTTGGAGTTGTCTTGTCAAAAAATGAAGTGGTTTGCCAATTTCTTTTCCAGTTCATTTTACAGATTAAGAAAATGAGGGAAATAGAGTTAATGACTCACCCAGGTTGACAAAGCAAGGAAGAATCTTTGGCCAGATTTTAACTCAAGAAGATGAGTCTTCCTGGTTTCAGGTCTGGCACTCTCTCCACTTCTCATCAATTCTCCTATAATTTCTCACTTGGTAATTCTACTTATTTATGTTATTGTATTTCTGTTTTAAGTGCTTAAAAACATATTTTACTCTCATCTACTTTTCTTTCTAGAAATGTTTGAAATGCTTGTTTTAATTGGACATCCATTAATTTTCATTAGTGACTTTGCTCTGCTTTTCAGACTATATTACCCTGTATTTCGAGTTCTTGAGCTTCTTGGAATACATTGTTCCATTTCCCTTCTGAGAACTCTGTTAGGTGGAGCATGATCACTTTTTTTAATTTGAAAATTTTTATTTAATTAATTGATTTAGAATATTTTTCCATGGTTACATGATTCATGTTCATTCCTGCCCCTCCTCACCCCCACCCGAACCCCCACCCCATAGTCAATTAATCATTGATTAATCAATCAATAATCAAGACCTATTTCCATATTATTGATATTTGCATTAGGGTGATCCTTTAGAGTCTACATCCCTGATCATATCCCCATCAAACCATGTGATCAAGCAGTTGTTTTTCTTCTGTGTTTCTACTCTCACAGTTCTTTCTCTGGATGTGGATAGTGTTCTTTCTCATAGGTCTCTCAGAATTGTCCTGGATTATTGTATTGCTGCTAGTAGAGAAGTCCATTGCATTAGATTGTGGCACAGTGTATCCAGCTCTGTTCATGAAGTTTTCCTGGTTCTGCTCCTTTCACTCTTCATAAATTCCTGGAGGTCATTCCAGTTCACATGGAATTCCTCCAGTTCATTATTTCTTGTAACACAATAGTATTCCATCACTAACAGATACAATTTGTTCAGCCATTCCCCAATTGAAGGGCATACCCTCATTTTCAAATTTTTTGCCACCACAAAAACACAGCTATAAATATTTTCGTACAAGTCTGTTTGTCTATGATCTCTTTGGGGTACAAACCCAACAATGGTATGACTGGATCAAAGGGCAGGCATTTTTTTTATAGCCCTTTGAGCATAGTTCCAAATTGCCATCCAGGATGGTTGGATCAGTTCACAACTCCACCAGCAATGCATTAATGTCCCAATTTTGCCACATCCCCTCCAGCAATCATTGCTCTCCCCTGCTGTCATTTTAGCCAAACTGCTAGGAGTGAAGTGATACTTCAGAGTTGTTTTGATTTGCATTTCTCTAATTATTAAAGATTTAGAACACTTTCTCATGTGCTTATTGATACTTTTGATTTCTTTATCTGAAAATTGCCTATTCATGTTCCTTGCCCATTTATCAATTGGGGGATGGCTTGATTTTTTATACAATTAATTTAGCTCCTTGTATATTTGAGTAATTAGACCTCTTTCAGAGTTTTTTGTTATAAAGATTTTTTTCCTAGCTTGTTGTTTCTCTTCTGATTTTGGTTGCATTGTTTTTGTTTGTACAAAAACTTTTAAATTTAATATGATCAAAATTATTTATTTTACATTTTGTAATTTTTTTCTAACTCTTTCTTGGTCTTAAAATCTTTCCTTTCCCAGAGATCTGACAAGTATACTATTATGTGTTCACTTAATTTACTTACAGTTTCCTTCTTTATATTCAAGTCATTCACCCATTCTGAATTTACCTTTTTTTTAAATTGGTTTTTTTAACCCTTAACTTCTGTGTTTTGGTTCCTAAGTGGAAGAGAGTGGTAAGGGTGAGCAATGGGGGTCAAGTGACTTGCCCAGGGTCACACAGCTGGGAAGTGTCTGAGGCCGGATTTGAACCCAGGACCTCCCATCTCTAGGCCTGATTCTCAATCCACTGAGCTACCCAGCTGCCCCTGAATTTATCTTGGTGAAGGGTGTGAGATGTTGATCTAAACCTAATCTCTCTCATACTGTTTTCCAATTTTCCCAGCAGTTTTTGTCAAATAGTGGATTTTTGTCCCCAAAGTTGGGGTCTTTGGGTTTATCATAGACTGTCTTGCTGACATCATTTACCCCAAATCTATTCCACTGATCCACCCTTCTGTCTCTTAGCCAGGGCCATATTGTTTTGATGACCACTGCTTTATAGTACAGCGTAGGTACTGCTAGACCACCTTCCTTCACATTTTTTTTCCATTATTTCCCTTGATATTCTTGATCTTTTGTTCTTCCTAATGAACTTTGTAATAGTTTTTTTCTAATTCAGTAAAAAAGTTTCTTGGTAGTTTGATGGGTGTGGCACTAAATAAGTAAATTAATTTGGGCAGAATGGTCATTTTTATTATGTTAGCTCATCCTACCCATGAGCAGTCAATGTTTTGCCAATTGTTTAGATCTAGTTTTAATTGTTTGGAAAGTGTTTTGTAGTTGTGTTAATATAATTACTGTGGTTTTTGGCAGATAGATTCCCAAGTATTTTATATTGTCTAAGGTGATTTTAAAAAGTGTTTCTCTTTGTAACTCTTGCTGCTGAGATGTGTTGTAAATATATGGAAATGATTTATGTGCACGTATTTTGTATCCTGCCACTTTGCTAAAGTTGTTGATTATTTCCATTAGCCTTTTAGTTGATTCTCTAGGATTTTTTAAGTAGACTATCATATCATCTGCAAAGAGTGATAGCTTGGTCTCCTCATTGCCTATTTTAATACCTTCAATTTCTTTTTCTTCTCTAATTGCTACTGCTAGTATTTCTAGTACAATGTTGAATAGAGGTGATAATGGGCATCCTTGTTTCACTCCTGATCTTATTGGGAAGGCTTCTAATTTATCCCCATTGCATATAATGCTTGTTGATGGTTTTAGGTATATATTGTTTATTATTTTTAGGAAGGGTCCTTCTATTTCTATACTTTTCAATGTTTTCAATAGGAATAGATGCTGTATTTTGTCAAAGGCTTTTTCAGCATCTATTGAGATAATCATGTGATTTTTGTTTGTTAGACTGTTGATATGGTCAATTATGTGGATGGTTTTCCTAATGTTGAACCATCTTTGCATTCCTGGTATTAATCCCAACTGATCATGATGGATAACCCTTTTGATCACTTGCTATAGTCTTTTTGCTAGTATTCTATTTGAGATTTTTGCATCTATGTTCATTAGGGAAATTGGTCTATAGTTTTCTTTCTCTGTTTTTGGTCTGCCTGGTTTTGGAATCAGTACCATATTAGTGTCATGAAAGGAATTTGGTAGAACTCCTTCTTTGCTTATTATGTCAAATTTATATAGTATTGGGATTATTTGTTCTTTGAATAAGTTTGATAGAATTCACTAGAGAATCCATCAGGCCTTGGTGATTTTTTTCTTAGGGAGCTCTTTGATGGTGTGTTTAATTCTTTTTCTGATATTGAATTATTTAAGTATTCTATTTCCTCTTCTGTTAATTATATTTTTTGTAAATATTCATCCATATCACCTAGATTGCCATATTTATTTCCATATAATTGGGCAAAATATTTTTTAATGAATGTCTTAATTTCCTCTTCATTAGAGGTGAGGTTTCCCTTTTCATCTTTGATACTGTTAATTAGGTTTTCTTCTTTCCTTTTTAATTAGATTTCCAGTGCTTTGTCTCTTTTATCTGTTTTTTTCAAAATACTTGCTTCTAGTCTTATTCATTAATTCAATAGTTCTTTTACTTTTGATTTTATTAATTTCTCTGATTTTTAGTATTTCTAATTTAGTTTTCATCTGAGGATTTTTAATTTGTTCACTTTCTAATTTTTAAAGTTACATGCCCAATTCATTAACCTCTGCCCTCCCTAATCTGTTAATATATGCACTCAAGGATATAAATTTTCCCCTTAGAACTGCTTTGGCTGTATCCCATAGGTTTTGGTAAGAAGTCTCATCATTTTCATTGTCTTCAAAGAAATTATTAATTATTACTGCGATTTTTTCTTTCACTAACTTATTTTGGAGAATCATATTATTTAATTTCCCATTAGTTTTTGGTTTGCCTCTCCATGTATCCTTGCTAATTACTCTTTTTATTGCATTATGATCTGATAAGGTTGCATTTATTATTTCTGCTTTTTTGCATTTGTTTGCCATGTTTTTATGCCTTAATACATGGTCAATCTTTGTGAATCTTCCATGTGCTGCTGAAAAGAAGGTGTATTCCTTTTTGTCCCTCTTTCTTTTTCTCCATATATCTGTTAACTCTAATTTTTCTAGAATTTCATTCACCTCTCCTATCTCTTTCTTATTTATTTTTTGGTTTGATTTACCTAGATCTGAGGGGGAAAGGTTGAGGTCACCCAGTAGTATAGTTTTGTTATCTATTTCCTCCTTGATCATTGCCAGTTTCTCCTTTAGAAATTTAGATGCTATACCATTTGGTGCATACATGTCAAATACTGCTATTTCTTCATTGTTTATACTGCCTTTTATCAGAATATAATTACCTTTCCTATCTCTTTTAAACATATCTATTTTTACTTTGGCTTCATTAGAAATCATGATTGCAGCTCCTGCCTTCTTTTTCTCAGTTAAAGCCCAATAGATTTTGCTCTAGCTTTTTATTTTTATTCTATGTATGTCTACCTGTCTCATGTATGTTTCTTGTAGACAACATATGATAGGATTTTGGTTTCTAATCCACTCTGATATTTGCTTCTATTTTATGGGCAAGTTCATCCCATTCACATTCAGAGTTATAATTATCAACTGTGTATTCCCAGACCTTTTGATTACCTCTCCTTGTCTTGCCCTTTCTTCTTTCACTATTTCCTTCTATAACAGTGTTTTATTTTTAATCAGTTCCCTCCCTAATTGTACTTCCGTTTCTCCCCTCTCCCTTCTTATTCTCCTCTTACTGTTCTTTAAAGGTACCTGCCCCCCCCCAGTATTGCTTCCCTCCCTTCCAGTCTGTTTGTTATCCTTCTACTTTTCTATAGGGCACAAATCAGTTCTCTGCCCCAATGGATCTGATTTTTCTTCCCTTTCAAAGTTAATTTCAATGCACTTAAGAATTAGGTGTTTCTGTTCTCCAACCTCTTTACCCTTCCATTGTATTGGTCTTCTCTCCTGTTCACCCCATGCGCTTCTTTATGAAATATAAATTTACTCCATTTTGTCTGTTTTTCCATTTCTCTTAATATTATCT